>NC_051183.1:152928356-153263387 GCF_013339695.2 Rhipicephalus sanguineus
ACGAATTGTCCTTTGAGAAAGGAAATGACGCGTTTGTACAGATTTTTGAAGATGTCTGCTTACATCGGTTAACACGTCGACTCCTTCCGAGATGCATCGCGGTTCCTCTGATTCGGTTGCCTGGCGGGCGACCCGACGCACATGCGACACAGTTCAGGTGCGGAGAGCTTCGGTTCCACGGCGAACTTTCACAGAGTTCGCCACGTGGAATGCAAAGAAGGGGTCGTGTACAAGCTCCCCTATCGTGTGGGAAATTCTACGTGGGGGCAGACAGGGCGCTGCCTTAACGACAGGCTTAGAGAACACAAAAAATGTAAAGAAGGGTGGCGATGGTTTGTTAACCGCGCATTGCAGCACGTGTGGGTGTTCGCCTGCTTTTCTGAGTGCTCTGTCGTACGCACGCACAAAGTGAGACCACGCGGTTGATAGTTGAATCAGCCACCATACACGAGTTAGGCCAAGATTGTGTCAGCGCACCTTCATTATCATTGTCCAGAAAAGAATTGTCATTTCTAGATGCTTCACATTTGCGCATGCCTGATGTCCGCAATTATCATGTATTATGCAGTGATCCGGCTCACAATAAACCATGTTTGAAAGTTAGCGCTTGTGTGTGTGTCACTCCCTGTCCCGTCCTCGTCGATTCAGTATTGCGCTTAACGTTAAGCAATGTGAGATACTGAGCAGGAGGCATTGGCGTCAGGCAAGGGGGAGCGCGAGAGGGCGTCGGCATCAGCATGCTGGCATCCGTTGCGGTACAGCACGCGGATGTCGTAGTCTTGCAGGCAAAGTGCCCAGCGGGCGAGACGGCCCGAGGGATCCTTCAATGATGACAGCCAGCATAGTGCATGATGATCGGTGACGACATCAAATGGGCGACCATACAAATAATACATGAAAATTTACTACTTTGAAAATTATTAGAGAAATACAAATGCAGAGGTTCATTATTCACATAAAGGCCTATTCATACAGCAAATATGAACAAACTAAGATGTTCACAGAAGTAACCATAGCGTCCCAAATTTGACTAATTTTCACTAACGCAGCGTTTGTCGTGAATTTTTAAAAATGCATAATTTGCTCAGAATTCCATCAAATTATAAGAGCTATTTCTTCTTCACTTCTACTTATGCTAAATAGAAAGATATTTGTAATGTATAGCTTCAGTAGCTGCCAGCATGGTTGCGAATTTACGAAAACGCACTCTTCGTAAGATGGTCGTCGTCAACCGGCGACGCTCGTCGAATTTTCCTGTGTTGAAAAAAATTTTTATGTGAAAACAAATTGCGATTTCGTGCTGTGCAGTCATATGTGCACAACATACAAAATTATCAGGAAAATCGGAAACATCAAGTATACACCTTTTTTTTATCTTTCGTGGAATCGACCATTGTAAATGATGTTATCTCTGTGAAAACACTTGGGTTCAGGTGATATCTTAAGTATCTGCGTGATTTCTAGAAAAGTTAGTCGTGAGTTCAGCACTGCTATGTGCTCTTTTCTTGAGTAGCTGTGCTATCCTGTCAAGATGTTTAACAGTAACAACGCACTTGAATGTGGATCCTTCTTTGTGGCAAAAGAGCGCAGACAACGGGACGAAGATTATACAGGGCACAGAGCTGACTATCAACTGATTTCCTTATTGGAAAGTCTGAGAATCTGTAGGCAGGCGAGCAAAAATCGAAAAATGGCACAAATGCTATCAAGTGACTCGGCCGCCCGGCTTTTTTTTTTTTGGATAGGGCTTACAAGATGCGCAGAAGCCGATTCATTAAAACATAAACACAAGCAAAAAATGGCAAAAAAGAACAATGACATGGTGGTCAATACCAAACTGATTAAAACCGCTAAAAGTCTGACATTCATAAATCAACAAAAACGAAGAACCAGGGTCTGAAAAAAAAGGTTTTTAAGCAAGTGACAGCAAGGCTAGAAAACTGCAACCACTAACAATAAAACAGAAAACAAAACAAAACAAAACATGTGACAACAAGCTTAGTGATCACAATTGAGGCTCATGGCAGCTAATTTCTTCGTCAAATAGTGCTAGTGATAGCGCGCTAACGCGAGCTGCTCCCCTTTTGTGAATTATGTGCGCCTCACAAATTTTGTGAGCACATTACTCCCGATATTTCATGAGAACTTGCACATTGTCAAGCAATGGGGAGCAGCCGCATGATGTACAATGCCAGATTCCTGCCTGTTGTTGCTTTTAAAGATTTGGCATGTTCACGCATTTTGTAATTTATGCATCGTCCGGTTTGTCCTACATATGATTTTCCGCATGATAATGGAATGTCATAAACGACGTTCTTCACGCATTCAATGAAATGATTTCTGTGCTTCTTGTCACAGCAAAAGGATACTGTTTTATCCCTGTTAACTAGCCTGCATAGGGAGGCCAGATGGTTTGGGATGGAGCACAAAACTCTTATGCCTACTCTGCCTGCAGTCTTCTTCAACCTATGAGAGAAACCGTGAATGTAGGGAACGTCAGCCAAGGGAGAGCGAGTGTGCTTGTTTGGCCTGTTATTTCTGGTCGTTCTAAGAGTGACGAGCATCTTTTCAGCTAGGGAGCTCAAAAGAGCACTAGGGAACCCCGCGCTCCTCGAGCGTTCCACTTGAATCGTAAAACTTGTTTCCGTCCACTGAGGGCATGATCGGATGAGGGCGTTTCTCATGGTAGAATAGCCTATTCCTGGAGTCATCCAGGAGTCATGCATGGAGTACCATTTGAGTAGCGAAAGGATGCTGTTATGCAACGTTACATCAAAGAAGCTGACCGAGCTAATTGGCCTGTATATGATAGCTGGCCTATCTATGACACCACAGCCCTCAGAAGTGCTGTATAGCGGTTTGTTTTCTTATGTTTTTGATCAAAGCAGCATTAAGCCAAGGCTATGGGGTTGGGCATTGAATACACGTGGATTATTCAAGTAAAATGGTAAAAATGATATCACTATTTCGAAACAGAAAGTCATCAATCATAAATTGCAGCATCTGTTGATGTGTTGCGCTAAGCTGTTCGCTTCAATGCCAAACTACATTTTCACACTCTCTCTTGCAGGTTTCAAATACAGCAACTGTACCACCACAACAGTGCAGCACAGGAGAGCCTATCGTCAGTGCCGCGTCGAGAAATTAAATAAAAAAGCACTTACTCCTGGAAACTTCTCGTATCATCTTATTGGTTTGTTTGTGATTATAAAACTGCACTTTCATGGGAATTGAATCAACTAGCCCCATTTATTGTCCCATTGAAACTAAATAAATTGACAATGTAGAGCTTGTTTCCAAATGCCTGCATCATAGGCCTACAAGATTACTTATTGGCTTCAAAATACTCTTACCTGTAAAGAACGCTGTTGATATAGTCATTGCTGGAAATGTTCTGCTGATATTTTTGTTACAATCCTCTAAAGCCTACACACTTTCGTATTGTTAACCACAAAAAGATTTATTGACCTGTGTGCAGCAAACATGCTGTTGCAGGCATAAGGCTGCAATACGCTGAAACTCATACATCAGAATTCTACACACTAACAGCAGCCAATTCCTTGTAGACCCTCATTAGGTGTGCATGAGAAAGCGCATTAGACTGGCAAAAGACAGTCTAATGATTCTGATGTCTAAAGACATTAGTCTCTTTATTGAAATACATTAATTTTTTTTTTCTGTGAGATTAGCTGATGCATGCTCCTTGTGTTAAGTAAGATGCAATTTTTCTAGTTCATGAAGTTGACTGACGTTATCAAATGATGTAGCAAATTTTCATCAATAGTTGCTGCAAATAGCTAACATGCACGGTGGAAATTTGCTAACTTACAAATACTATTTTCCTGCATTTAGTAACTAAGTAATAACCGTCGTGGTAGTAATGTTACTAGCTTAGCTTACTACCTTCCAATAAGTAGTAACAGGAACTAGTAACTGTCATGGTAGTAAATTTACTAACTTTCTGTTACTACCTTTGGTATGTGATAGCTGCAGGTAGTAAATGACATGGTAGTAACTTTACTACCTTGCCGTTTACTACCTGCAGTTACTACTTAGGTAGTGAATGTTGTGACAGCAATTTACTACCTCAAAGTTAGTAAGTAGCACTACCTTTTCTTTTAAGAGTGTAGAATGATGTGTCTTGTACTTAATATTGTTTGGGACACAATTGCAAGGAAAGTGCACACGTTCAAAGCCAAATTGCTAAGGTAGCTTGCTAGAAAATAACAAGTGGACTGCCCCCTTATTTGTTTTGAAAGGATAAGTTCATGAGATTCAATTAGCTTAATCTAATCCAATAGCAGCTTTGAAAACCACTTCAGAGAAACTACTGCCGAGATCCTTTAGGGGGCCATTATGTGCACAGGTGCTGAAGTGGAACACGTGGAGGTTGAAAATTGAGCAATAAAGAATATGGCATGTATTTTAGGGTGATTTTATTTTTACCTTCGTTATTTTGTTCACACAATGCCCTATTACTCGAACAAGAGAGCATATAGGTGAAGAACCCTTGCAATGCATCCTATTGTATATGTAGTGATGCGTGTGCTCTGCAGGTGAGAAAGACAATGGGGACATCAATGAACATCAATGTCTAGTGGGTCTTTGGGATTTTGCCGAAGACATCATGTTTGTCCATGATGAACCGGCAGTGCAACCACACACGGACATAGGAAAGAAGGCACATAATACAGTGCTGTGTTTCGTGTACCTTTCCTCTGTGTGTGGTTGTGCTGCTGGTTCATCATGAAGGACAACCAACTAGCCCAAGTTTCAGTCTTGCTAGACATGTTTGTGCCTGCTATTTTTTTTTTGTGTCAACAAGCTGTCCTCCTACTCTTGTAGAACTTCTCACTGTCTTGTGTTTGCGTTGTAGCGTGACAATATTCTCTATATTTTCTCTCATGGCTCTACATTTCATTGTTCTGCTCAGTATGCAGCTGCGCAGCAGCATAACATGTTCCTTCATTCACTTAGTGCACTAAATACTGGCATGGGTACTCGAAGAAATGGCACAAAATGTAACAACAATTAGCGGTGCCAGATGGAACACCTAAATGCCACAGTTCTACAGTAATGGGTGAAGGGAAGGGCTTGAAGCAGAGAATGGAAATAAGGGACCCATGCATACATAATTAAGTGCCAGGCTGGCACAGTGATGGATTTGGACTCGATGCCTGACTAACTTATTGCAAATATATGTCTCAACACTGCAAGGGAAAGGTCATGTTTTGAAATGGTACCAGAAAAATAACAAATACATTTCAGGTCTCAACATTTAGTGAAGGACAAATCTTGTACTATATGCAAATACCCTTTATGTGGCACAATGTCTGACAGATGGTGTGCCGTGGTAACTGCCACGGAAGGGGGCTGCACGTAAAGGATAATATTGAAGAATTGATCGCTGGGCAAGTTGGTAATCCATGACTACAAAGAACTGCGCGAAATAAACTGGCACAAGGAAGACGCTTGTCCGTGCGTCTCCTTGTGCCAGTTTATTTCACGCAGTTCTTCGTAAAAAAGAATAATAGCTGCACATTTAGACGTGTATGTCTGCATGCTTATGTGAGCGCTATATGAGCTGCTAATTCTGAAAAAAAAGCTGCAACACTTGCGCTTGAACTACTGCAGAATGTTATTGTGTATAGCTACTGTTGGTACTGGCAATAAATCTTGGATTCTAAAGCACAGTTTGTATTAGCTGCTGTACCAGCCAAAGCTAAGGATGTTGCATGACAGCTTATATTTAAATAAAGGTGCACGTAAAGCTACATGGTATGGAACAGGGGCGTAGCCAGGGGGGGGGGGCATTGGAGGGCGTTCAACCCCCCCCCCCCCCCGAAAATTTTCAATTTTGCTTGTGTATATATACACACAGACATGCAAACGCATGCACAAACATACATAAAGCATGGATGACTCCCCCCCACCCTGAAAAAAACTTCTGGCTACGCCCCGGGTATTGAACATGAGGGAGGTTGACTGGGACACGTAAAGCTCAACATTTATGGGTGTGCTATTAGTGTGAAAGCGTGCTTTTTATTTGCAGCTGTTATTTGCAATTATGACACCTACTGAGTAAAAGAATTGTTCCTCTATATCTACTATTTAGTATTTTACGTTTGCATGTCGTGTCCCATGATCCGAATCAAGCAGGATGCTACTGACTGCACATTTTTAAGACAGGTGAACATTTATTCCTAGAAGTCAAGATTACTGCCCGAGTTCAGCCACTTCTAGCATTCTGCTAGTTTATACGTTTAAGCGTTGTTAAGCTCAAAGCATACTCGACTGGATGACGTGGAGTGAAGTAATACTGGCCCTTGTCGCTCCGATCACATCTCGTAGCCAAGGAAAGAATCACTTTCACTCGTCGACAATGGGTGGAATACGAAAACAACCTTCAACCTGCTATGTTTCCCAACACAGGGCCTCCACCAGATCGCTGTTCGGCGCTGATATGTGGTCAACTGAGGCATGTTATAGAGCTTAACGTTCATGAAGCTTCAAGGTGCAAAACAAGTGCATATTTAATTTGGGGTTATTATTTAGATTTAACAGCACCTAATAAATATTAGAATGTTTCAAGTTAATCTTTGCATCATTCAGTATAATTGTTCACATGATCCTTCTGAATCCTTCAGGCCACTTCTGACTTTTGAAGAAATAGCATGGTTTTATCCTTGAAAGCTGGATCATATTGTGACTTCATTCGATTTCAAGCATTGCTATTTTTGATGCGACGCTTGGCAGGAAACATATGTTCTAACGGGTGATGCAAGCGATTTCATGCGTGCTCTTTCCGCGCCAGTCATGCACTATACGTTTCATCGTTTGTGGAAGCCAAGGGGAGCATCACTTCCAACTGTCAACAACGAACGAACCACGAGAACGAACAACCTCAGACCCGCCGTCCTCCCCAGCATGACAATCCCACGGCATCGCTCGTCCGCGCCGTCAGCCTCGAGCTCGGGAGACTGCATTCTTTTTCTGCGAAGGCTCGTTGTTCTTTCGACTCAACAACAACGTTTCTTCATCGCCTATGCTACACTCGAGAGAGAAATGAGCGCGCCCGTTCTGAAAGCTGGTCCGTCGCCTCGTACGCGCTGCACTACACCAAACCCATCACTTGCGCGAATAAGCGATTATGTGTTTTAAACCGATTCTCTGAGATGAACCTCTACATAATACTGTCCGTATAAACGCACCGACATCAACGCGATGCTCGCGAAGGACGTGGGAGACTGTACTTCGCCAAGTAGAGATGAGATCAGCTGACTTCCACCGCCTGTACTGCGTCAAACATCGCAGAAAACTTTTCTTTGGCGGCTGGTTGCACATCAGGGCACGTTCGGCTGCTGTATGATGCCGGCAAATGGAAATGCACTCGGAAACGCATCGTTCATTGTTCACCTCTGTCTCCGTGCGGGATGCGCAAGCCGTCGGACGAGAAACATAATTCCACACACAAACTGACTGTGACTGCCCGCGAGGGTTCGCTTAAGGTCGTGCACACGTATACACGCGCATTATACGCGAACGATGCCTCTCATATATGCAAAATTATAGCGTTGTAGCCGATCGTAAAATCGTCCAAGATAACGTGAAGTGCATATATAAAGCCGCGGAAGTCCACCCAGATCGTGTGGTGCGGTGGCGTAGTGGTTGCAGTGTCTGCTTGTCACGCGGTTGGCCTGGGTTCAAATCCCCGTGGTGGAGTGTGTGTGTTGATACATGGTTTGTGACTCTCTGTGCAGTGTTCTTGTGATGTGTAAATGCATATTCATGAGTTGAAAGGCTGAAGAGAACAAAAGAAAAAAAAGAGGAACACTGCACGATCAACTACAACGTAGAAGAATTTCTTTTTTTTCTAAAAATTTGCGAAAAGTACCGCATATATTTCGACCGCATATTGAGCCGTATATAAGCCGGACAGATTTGACCTGAAATACCGCTTAACCACATCGACGGTATGCGTTACTTTAAGCGGTCACTTTTAAACGGCCTTCTGGCAACGAGATGGCCGCGCATAGGGAAGAGCCGCATAAATTTAGGCCGCATAAGAAAGAGCCGCTTAGCCAGAGGCCGTATAAAGAAGGGCCGCATGAAAGAGCCGTATAAGTAGGCCGCTTAGAGAGCCATTTATAAGCGTCGAAAATTTGACCTACTTTCCGCCTTATATGCGTTGTTTTAAGCGGTCGTTTGCTAAGAGTGTGTGGAAGCCTGTGCACAGGTTTTGCCTGCGTTATTGAGTACACCGTCCCCTCATGCTCGGTCGCTGCCCAAGCGTCGGTCTTTATCCATATTATCGCACTACTGACTTTGCCACACGTGCGGGCTAACTTTGACAATCGGGCCCCCGCGGAAGTCCATACCAATGGCAGCGGCCGTTGATAATATCATCACTGTTTTTGGCCAGTGGCAACGTAGCCAGGACAGTGTTACTACATTTAACAGCCGCTATATATATGCTGCCTAGCTGAATTATCCCACCATGCAGAAGAAGTTCCTGCCCTCTGTTCAGGTCATAGTGAAATTTATTCCCTACTTATAGGCAGGCACGTCCCCGCCTTCAGTGTCCACCGCGCTCTACAAGTCTCGAACCTCGCTTGCATCTGGGTGCCGATACTGTAAAGATGAGAAAGTTTGACATAAATTCCACGGTAGGACATGACAATCTTTATTCAGAACAGGAACAATTTTTAGTCTTTGTTTTAAGTGCGTAGCACCTTAGTGGCCCGGCTTGTCCATCGAGTGTCTCGTGTCGCATGCTCCAGCAGTGGTCAATACAAGCCTAAAACAAGGCTCGAAACCAGTGCAAAAATAAACTGACAAGTAGGGGTGTGCGATTGTTCGAAAATTCCAAATAACGAATCGCATAGCGTTCTGTTTAATTCGGTCCTCGAATCGAATAGTACATATTCCGTATATCCAATATTCTTCTAATACCTTTCGAGGAATCAGCACCGACGGGAAAACACCAAAGGCTACATACGTTGGCAGAGCAAATGATCATATTTCTTTTTAATAAGTGAACTCCCAATGTGCACGCTGATGAAGCTTTTACGGGACTATCGAAGCTTTACTAATCACCGGTGTTATTTAAAAGCCTGGTGATGAATTACCATCTCGAATACTCAAGTAACCGCTGTATTCATCCTACAGTTAAAAATTCGGCAGATCCCACGCGTTGTGCGAATCGGTTTGATGCGAAGCAATCAGCGAGCACTTCAATGCTGTATTTTATGGCTTTGAGCCAAGCGGTACGAGGTGGGTCGACGTCCTTTTGTAAGTGTAGTAGCTGTGTGCACATCGCGGGCTTACAAGGCATGTCGACAACACTGGCATTTAAAGGGTAACTTATGGTGCGACGTAATGTCAGCCCTCACGTTAGAGTCCATAAGTCAGTGTTATCGAAAGTAAGTGCACTTTATGCTGCAATAATGTAAATATCATATGTAAATTTCGTTACTGTCTTCCTCCGGGATCGAGAAATGCTTCAGTATAGCTTGCTGAATCATAGGAATAAAATGTATTGTTTACTAGACTGCTATAAAAGCGGAGCGAATACTGGAACCACAGACGTTAATCTGATATTAGTTAATCTGTCTGTTAGTTCTCATTAATATTGTGTATAACAAATAAAAACGAACCCTTAAAAGTAATATTTCCTTCATTCATAGCGAAGGTCCCGTTCTGGCAGACGTGATGCATTCAGGTAGTATGCGAGGGATTATTGGTCAGCTGCCTGCTAGTAAAAAGATCACGTGCTACGTGACGCCAAAATAAGCAGAAAAAAGAGTGTTCCACACTGGCCGTCATGGCTGCGACTGGCGCTGACTTACACTCCTAAGTTTAAATCCACATATATACCCTATAGAAGTGGACGGGGTGATGACCGCCGCCGTAGCTCAGTGGTAGAGCATCGGACGCGTTATTCGAAGGTCGCAGGTTCGGTCCCTGCCGGCGGCAAGTTATCTTTTCGTCCACTTTACTTTCTTCAGATTTATATTCTAATTACTACAAATAACACCCCCTATACTTTCCTTGGCATTGCTGTCTCTTAGTTCTCATTAATATTGTGTATAACAAATAAAAACGAGCCCTTAAAAGTAATCTTGCCTGTGATCATAGGAGTATAACAAATGTAGTGTTTATTGTTTCCTTGTAAATTTAGATAGCCAGCATCACAACCGCAATTGACATTGCGCCGTCATTACGCCTGCATAGGCTGCTCTTCCAAACCAGTTTCTAGAGCTGTTGTGGCTCTAGAAACTGGTTTAGAGCCACAACACAGCAGGGTTCGATCCCTGCTGGGATCCTAATTTTAAATGCGAAGCATTTCTTAGCGAACCCCAGGCACTTTGGGCGTTTCTATCTACGTATCTATCTATCTAACCGCCTACGTCTGGGCGCTCTCCCGGTCGTCTCCATAGGTGGTAATGTACCAAAATTTGCAAAGCGCAGGCTGAGTGTATGGTGAATATGATTCACTCGTCGTGATATGAATAACGCAAAATACCTGTCTCGTATGTCATGGAACCCTTTCCCTCTGTCACGTGTGGCACATACCCGCATACCAGCAGTTCATGTTATGCGGGTATGTGCCACAGGTGATAACAAAGTTTCAATCAACGCAGTAACCGCGAACATTCACATTGACACGGAAGGAAAGTGATAATAATATTAATTGGAGTTTTACTTCCCAAAACCACGATATGATTATGAAAGACGCCGTAGTGAAGGGCTCCGCAAATCTTAACCATCTGGTATTCCTTAACCTGCACTGACATCGTACAGTGCAGGCGCCTCTAGCATTGCGCCTCCATCAAAATGCGACCGCCGCGGCCGGGATCGAACCTGCGGCCTTCGTGTCAGCAGCCGAGCACCGTAACTACTACACCACAGCGGCCGACGCAAGGAAAGTTAGGGAACTGAAGACAGAGCACCCCTGGAAGACGCTGGGCTAGCATCCACTCCTCCACGTGCTCCACAATGTCGACCACGTGGATTGCACAAAAACCATGGTCTATGCTTTCTACAATAACTCTACCGAGAGGACTATGTCCCTCATGATTACCGGTGACTTCAGCATTGATTTATCAAAACCCAACAACGCCTGGTTCTTAGACGGCATGAATGACAACGTGGATGTGGACAGTGCATCACAATACGTTGGGGCCGCCTCCAGGACAGAAGGCATCATATATCGTTTCTTCGAAAAAGCCATCCGCGGTTTCCACCAGCTCTAGTATACCTCGCAATTGACTACACTTAGCCGCGGTCACGAACGGATCCGATAACAAATCCTGTCCAGCTGCTGGTGCTCACTGATCACGGTGATGATGACCTTATTCAAGAACTGCCAAGAACCCCTTCCACATATGCACACGGGTTCGTGGAACGCGCGTGCCTTCTCCGTCACAACGGATAAGTATAACGACTGCAACAACTGCAACTGTGAGTGTAACGTACGTGCAGTGCGCCTGCGCGTGCCACTCGGCTTTTCTGAATAAAGCTTAGTTGCGAGTAGCGACTGTCCTGTGTATCTTTGTTCCTTCATTGCCCTATACGAATTCGCGCTATCCAGTATTGAAGAGCATAAGCACTACATATCAGCTTACTGCGTTTGGTGTTGGTAACACTGATGTTGCTGTTGGCATCGTTAAGCAAATATAAACAACTGCTTATATAATACATGTGCGACTCTTGAAAATATGTGTGCGAGTATACCATTTGCACATTTCTCTAGCGTCATTCCGTAACTGTTCGCTCAATGTGAAAAATTGCGACACAGTCACTTTCCTGCCCATGCTTCGCATAACATCGATTCACACGGTACGTGGGATCTGCCGAATTTTTTATTCTTTACATTCATCTGGTCAACGCTGCCGATGTCGGTTTTTCTTAACGCTCTCTCATTAAATTATTGATGTCTGTTCTCGCCGTTCCTGGGTCGATATAAACTGTCAATGTCCTGTGGCGCATACCCGTACACCGCGGCCCGTGGTAAACGGGTATGTGCCACACGTGTCTGGAGGAAACGGTTTCACGACGTACGCGACAGGAATTTAACATTATTCATGTCACGACCCGACAGTCATATTTGTCAAATCCTCTTACCCTCCCATGCCAACTTTGGTCTACACCAAGTTAAGGAGGTGTTCATGAGAACACGCAGACGTAGGCGGCTAGATAGATAGATACGCAGATAGAAACGCTCAAAGTGCCAAAGGTTCGCTAAGAAATGCTTCGCATTGAAAAGTCGCTATGAGCAGTATACGAACTTACCTCAGTTTGCACAATTCTGGTATATTTGGTAGGTCAAATGTAACGGTAATGTTACTGTGTTAAGGTGTTTGTGAATATTTGTTTGAAATAAAAAGTTTTAGAATTTTAGGTATGTCTTGAAAATGGTTGTCTCACTGTTCGAACCTATTCGAACAGTACGCGATTGGTTTTGATTCGTTATCATCACTATTCGATTCCTATTCGACTCGGTTCTAAATTTCTCTATTCCCACACCCCTACTAACAAATTCTAAAACAATATAAACTACAGAAATAACCAAGAATCAAGCGCAGTTTTTTACCTAAAATCGCGAGAAACGCTTCTTAAACATCTGCCTGATACACGCGCCACGCAAGAGAGGGCCCCACCGCCTCGGCAAGCGTGCGCGATGTTGCCAAGGGGATCGCTGGGCTGCTCGTGCTACGCACTTCCTCGCGTATCCCGCTGGTGGAGCTGCATTAAGCGCAGCATTTAGAACTACACCAAGACCAACACGAAAATGACATTGACGCAGGATTTAGCGCGGAATTTAGATCTACACGAGCGCTTACACGAGAAAGGCGTTAGCGCAGGATTTCGTAGCGTTAAACGCGCCTGAAACGAGTGCGCGCTTGCACTGGGCTACGCTCGCTCCATTCGCCTACAATGGAGGCGGTCGACGATCAGCAATCACATCCTAGCGTACTACGTGCGTTCACACAGTACAGAGGTTTACTAAAAATATCGCAGGTATAAAGGTATACATAAAGGTAAAGCAGATCTCGCCGGAAGTTAGTCCAGGTAGCGCCATTACGTTCCTCAAGTGCAGCTAAGTACACCTACAGTTTTTATGAGCTTGTTCTAAGCATATTATGGTTTCCTTTTTTCCTCCCTCTCTTTTTCTTTTTCCTTTTCTTGCTCTCCTTTTTTGTAACATCTCTCTTCTATCATCTTTTATCCCCCTTACCCCATCCCCCAGCACAGGGTAGCCAGCCGGTCTAAGAACTGGCTAACCTCCCTGTCTTTCCGCTTGTTTCTTCCTTCCTTCCTTGTTCTAAGATATCTAACAAGAAATGGCGGCTTCTGTCCTATCAAGTACACTCATGCGCGAAGAAGAGTCTAGCCCAGAAAAAAAATTGATAGATTTGAATTCTCAAGCAGAAAACATCAAAATAAACTTCAATACGTTTAGTTAATATCAAAACGAACGTAGCCTATGGAGTTTCATGTATATAACAAATCCCCTCTGACCCGCTTTCTTGGCCGTATACTCGCCACGTAGTGGTCGAAATATTTATTATTTCGACAACTATACGCAGATAAAATATCACAGTTAGTTAATTCCAATTCGGCACCTGTGATACACTCGTCGTTCAGGCAGGACATTTGTTATTGTTATTTTATAAGCTCACCACCAATTTTCATTTTTTATGTCTTTTCAGGTACACCACTGACCCACCAGAACCTGCACTGAGCGATATCAGTTCTTTAGTATTTACAATATCCCAACTCTTACATTTGTTGATGACGAACGCCTTGACACGGCCCTACGTACGGTCGTCGACCGTCTGT
This sequence comes from Rhipicephalus sanguineus, assembly GCF_013339695.2. Taxonomy (NCBI): domain Eukaryota; kingdom Metazoa; phylum Arthropoda; class Arachnida; order Ixodida; family Ixodidae; genus Rhipicephalus; species Rhipicephalus sanguineus. Next base: position 152,942,202 of record NC_051183.1, read on the forward strand.
CGCTTTCTGCTTCTCCATGCCTCTACGCGATGGCCCATTGCTTCGCCGCAGTTGCCCACTGGACTGTCCTGACATCTTGCTCGCTATCCCGGCATACCTTCGTTCGACTGTTCTGGCCCAGCCTCACGAGGTGCCAAAAGCGGAACAGCCGGGAGTATTGCACATCTTCTCATGCCAAAATGAACTTCAGCGTCGTCTGATGACGCATGAAATTACGCGTGAAATTTATCACTTTCATGAACATTCCTCCATCTTGCGGTCTTGCACAGAGGCGATTCACTGTACTAAGTCTCCGAGGGGATATGGTTGTAGATTAAATTGCTGCAGAAGAGTTGAGATCTGGGCCAGTTGGTTCATGATACTTGACGAAAGCCAGCAAAAGAACGGGACACGAGAAAAGGCAGACACACACACCGCTGTAAGACACACACACCAGCGGTGTGTGTGTCTGCCTTTTCTCGTGTCCCGTTCTTTTGCTGGCTTTCGTCAAGTATCATTAAATTGCTCTCGCGCTGTGACCTGTTCTGGTTAGCTCAGATGGTGCAGCGACCACCTCGGAAAGTCGTTGGTGACGGACTGTAATCCATGGCTAGAGCGATCTTCGTTGTCGTCTTGGCAGTTTTTTTACAGCGGAGTTGTTATACGCTAGCTGCCAGACGATCGCTTCGTGCGTAGACAAAAAACCTGAAGGTCACCTAGGGAGCAGTGATGTATTTAGAAGCATCAAAGGAGGACCTCTTGCACCCTCTATGCAGTGGAGGAACAAACTAATGCGCAGAAAAGAAACGCCCGCAGAAAAAAGAAATAAATGAGCAAAAAACTTAGCGGTCACTTGAGCTCACAATCACTAGCCTAGCTTCGCTTCTCACTGGACACCTCAGCAGTGCCGGGAAAGAAAGGAACGTCTGTGCGTGAAACAATGGCCGTTTCACACTACTTTGACATGCTGTGTACAGAATTGTCTACATCACTTGTGTTTGCCATTTGTAACGACTAGGGGCTAAGAGAGAGCCAGATACATTGAGCTTTGGATGAAATGAGCCTCCTGCATAACAAATTTGCCTTTATTTAACTTCATTTTGAAGTGCACTGTTGCATATGATCAGTTTGCTGAAGACACTGCACTGTTCGACGAGTCGTTGGACGTACCGCTTCCCGCGAGCCACGTCAAAAGTATAACCTTTCTTTGCTCCAAATGGACATATACCTGAAAACAAATTTGCACTATATTTCTGGCGTAAGCTTTTCTTCTATTAATCCAAAAATGCAACATGAATGATATCGCAATAAATATATATTTATTTACAATTGAATTAGAATTAATTACCATAACATACATAAATGAACGCATTATGACATTATTTTGTCGCAATAAAATATCGTGTGCCTTGAAATAACGTTGTACCGATTTGACGCATTTAGAGACAGTTCTTCACAGGTGGCGCCTGCTAGAACGCCTACTGCAAGTACAGTGGCGAAGTGCCTACTGGGTCAGAAATGCGTCCGTTTCCGAAATGGCGAAGTACCCACTACGCGTCCGTGGGGCAACACGCGCACCAGCGCAGCTGCACACTTTGTTGATGCTGAGTCAGACGATCATGGATAATGATGCCGGAAAGCCTCGTAATTGGTGGGCCTTTAAACCACCCACTCGTTTCACAATGGACATGCTGTCACGCCTTGTGCGATTCTACGCTTCGGCCACGCAATAATCCGGCACTGATCGCGACTCCTCGCACTACGTGTCATTAGTACAGGGTGTTTTTTTTTGTTTTCTTGTTTTTTTAAGTTTCAAGCCCTCGTGTGGATCTGTCAGTGAAGAAAAAATATAGCTGTTGTCGATTTGTCGTAGAACGCCTACTTAACACGCAGAAGGCCTGGGTTCGATTCCGGCTCGGACCCTTTATGTTTATTATTTGCATCCATCGCCATTTTTCGCTATCGGAAACGCCGATTTTCCCTCACAGCCAACGTCGCCGACAGCGACACCGCAATTTCTGCGAGGCGAGCCCTATAACACTGTCACTTTAATAAATCTTCCTGGTAAGGCTGGATTTGAAACCAGGCACCAAGATTTCTAGGTACTTTACCGGTTCGAGATGTTGCCCCCCTTACTCAATGCCCCCCATGGGGCCTGTAAGGTACCTTGAAATAAATAAATAAATAATGAATTCTCTGAAAGGTGTTTCCCAGTGAAGTTGCTTCTTCGCGTCCATACTGTATTTGACCAGTGAACGAAATCTGTCTCGTACATTGACTTAGTAGGGGGGGGGGGGGAGAGCGCTGCGATGAATATTCGCCCCTCCTGATGGGGAACCCTGCGCACGCCTATGCATATATGGATATATACAGTCGTATACAGTCGTATACAACTGCGTTCTTCGACCCGCCACGGTGGTCTAGTGGTTATGGGGCTCGACTACTGACCCGAAGGTCGCGTGATCGAATCTCGGCAGTGGCAGTCGCATTTTCGGTGGAGGCGAAGATGCTTGAGGCCCGTGTACTTAGATTTAGGTGCACGTTAAAAGAACCCCAGGGGCAGAAATTTCCGGAGCCCTCCACTACGGCGTCCCTCATAATCATATCGTTGTTTTGGGACGTTAAACCCCAGATATTATTATTTATGATGTAGTTAACGTTTGGTATCTATGCAGAATACGTTAAAACCAGGTCAGTAGGTACATGGGTGCTGTCGTTCGAGCTCGTATCTGTTTGCTTTAGTGGCACGCCTAATAGCGTCATCAATTATTTCATGCGGTACTTATGTCCTGCAAGTGCACCCCGCATCGCGGCAGTCGCTATATGCGCAGCACAACCTTGTTATGTTTAATGTGGCTGCTTTCAAAGTGCAGATAGCGGTGTTTGTCCGTCGATTTTTTGTAAAGCCCTGTGGTCGTCCTCATTGTTTTTTTAACCATGATCGAAGTGGCCTCGGTGCACAGAACTAACTGTACCGTTCCATAAAAACATGTTCAGCGATCACTGGCTATAGATGTTCATTACGTACAACCACTATAAAGGGAAGCGCTGCACCGCTTGTGGGCAGGCTGCTACATTAGCTCACATGCTTTGGGAGTGCGGGTCGCTCGGCCCGACTTACAGCAAGGCCGAGTGGGATGCGCTTTTGCGCAGCCCAATCCTACAGGACCAAATCCTGGCCGTCCAGTGCGCCCGCGACAGGGCCGTTAGGCTAGACCTGCAGGTCCCAACGTGTGAGTAGCCGGGTGGCGCGGGGCAACCTCTGCATCTGCACTGGACTCTTAATAAAGTTGTACTCTCTCTCTCTCTTTTTATTCACCAGAAACGTCGCCAAATGAAGTCTCAAGTAATATGTATGTAGTACAAAACCTTTGACATGCTAAGCCGCAGGCTACAAATCAGGTATATATATTGTCACGTGGGCGTGACGTTGAATAAGGAGGCAGTCGGCGTGTTCAAGACGAAACTGATAGCAGTGAGGCGCACAGTCTTATCGGGAGATTCTAAAATAATCGAGAATGTTCCCAGACATTCAGGAGCGGTTTTCGCATAGTAGTGGTTACACGTGTAACGGATCGGTTGCATATAAATAGAAAAAGAAGCGCACGTGGCAATATTAACACTGATACGTCAACCAAGAGATGTCACAAGGAGGAGGGCGATACATTATACATGCCGAAGAATGAGAAGCCGTGAAAGCTACCGTGAGTCACAGAGTCACCACATGCATAGATAAATTCAGACAATCGTGCTTGCCCGAACTGTTCAACACGTGGTGACAGACCCCTACAATTCAGGGGATGCTCACATCGAACCACCGCCGGTAGGCCAGGCTAACCCCGCCTGCTGCAACACCACCACCAGCGGCAGCACCTATCCTGTTCAAGGGCGTGTTAGGATTGTGCACTTTAATTATCAAGATTAGTCATCGGCGTATAGTGTTTCGTAGTTCGCCGCGGTGGTGTAGCGGTTACGGTGCTCGGCTGCTGACCCGAAAGTCGCGGGTTCGATCCCGGCTGAGGCGGTCGCATTTCGATGGAGGCGAAGTGCTAGAGGCCCGTGTGCTGTGCGAGGTCAGTGCACGTTAAACAACACCAGATGGCCTAAATTTCCGAAGCCGTCCACTACGGCGTCCCTCATAAACATATACTGATTTTGGGACGTAAAACCATGGATTTTATATGATTATTATTGTAGCATTCCGTATTCAATGTCTCCTGAGTCCTGAATGATCATATGTAGAGGCAAAATTGTGAAAATTCATGTCAGAGTTTACTGTCACACATCGATTTATTCAATTCTCTGTGTGCTTTGGACGTGCATATGAGCCGGCTCTGCTGACCGTTATGGACCAAACAGATCTGGCCACCCGTCTATAAGCGTTCCTTTTTGTGTGTGTGCGTGTGTTTACCTATTTTTGTCCAAGTGTTCGTCAATTTTTTTCTTCACTTTCCTATCTCCTTTCCTCTTTTTCTCCTCCTAACTTCCTTTCCTCTGTCTCTTCCCTCCTCCCGAAAGAGCAGGCAGGCGTTGTGCCCCTCTTGGTGGAAGTTGCCAGCTTGCTCTCTCCCTCTTTTCTGTGTGTCCTTGTGCTTGTATGTATACAAATTAAATAAATAAATGAGCCGGCAATGTTGCTAGATAGCACGCTCATCGACAGACGTTCCACATGCTTTCAATCACAAGAAGACATTTATCATTTGACAGCGTCTTAGGCCCTTTTGCATGTCTCAAGTAACAAAGGCGTGCGATGAACTTTCTATTTCGACAATGTGAGACAGCTCGACAAAGTTCATTTTTACTTCGTCTATCCCTCTCATCGGCTTTTCAAGCAGTGAAATATGCCACCTCATTGTAGGACGATGCACAGAGTGAAGAGCTGTACCAATAGACGTCATCACCCTACAGTCCGACACAGGGGCGGAGCCAAGGAGGAGGGGGCTGGGGGGGGGTTCAAACCCGCCCCCCCGAAAACCTTCAATTGTGCTTGCGTATACAAACGCACGCGCGAGTATGGTTGAAACCCCCACCCCCTCATCCCACCCCCACCCCCTGAAAAAACTTCTGGCTACGCCGCTGGTCAGACAACTCAGTGTCCGAGATTTTGTCCTCTTTTAGGACGTTTAAACTTTTTAACAGCGCAGCTATTAAAGCTTTTCGTAGCGCCGGGTACTGCGAATAGAAATGAACCGGCACACGCTCGCACCATCTTTTTCTCCCCCAACACGTGCGCCGATTTGTCCGGCCATGGAATGCAATAACTGTATAGGATGGGCTTGTATGCTAGGAATAATAGCTGTACTTGATGATGAACGGCATGTCAAAGAATGAAGTAAACTAATATTTACAAGTCAATGATATATTTAATGTTATCTTAAACCTAAAGACATTGCTATTCGGTATGTTTCTGAGCTACCAAAACAAAAGTCGTCTCATTGCATCAAGTGGTCACTTTTTTTGGCGAATTATGCAAGAGTGGGTCGTTGCTGAAGCATTACTTCTTGATACCTCTGTTTGTTTTTGTGCAAACGTGTCCGTACATCGCCTTAAGAGCAGCGCATCAATAATTGAGCGGGAGCTTGCGAAGACGCGGACGCGCTCAATTTATTTGTAGCGTCACTGCTGCGGTACCCGCTCTTCCACTTCCAGATTGATGCAGCCGTGGTGTAAGTGGCTGCTTCAATTTACTTCCGCTTGCGTTTTATACAAACGCCACTTCCATCTATCTATTTCCTTGAACGAAAAGAAAATCAATACATATCCGATATCTGTGCTGCTATTAGCGAACCCCCCACGGCGTTTCAGAACCCCATCAGTTGCGGGACACGGCGCACTTTAGCGGTCACGAAGGCGTCAAAAAGCGAGCCGCCTCGGACGGCGTGTTTTCGAGCCTGAGAGCCGCGAAATGTCGTTGGCTCGGCGAAAACCGGTCCGAACACTGCAACGGCGTGTTCGCGAGTAAAGCACGGCGGGAGTAATATGCACTTTGCTACATTGTAGGCAGCGGGCCACGACACACCGAGGCCGGCGAGAAATCGATAGCGACTTCTGTTTTAATCCCTCTCCGTTTGAGTATCTTGATAGAACTTGATTCTTAGCTTTTTATGCTTCGAAATTTCGCGGACACCTGCGTCGACCAGCAGCGGCAACTGTGTTCCGCACAACCACCGAGAGATCAGGACGCGCTTAAGAACCCGGTTTCTCTGCTTCTGTTTTGATTTCCTGGGCTTATGACTGCGTATCTGTTCTTTTTGACTGGGATGGTGCTGCTGGCCCGGCTCTTAGTCGTAGCGGCTTGGAATGAAGTTCTCGGGATGCTAAGTGCTAGCGCGGTAACGGAAACGCGAAGAAACAAGCAAATCGACAAACGTACTCTCGGTCGTTTACCTTCGTAAGCCGGGCTTCTGTCAGATGCGATAAGCAAAGCGCGCCTAATAGCAGTGCGAGGAGTTCGTTCACGGTCGCGTTTTGGCATAAAAAGCCCGAGCACATTTAGCGTTTTCGTCCGGTGGGGTTTCTTTGCCGCTAGCGGAAACTTTGAAACTCAATAGCAACACCTTAAAAGCAATTTGAACTAACCCTGTGTGTCCCACCTCTGCGTGTTGCGATTTGACATAACATAATGTTAATTACTTGCCTTGCTGATAGTTGCTAAAGTTCAAATATTTATGCTGCCACTGATTTTTCATTTCCTCTGTTACATATTAATATTCAGATTTCGTAAAAATTTGAAATACAGTACATTCATTATTAGTTGGGATCTCCAGAATTCGCGACATTACGGTCAAGCGATTTCGTTTCTGGGGAAACGTTTCGCTGAAAATGTAGTGCCCGTTTTATTGTAGAAACCAATTGGATAAAAACGCTATGCTGCGGGAAAGAACATATGTCGGGGTCAGGTGGGCTTGGCAGCAGCGCTTCGGGAACGATGCTTCAAACTCCGCTCTGTTTTTGGTGGAGGTTTTCGGCACCTTGGTCGCAGTATGGCCAACGCGCAGCATCTACGCATCTGACGGACTTCATGGTGGCTATCTCGGTGACAGCGTCATCGGGGTTTCAGCGGATGGTGACATCTGCTTGATCAGCGACAACACCATGCCTTTCAACTTGGGGTCTGCGCCTGCGCCTTGTACTGTGACGTCACATCACATGGGACTTCCATCGGCTTTAAAACGAGACGCACCGCAAGTTTCCTTCTGTGGGCTTGGCAGCAGCGCTTCGGGAACGATGCTTCAAAATCCGCTCTGCTTCTTGGTGCAGGCTAGTTCTTATTTGCCTACGAAGTTCTATCGTAGTGACAACCGTTTCCTGGTGTTGCTGCCCTGCCCAATCGGTTTTGCTCGTACATTGTCTGATGTGCTTCCTTTTGGGATAATCTTGCTGACGTGTGGTGATATCGAGGCAAACCCAGGCCCTACTGAGAAGAAACTTCTGACGAAATTGCTTGAAGGGCAGAATAACATATGACTACGATGAATAACCTGTTATCGAAGCAAAATAGAATGGAAACAGGTATAGCAGACATGAAGGAAAGACTAGGTGGTTTAGAAGCTAGCTCGTCTATTTTACAGTCCTTAGCACCGGAAATTAAGAGCATGAATGCAACTGTCGCTGCCTTCGAAACACAGGTGTCATTTTTGCAGAATAAGTTAGATGACCTAGAAAACAGACGTGGACGGAATAACTTGATTGTTTACGGGATACAAGAGGATGACACTGAGACATCGGACAGCCTAACGAAAATACTGCAAAATGACTTATTCAAGGACAAGCTAGGAGTCAGTGTTAGTGGCATGGAGCGATGCCATTGACTAGGCAAGAAGACTGGCAGGAGCCACCCAGTATTAATAAAACTCCTAGATTATCGTGAGAAACTCTGCATTCTTAAGGCTTGCTCAAAGTTAAAGAGAACAAAGCTTTCTGTAACGGAAGGTTTTTCATTCAGAGTACTCCAATTTAGACAAAAATGATGGCAAAGTGCGAAACAGGAAAACGAAAGCAATGCTAAGGTTAAGCTAATTTTCGATAAGCTGAGTGTAGACGGCGTAATGTTTGGTTGGGACGAAGCTGAAGAGAAACGCTTCAAAAGTTCTAAAAGGAAATGACTTCAATGTAGCAGCAGTATATCTTTAGACAGCCTGGTGAATGTGTTTGATATCGCAGACACATGTGTGTTGGTTTGTGGGGACTTCAACGCTCATAACGTAATCTGGGGCAGTGAACATACTGATTCTCGTGGACATGTTATTGAGTGCGCTGCCGAGAAATGCAAGCTGACAGTGCTAAATGATAGCTCTCCAACTTTTCTAAGAGGGTATCGTTACTCCAGCTGTATCGATGTCACGCTATGCTCACATGACCTTCTTGAGGGTTCGGAATGGTCAACAGATATAGAAACGCATGGCAGTGATCACTTCCCGATTCTGATAAAACATCGGCTTATGCGGAGTACAAGGACTCAGCGCTACTCAAAATATACTAACTGGCAGCATTTTCGTCATCGCATAACGAGTGCATTAGGCGAAAAGCCAAACTGAGCAACTTTTACAACTATACTGTGCGACTCTTATAAGATTAGCACCAAGCAGGTCATTGTCCCAAATGAGTATGCTGCAGTTGACGGAGAATACGAACGCTTAAGAGCAATCAGAAGACGAGCAGAACGGGCTTACCGTCGCAGCGGAAAACTCGAGGACTACAAGACGGCACAAAAAACTCACTCAACATCACACCGTCGCTTACAGAAATTAGGTAAGAGACGATGGCGAGAATACTGCTCGTCGTTGAGTCCTTTCACTCCTGTTCCTAAAATATGGGCGGTTGTCCGATCCTTCAGCGGTCCCGTTACCCAGAGCAATCCTTTCCGAGCTCTTTCCATAGCCCTTAACACTCAGCAAGCAGATGTTGCTGACGAATTCTGTCGGCTAATAACCAGACCGGGAATCACAATTACATGCCCACAATTTACAAGTTCCGAAGCACTTGCCAATCAAAAGGTGCGTGCGTGTTTTATGTCGCAACACCCTCAACTTGATTGTGAGTTTAGCTTAGACGAACTGAAGAGTGCTCTTGAGTTATGTCGTACAAAGACAGCTGCGGGACCAGATGGCGTTACATATATGATGCTGAAGAACCTTGGACCAGCAGGTAGAATGGCACTGCTAGAGCTATTTAACGATATGTGGATATCAGAGGCTCTTCCTGATTCATGGAAATTAGGTCGTATAATTCCAGTCCTAAAACCAGGAAAGACCCCTCTATGCCTTGAATCCTTCCGCCCGGTCTGTCTCACAAGCTGTCTCTGTAAGTTGATGGAGATAATGGTATACAGTCGACTTCAATGGTGGTGTGAACATACAAGAGTGCTGTCAGACTACATGACAGGTTGTCGGCAAAGGCGATGCACAATGGATGCGTTATTAGATATTGTCACATGCGTTGAGCATGAACACATATGTGGAAACGTCACAATTGCGGCATTTCTCGACATTCAAAGGGCATTCGACTCTGTTAGTCACATTCACGTGCTGGCTGGGATGTCAGAACTTGGGTTATGTGGTCGATCGCTGCGATGGATTTCAAATTTTTTGAGTGAAAGGAAAATATACATGGTAACAGTTGAGGGACAAAGTAATTACCATTCCGTCACACAGGGTGTTCCACAAGGAAGTGTTCTAAGCCCACTCCTCTTCAACTGTGTAATGGCAGCGTTACCGGGAAAGTTACCAACTGGATTGCGGTATTCACTCTACGCAGATGACATCTGCATATGGGCCTCAGGATCAGATATACGCGAAGTTCAAACAGTGCTGCAACAGGGTCTCAACATTATCGACAATTTTTTTAAGGAAAGAGGCATGAGTCTCTCGTACGCGAAGACAGCGGTATTACCTTTCACTAGACGACAGATGAATAATTTCAGTCTTACACTGGAAGGACAAACGTTGACGTTGGTGAAAGAACATAAATTTCTTGGCGTTATCCTTGACAGACAGCTGTCGTGGGCGTCGCACATTCGCGCATTAGAAAAACAAGTCAATATAGTTGTCAACGTACTCCGTCGACTCGCTGGCACAACATAGGGGGGATCAGTCTCTTCACTATTGCAAGTGCATAACGCACTAATAAAGCAAAAGATTGCTTATTCGGCACCTGTTCTCCAGGCGTTGTCGCAAACTACCGAGGAACGCCTTCAGTGGTTACTGGCAAGGGGGCTAAGGGTGTGCCTAGGAGTCCCACAGGCAACTTCGAGTCCTCTCGTTATAGCTGAAGCTCGTCATCCGCCATTTACTGTCATATGAACAGTCGAAACTTGTCGACATGTTTACCGCATTTTAACTCAGCACGAGACGCATCCATTGAACCTCGCACTTATAGAAAGAAATAAATGTAAGCTTCACAATATCGTTCAAGAACATAAAGAACTATTACCGAGATATGAGATAAGCAGAGTAGATATTAATTTCCCTCCTTGGATGCTGCCAAGACCAAAGATACAGTTGTCGGTTGAGGGAATAATATCAAAAAGGGACATGTTCATGATATTCGCGCAGCAGCTGGCACTATTCCAGATTTATAACCTATATCCACAGTATAGTCACGTGTATACAGACGGCTCTTGCCATGCAAATTCCTCCTCTTCGGCTTTTGTCACTCCACACTTGGCAGTAGAGCAGACATTTAAATTATGTAGAGTGACGTCTTCTACCGTTGCGGAACTCTTTGCAATTCTATCCGCGTTGCGCTTTATAACATCAGTAAAAAAGGAGCAAAAATGGGTCATTTTTAGCGATTCACAGGCCGCTCTAGCGTCTCTACAAAGTACTAGAAAAGATTCTCTAAACTCTTCCCTATTATATGAAACCCTAAAAGAACACGCAAAAGCAAAAGCGATGAATCACGTGATCGCATTCCAATGGATACCAGGTCACTGCAACATTCCAGGAAACACTGCAGCGGACGCCGCGGCAAATCGGGCGCACAATAACGAACCAATTTCTCGCAATGAAATCCGCCTACTCCTGAGACAGACAACCTTTAGCCTCACCAAAGACAAATGGTTCGATGAAAAGTCTAAAAGTTCGGACTTATATTTAATAGGCCCTGACATAAAACTATGCATTCCATCAGACTTGAGAGAAAATAGGAGATTTGAAGCATTAGTCCACCGCCTGCGGCTTGGCACAGCATTTACGCGACACTTCCTACACAGGATAAAACGTGCGTCTAGTACAGAATGTTCCTGCGGCCACCCTGACGAAGATGTACATCATCTACTTATCGAGTGCACAAACTATGAATCACAACGAAAAGTATTACGAGCAAGTCTACTACTTTTAGATAGAAGGCCTTTCACATTGACGAAAATACTAGGTCCATGGCCAACGGCAAGTCTTCAGAAAAGAGCGCTTGTCGCCTTGAAGAAGTTTCTTGAAGAATCGAATATTTTATGGAAATATTGACCTACTGCACACGATGTCGACTTCCCCTTCATACTGAAGGAATTGTGTTATGTTTGTGATAGTGCGTTTGATTTTATGTGTCATCATTTGTGTCAGTGTGTTTTCCTGTGCATGTCAAGCAATACAGAATATTTGAGTTTGAGCGTATACAGGTGAACTGACTTTTCCCATTTGAACTTGTCATACAACACTTGTGTACATATGAACCTATTAGACGTATATGAACTGCCATGTGATGTTCGGCTGTGCGTATTTTGTACATATGAACCTATTAGACGTTTTAGAGGTTTATGAACTGCCATGTGATGTTCGGCTGTGCGTATTTTCCTGTGTTCTACTGTATTGATTTTGTGCCCTTATTGATCTTGTTACTACATATTCTGTATTCTAAGGGAGAAGGAGTAGCCGGTGCCACTATAATGGCACCAACCTCTCCTATTCCATCATTTCAATAAAAAAAAAAAAGATCCATTCTTGATCTCTTTCTTCTTAGTCGTAGCATGAAAGACAGTATTTCATGTTCAGTAACAGCAGGTATTTTTGATCATAAAGCGGTTGTCCTGACACTCAACAATGTTTTAACCAATCAAAGTAATAGGGTTCAATCCTTCACCAATTTTTCACGGGCCCAGGATGAGTGTATAATAGACATGATGGCTTTCAATCACGATCACTTTGCGGGCCTTACTTGTGGTGTAGAGGACCTTTGACATTTTTTCAAAGGCCTGATTTTTTATTGTATAGAGCGTTTTGTTCCTAAAATAGTGAATAAGTCTGAGTGTCGTAATTCATGGATTACACGGGAGACATTACAAATGAGACGGAAGCTTCAGCGGTTAAAAAAGAAACGAGCGAAAATGAACAATGATGAACACGTGCAAGAAGCTATTAATAAGCTGTCTGCAATAGTTAAAGCAAACGTTCTCAAAGATAAACACTACTATCACAACACATTACTGCCAGACTTTATCAGATCATCTCCCGAAAAGTTCTGGAGAGTTGTGATGCCGGCTGCTTCATCTTCTGACATTTTTTCGTAAACGGTGAAAGTGTGCGGGATGAGAAAATAGTGTGTGCTGCTTTTAATGATCATTTCAAGAGTGTATATACAAGTGATGACGGTTATGTATCATGCTTTTCTACAAAACTTCCTTCCCTTCCTGACCTTGTTATTTCGGAACACGGCATTTTGAATTTGTTGTTAAAGCTTGATATTAAGAAATCTCCAGGACCAGATGGTATCCCAAACTGTTTTTTAAAGCATTATGAAGAATGGTGTGCGAAATATTACATATTCAATTTACGAGGTCCATTAATGAAAGAACATTTCGGGAATTCTGGAAAGTTGCTAGGGTGAAGCCATTACACAAATCAGGGGACAAAGCTCGCATAAAAAATTACAGGCCAGTTTCACTAACCTCTACATCCTGTAAGCTCTTAGAACATATCATTCACAAACATATCATTAGTTTTCTTGACGAACATAAAGTTTTAACAGATATGCAGCATGGTTTTATAAAAGGCCACTCGACAACCACTCACCTTGTTGAGATCGTGCATGACTTTGCTAGCACTATAAACAAAGGGAAACAAAGTGATACCATATTTATGAATTTCAGCAAAGCTTTCGATAAAGTCTCTCATGTTAAATTGATTCATAAGCTACGCGCTGTGTTAAAAAATGACAAAATGATAGCATGGATTGAGGCCTACCTTACTGCTCACCCCCAATTTCTTAGTTTAAATAAAACAGTGTCAGATATAGTTCCTGTCAAGTCTGGCGTTCCTCAAGGATCCGTTCTTGGACCACTTTTCTTCTTGTTACATATAAATGATATCGCCGCTAACTTATCTGTAAAAGTCAGGCCTTACGCTGACGACTGCGTGTTGCATGAAGAAATAACAACGGAAGAAGACCAACTTAGGTTAAACGGGGATTTTGATAAGGCAGTTGATTGGTGTAAGCAATGGTAAATATGTAATAATTTTGAAAAGAGAGTATATATGCGGGTAACATTAAAAAAGAAGCCACTAATATATTGCTGTGGTACAGTAGACGTTCCTTTGTCAGAAGTTACGCATTACAAATACCTGGGCCTTTACATAACCAGTGACCTCTCGTGGTCAAAACACCTTCACACAGTGCTTTCAAAGTGCCACCGTAAGTTGTTCTTTTTAGGACGAGCATTAAAATTATCCACACCAACTATACGTCTCTTGGCATATAAAACACTCGTCCGCCCTGCTTTAGAATATGCCGTAATTATATGGGACCCGTCCACTAAAACGGACGTAGGAAAACTACAAAGCTTACAAAAAAAGCTGTTAGATTCGTCTACAATACGTATGGCCGCACTTCAATCACTAACCTTCTTTCTCAAAGTGGCTTACCTGCCGTTAGTCATCGAAATCGCGCATGTCGTTTAAAATTCTTTTTTCAACTAATGAAAGGTCGGTACAAGATCGACACGTCCCACCTTCTGGCATATTCGTCAGGATACGATACCAGGCAGGGACACTCACTAGCTGTAACACCATTCACGACACGTGTCAACTGTTTTAAGTATTCTTTCTTTCCTATAGAACGATAGTGGATTGGACCAAATTGCCCGATAGAACTGTGACACAGGATTCATTATCGCAATTTGAATCGCACCTTCCGTAGGAAGGATTTTCCTTCTTGGCTGAGTTGTTTTTCGTGCGTTTCTTTTTTTTTTTTTACTCATGCTAACTCATTGTCTGTTTGATTTTAAGAATTTTGGAATAACGTCACTTACCTGTTTGTTTTGTTCTTTTAAGCGCATGTGCGAACAAATTCATTCATTGTTTTCCCTTGTTATTTTTCTGTTTTTGTGCACTTATATATGTACCACGCTGCCAAGATCTCGTAGAAGATCGAAGTATCTATAAATAAATAAATAAATAAATAAATGAATATATAAATAAATAAAATCTTGCTAGGTTAGGCATTATTGGTGGCTTGGTGGTGTCTGTATTAATTTTAATTATCTGGGCTGCTTAGACTTGCATCAGAATCCGATAAGAGGAAATTTTCTGAAGTTATTGTCCCTACAATGGAAGCTGCTGTGGTCGGGAATGGAATCAGTGGGCAGAAGAGCACGGCATACACTTAGCCACCTCTGTGTCGCTGTTATTTGTACAGCTCTATCATGCCACATTTGACTGGAATCGGGAATGTCTGCGTCGGTTCGGAAGAGACGGCATACATTGATCGACCAGGCTAGGCCGTGTTCGCAACAGCTTGAAAGGGATGAGCAGACAGACGGCTTATTTCTTTGTACGCAGTGTGTTCTCACCGCTCAGTTTGCGTTGAAGCGATGGACAGCACGAATGTCGCCTCGTTCACTGCAGCTGTCGCGTTTCCTTACGCCAATGTTTTGTTGAGCTACGCCAAATTGGATGCTGAAGGATTTAGCTGCAAGCTTTATATCCTATAACATTCCGCTTTATTGCTACCGCATTCACTGCCTCACCCTTGTGGCGAAACCACCCTATTTTTATTTTAATATTCAACTGAAGTCACTGCATGTGAAGTCACATTCTGTTAGCTCTAGTGTAGGATAGCAAATAGGGCGATCCGAAATGACTGATGAACTCTCCTATCTTTTCTTTTGTATTTTACTGTGCTGTTCCTACTGGGTGTTTTCTCTCACGTATTTGAGGCATCATGATCCCGAACGCGTTCAGGGAGCCATTGAACATAGCGACAGGGTAGGTCGATCGCAAGCACGACATACATAAATTGTGTCCGAAGCGCCACAGTGGGCGAATATTTCCAATCGCCCAAAGAAACACACGCTCTTAACCAACTTAGGTGGGTAACACATGTAATATATATAGCAATCATAGCACCACAGGAAACGTCCGGCTGATTTGGAAGCCAAACACATTGAGAACTGCTGCGTACAGCATAAAATCGCTCGGATACTAATATGTCGCTGTGGCAAAGGTTTCATTTAGGCTAGAGGCATTGGTACAAGTTCCTCTAAAACCGACAACAAAATGCCAAAAGAGATAGCGAGCTTCTGCTCTACAAGCGCCGGCATTTTGCTGTTACGTTTAAGTAGAGCAAGCTTTCAGGCAAATTTCACCTTGTTCGTAATGCGACTTGGCGAGGATACACTGCAGAATAAGTGTACGTTTTCGAATGCAGAGTAAAAAAGGGTGATACTTTGATGAAAAAAACGCTATTCGTATTTTCGGTTTTGAAGAGGCAGCGGAGGTAAGTGAACAATTGAGGGCTTCTAGAGGGGAGGCCTGGACGAATGCTTTCGAGTTTTCCACTTATTTTTAATCTGGGATTTTGCGTAGTTGCCACGCGGGGCCACACGTGCTATGAGGAGTCTCTCTGGCAGGTATTATCAGTGGACGCTTTCCTCACACTTCGTTGATTGTGGCGCACGATCATTTAGGTGCCTTTGGGCCTTTCCTGTGCAACTTTTCGCGTGTGATCAGGAGGGGAAAGGTGTTCGAGTGACTGATGCAGATTGCTGTGAGATCCGTAAATATATCACTTGAATGATCAAGGGCTTGGTTATCTGCGCGAAATAGAGTCGTCGGTGAGACGGATGGAGGAAAAGTATAAATTCCTAAATTGTCCCTCGAGTGCTTTGGAGTGCATGCGCGATAAGGCATGCGTGTTTAACGAAGAAGCCGCGATAGCTCTGGTACACACCGCAGTGCCGAATGCTGCGATCGTAATCAGCGACTGGCAGGCGGCAGTCCGCGGCTTCACGCGCGGCCGTGTCTCCCTTAAAGCGGCCCGCATTCTTCAAATCTGTGACGATGGTGGCTCGGCGTCGCGCTCGCAACCCCAAAATTCGACAGTCTTCCTCCTCTGCACCCAGGCCACACACCGTTGACCCGTTCGCGGCGGCCTACGCCGCGGCTCGAGGTGTGAGCCGCGGCACACTGCGTGGCCGCCGCTTCAGCTACTGAGAGCGGGGCTTCGGGTCTGCCGGACCGAGACACTTCGACAGCCGCGCAGTGACAACAAGGATCACAATGGTCGGGGAGTCATCGCCTGGCAACGTTCAACACCGAACACCACAAGCTCGAAAGGCGTAAATTCAAGGCATCTCACGAGAAATAAACAGGAGCCATGTCGTAACCTACCGCTTACTGAAAACACACTCCTCTACACACTCCTGTAGCCTCTGCTACGCGAACTCATACCCCACCGATCTATTTGAAGCGTGCGGGCACACGGCAACGCTGCCCCACATGCTCTTGTAATGTGCCGGCAATATCGGTCCTGAAATCGCCGCCGTTCGCGATGCGCCTATAGCACTGTAAGCAAAAGTGAGCCAAGACTGGGGTTCTTGCGGCTAAATACCTCTGAAAACTCCCTAGCTCCTGAAATTACTACCTCATGTTGAAGTAAAAGCGATACATGACATTGTTTTACCACCACCTCTGAGGAACGTGGTAAAAGGACGTCCTGATACAATTTTACTACGTCATGCTGGAAACCTGCTGGAAAGCCGTATTGCAGACTTTGGCATGTCGTCGGCGTATCTTGTCTAAAGGCCCTGGAGCCAGGCGAGTGTAAGAAGCTTGCGCTATATATGTCTGGTTGCGGTGATGGTATGTTCAACTCGCGCCGGTGTCCGGCTGCGCACAGCCGCCTGCAGATCTCAGCTGCTTCTTCTATCATCGAGCGACCGTGCGCGTACAAGCGCAAGCCTCCGAGCCTGGACGCCGCGGATACCTCGCTTCCGTGCCGAATCGCGAAGAGTTACAGAGAACACTCCCAGAGGCAACAAAATCAAGTTGGTGTGATCGTCCATGGTTGCTTCCTGGAGAGTGACCGGCTACAACTTCGAAGCGATAAGAAAGGGCTTCGCTACCTAGTCGGCACCGAGCCGGCTAGCGGCCGGTGTGAGTGCTTCGCCGGAGCAGAAAAGATTGCTTTTAAGGGCTCGTTTTCCTTGGTTAGACACAATATTAATGAGAACTAACAGACAATAATGCCAAGGAAAGTATAGGGGATGTCATTTGTAATAATTGGGATATAAATGTGAAGAAAGTAAAGTGGACGAAAAGATAACTTGCCGCCGGCAGGGACCGAACCTGCGACCTTCGAATAACGCGTCCGATGCTCTACCACTGAGCTACGGCGGCGGTCATCCCCCCGTCCACTTTATAGGGCATATATGTGCATTTAAACTTAGGAGTGTTAGTCAGCGCCGACCGCAGCCAAGGCGTCGCATAGATTTTGTTTCACAGAACAGTCCGATCTGTGTATTTCGCTCCATGCGACCGCCGCTGTGAAACATCTAGCGCAAAGGCGAGTCCCAATTCGAGGCAGACAGAACCAACGTGCGGCCGCCGGTGCACTGCGAGTACGAGCACGGTGAAAACCGGGCCTGCGAGCCGCCTCGTTCGTTGTAAGTGCATCGCTCCGGAAAACGCCGCGAACAGCGGATACCTATCTTTACTTTGTGTCTAAAGTAACGACGATGAACATTGCGTAGGAGATGCATTCTGTAATCGCCAGCTGTCGCTCATCGCATAGCCGTGCTCCTCGAAAAGGCCTAGCGACGCCGTCGGTAAGAAGCCGGTACAGGTGCGGCGCCGCTATTCATTTTTCGTTTTCATTTCATTTTATTACCTTAAAGACCCCACTAGGGGGTGTTACATAAGGGGTGGTTGTAGAGAAATTATTAAAAAAAAATGCTAACCATGTATGTTAATTGCGAGACAGACAATGTATTACATTTTGCAGGGGGTGTTACATAAGGGGTGGTTGTAGAGAAATTATTAAAAAAAATGCTAACCATGTATGTTAATTGCGAGACAGACAATGTATTACATTTTGCAAAAACAATCTCGGGCAGGTAATGGCGGTAGTGCTGTGGGAAAGGTCGTTCCATTCAAATGATGCCCGTGGAAAGAAGGAGGCAGAAAGTGTCTTCGTGTTGCTGCGTGGACGGGTGACTTGTAAGGCATCACCGTTGCGATGAGATATGCGGGCTGGAGTGGTTATAAAGTCCGGTCGGTCACCTGAGCTGTAATAGAACTTATGGAACAGAGCTAGTGTGGCAATGCAACGACGAAGTGCAAGAGTCAATAGAAATGATCCTTCTTTCAATGACGACACACTGAAATGGTATGAATGTGATGAATGAATAAATCGTACCGCGCGGTTTTTGCAGTGCCTCAAGTGAATTTGTTATATAAGCCTAAGGCGGACTCCAAATGGCAGCGGCATACTCAAGCTTTGGCTTGACAAGGGATTTGTAGGCTAGAAGTTTCAGGTGTTTGGGAGCATGACGTAAATGACGTTTTCGAAATCCAAGTGATTTGTCATCACGCGCTATTATGTTAGTGACATGTGCACCCCAAGTCAGATCATATGAAAATGTTACACCCAGATACTTATAGGACTCGACTCTGTCCAAGTCAACATTACCGAGTGTGTAAGGAAAAGTTAAAGGGTTTCGACGACGTGTTAATGATAATGATTTGCATTCAGTTGGGTTAAGTGTGATGAGCCAATGGTCACACCATGCTTGAGTAGAGTAATAGTACAATAAATGACGCAATCATCGGCGAACATGCGAATGTGACATGAAACGTGTAAAGGTAAGTCCTTAATGTATGTTACAAGCTGCCACCAGCGTCGAAAGCGCGAAGTCGGCGACGGGAATGACAGCAGGTTAGTTCGTTCCGTACGTAAGCAGCGACAGTTAAGAGATCAGAGACGTGTGAAAACAAAGGAAACAACTTTACTCTAGGGATACTGCGGCACAAGAAATCTAATACAACACTTAATACAAACTAACAAACTACATACAAACTCAATAAATCAGCTTACAAGAGAGAAGGATTACAAACTACACAAAACTAACAAAGACTAGACTAATGATGAGAGAGTTCGAAGGTATTCGCAACTCAAATCAACATGAGTCTGGCCACATTGTGCAGCATGGCGGATTCATGGAGGTCGCCGCATCCGCTGTCTCTGACACAAATATTAACTTTTTTGCAATGTGACTGCAACTCGCGATGTTTTTTAGAAGGGGAGCGGGTTGTCGATGCTGAACACCTCATTTTAGTAGGAACCAGTGGTCCTGCAAGCGCGAGTGGCGTGTTGGAAGTGGTCGCGTTGTGTGTGCAAACATCCGGCGTGACTGCGGACGCACACGAGATCCTCGTTCGAATCGCCGGTGTTTTCCGGGAGCCCTCCATCACTGAAGCGGAGTGCTCGTGCACAGCTGGACTGTCCGCGAAGTGCAAGCCCATTTCGGCTGTCTTGATGCACTGTTACAGGTAGGTGACCCGTGACTAGTTACATCGACGCGCATGGTAACGCAGAACAAGCTGACTGCTTCATTGCTTTTGAAGCAAGGCTGGCATAACGTAACTGACCGTGCTCCTATTCCGAACTCATTTTTTAAATGCGAAGCATTTCTTAGCAAACTTCTGCGACTTTGAGCGCATCTATCTATCTATCTATCTATCTATCTATCTATCTATCTATCTATCTATCTATCTATCTATCTATCTATCTATCTATCTATCTATCTATCTATCTATCTATCTATCTATCTATCTAGCCGCCTACAACTTTGTGCTCTCCTAGCCGTTTCGTTAATCGGATGTATACCAAGATTGGTATGGCATACCATGACTGTATTACAAACATAAATAACAGGTCATAACATGAAAATCATGACATGCATGTCATGAAAAGCATGATTTACATTCCACGGCCTTGAGGCTCTCGCGGCCGTTCCGTTAATTTCATATATACCATAATTAGTATGGCGTGACAAGAGTTCGTGACAAACATAATGACAGGTCCTAAGGAGCTTATCATGACACGCATGTCATGTGCAGCATGCTTTATACGACATGGTCTCGGGGCGCTTGCAGTCGTTTAAATGAATGGATATATACGAAAACTGGTATAACGAGACATTTCTGTATGACGAACATAACTGACACGTGGTAACATGAAAATCATGGCATGCGTGTCATGTACGACATTATTTACATGCCACGCTCGTGGCGCACTCGTGGCCGTTTCGCTAGATTGATATACACGAAAATTGGTATTGCGCGATGTGACTGTATGAAGAGCATGAATAACAGGTGGTAGCATGAAAACCATGACATGCATGTCATGTATGGCATGATGTACATGCCACGCTCATGGTGCATTTGGGGCCGTTTCGCCAGATTGATATACACCAAAATTGGTATTGCGCGATGTGACTGTATGAAGAACATGAATAACAGTTAGTAACATGAAAACCATGATATTCATTTCATGTATGTCATGATTTACATGCCACGCTCATGGTGCATTCGCGGCCGTTTCGCTAGATTGATATATACAAAAATTGGTATTGTGCGATGTGACTGTATGAAGAACATGAATAACAGTTGGTAACATGAAACCATGACATGCATGTCATGTATGTAATGATTCACATGCCACGCTCATGGTGCATACGCGGCCGTTTCGCTAGCTTGATATACACCAAAATTGGTATTGCTTGACGCGACTGTATGACGAACGTACATGAGAGGTGGTAACATGAAAATTATGACATGCATGACATGTACGACATGGTTTACATGCCACGCTCATGGTGCATTCGCGGCAGTTTCGCTAGATATACACCAAAATTGGTATTGCTTGACGCGACTGTATGACGAACGTACATGAGAGGTGGTAACATGAAAATTATGACATGCATGACATGTACGACATGGTTTACATGCCACGCTCATGGTGCAATCCCGGCCGTTTCGCTAGGTTGATCCACACCAAAATTGGTATTGTGCAGCGCGACTGTATGACGACCGTACATGAGAAGTGGTAACATGAAAATCATGACATGCATGACATGTACGACATTATTTACATGCCACGCTCATCTCATAGCGCACTCGTGGCCGTTTCGCTAGATTGATATGCACCAAAGTTGGTATTGCACGATGTGACTGTGTGAAGAACACGAATAACTGTTGGTAACATTAAAAGCATGACATGCATGTCATGTATGTCATAATTTACATGCCATGCTCATGGTGTATTCGCGGCCGTTTCGCTAGCTTGATATACACCAAAATTGTGATCGCACGACGCGCCCGTGTGACGAAAATAAGTGACATGTGGTAACATGACAACCACGATATACATGTCATGTATGGCATGATTTACATGCCATGCTAGTGGTGCACTCGCGGCCATTTCGCTCGTTTGTTATACGCCAAAATTGGTATTGCTCGGCGGGCCTGTATAACGAACATAAACGACAGGTCCTAACATGCGAATCATGTTATGCATGTCATGTACGGTATGATTTATATGACACTGTCATGGTGCGCTTCCGGCCGTTTTGTTAACTGGATATATACCAAAATTGGTATGGCATGACACGAGTGCGTCGTGAACATAAATGACAGGTCATGCATTGTATACACCGGAATATACTTTTCATTAGCATGGTATATACCAGATTGTGCATGCATGCGTGCACGGCAAACATGCGATATTTGGTGAACTAGATACCATGGCATGAATGATTTCATTTGGCTCAAAGACAAACAACGCATTGTATGCACCTCTTTGCTGGCTGCTTCGCATAACGTCGATTCCCACAGTTCGTGGGATCTGCCGGATTTTTTTCCTTTCCTTTAACGCAGTTCGCGCTTCGTCATTCATCTGACGCACAAGGAGCTGCTGCAGACCAGCAGTTTGGGATAGCAATGGGGCCGATGAAAGGAGTCTGTTGCATTACACCGACACAACTCAGATTTTATTTTAAACATAATCAGAAAAACAACAACACTATATGGGTTCTGGTTCTGGCTTGGTACGGCGTTGTTTTTTAGCCGTCTTCGCTGGCATGGGACATCTGAAAAATAAATTGTTTAATCTTTATGGGTCAATGTGTGTTGCATTTAGTTTTTCACAACAGGAACACAATGTTTTTAGGAAAAAGAAAGGGCACTTGCAAGCAAATTAGGGTCATGTTTGGAGTGTTATGAAACATTGCACACCAAACGTAGCATCTGCAAGACACAGTTTAAATTTGCTTGTAACACAATAAAATGATGAATGCTTATGACGCTGACGTCAGCATAATCGAAATAATCTACATAACGCTACTTTAGGTACTAATACTGCACTTGTAATACGGTATACGCCTTCTGTCGGCCACGTTTACAAACGCTCGTCTGTTTTTCAGTTCCTTCATGTTCTTTTGGTGAAGTGGTGCCGCGGTAGCAAGGTCGGAATTCAGCAGGCAGTATCCATCTGCCAGTCATGTAAGGAAACTTTGCAGTTTCGTCAACGAATAATAATAATAAGCGAAAAGCGCACTGGACTGGCGACAGACATCGATATCAGTTTCGAATGCCATTTTGTACACCCGCGTAAAGCAGGAACGCAAGACCCCAATGACATTCACTATGAATGCCATTTGCTGCGAATGACATTACACATGCCTTGTGACAGGGGTATGACTTGGACAGCGCAAAATACAATTCGGACGGGAAAGGCGCGCGCACGCACAGCGCTGGCTAGCAACTGAGCTTTTTTGCATACGATATAAAGGAAAACGCGTACACGCACCCTCAGGGCACATTGATTAACAAGTAAAGGAGAACAGCAAAGGTACCCCAATCTGTTTACGGCTTGTGCGTGACTTTGAGGAGTTCCAAACTCCTTATCGCTCAAGGAAACAAACGATTGACTGGTGCACTTCGGGCGCTGCTTTTGTTAATCGGGTAGGTGGTGTAACTGATGATTCGTGTTAAGGCAGGTAGCGCAAAGAGACACGGACACAAACTAGCCCAGTTATCCGTACTCGTAATAATGATGATTCGTGCAATGTGCTAGCAGGTTTCATAATCGGCAATCATTTTCGCATTTTCTCTGGTAATCTGACCTTCGCACACTTTCCAGTTTATGCGGTATAAGTATAGCCGAATGGCCGAGGGATCTGGTCGACTACATAAACGCGAACATGTACACGTTCGCGTTTATGTTTAGTCCATTTATTTTTACAGAAATCACATTGAACGGGTTGTATATAAAGGATTACGAATGCATACGAGTGCATATACTAGGTGTCTGTCTTTGCCCTCCTACTTTTGACAGCTTGGAAAGGGGGGGGGGGGGGGGCATAGCGACCAGAGCGGCCCTTTACACCTCCCTTCCAAGTAAATGCGCCTATAAAGATGATGTAACCTCAAATTATTTTCGAAATATTTGGATGATTATAGCGTTAAGTTACCCCGCTTTGTTGCCTTCCGTATAGGACGTTAGCTGTTTATGATTAGTCAAAGTTTCCTGGGTCATACAAAGAGCACCTGCTGGTAACGTGATGCAACATATGACACGAAAATGATCCATCGCGTAATGACTATTTATGCAGGACTGCGCAACAAATAAGAGAATAAACTATTTTCAATACGGCGAAGTGTTGACCAATGGTTCTTCACTATTCGTGAAAAAAAAAACTATTCGTTATGCCATAAAATCGCCTGATTGTCACGCGAAGTCACAAATGTGCCAAAAGTCGTGGCGTTAAAATGCTACGTGTGCACAATATACATCGCATTGCTATGCTGAACAATACCTAAACTTTATTGCAATAGCCTGACAGTCGAATTCAAGAAGGCTGCTTGCCAATCACATTGGCAGCGGCAACTTGTAGCTGCTGGGGAGATGGATCCATATGCTTATAATAAATATTTTCAGTTGTGGTATAACGATGCTGAGCCATTTGTGCGCTCTTAGAGCCCTATGTGAACTCATCCTTGCTGACAGAATGGGAAAGAGAGCAATTAACATAATTAGGAGCAGGCAAAATACTTTGCAGGTGGCCAGGTAGTCCAGAAAACCGTAAACCCTGACCATCACCTTGGACCGGTTGATCAAGTTGCGGGGAAAGCTTCGAAGCTGGGCTTCTCAATGTGCTCGAACCTTATCTATGTCCTTGCTACAAGCCACTGCGATCGCTGCAAGCTACTTATGATTAGGAGGGCGAAGCAGGTTAATCGGATACTGAAGCGGATGCCTGGTTTGGCTCTCGTGGCTCGGCCCAACTAAAACACTGAACTCTTCTGCACACTAAGCAACTGACAGCAGCTTTGAAACAACTAGCATCGCCACTGCGATGCCAGTTGTTTTCGAGGGAAGAAAATGGATTTCCTGTAATAGGAAGGTCATTTGATCGGTCCATGAAACGTGTACTGGTTCCCGCCTGTATTTGAGTCACCGATGACGCAAACTTCAGGCCAGGCAGAACAAAATAAAATCATGACATAGTGTTGGGCCCATCCATCGTGCTCTGACGTTATAGAGCCTCTGCTCTGTGGTAGCCTCCTCTGCTACGCTAGAGCGCAATGCGCGCAAGCGTCGCATAGGCAGCTCGCACCGCAAAGAGCCTGCAATGCGTGGTCGCGGGACACGAAGGAAAAATTTCATTATGTAATCACGTCATGTATATGTTGAAGGAAGACTTCACCTCAGTTGTTGGTTTTCTCAGTAAGGGGGGGGGGGGTCTAGCGCCCCCCTTGCACCCCCCCCCCAGTAGATACGCCTATGGGTGTGAGCCATCTGCTGATCCCTGTCAAGATAGTTCTTGCGCAACCGTGGCTACGCGGTGGGCAGGTCATGCCGGGGCCACGCAGCCCCACCTCCCGGACCCCTGATGGGCCTTTCGCGTGACGAAAAAATAGCGGCTCGTTTCTTCTCCACTTGAGCAGCTATCGTCGTCTGTCCTCGCTCCCTTTCACTCGCACATAGAACATACGACGCGCGGGGCGATGTTATCGCTGCTTGGGCTCCAACGGAACCCCACGGCGACGCGGACGCCGACGGCAAAGCAATGCCTGGACTGTCCATATAGTTTCTAGCATAAAACCACTCCGTTCAAAGTACACGAATAGTAAGGCACGTGGGCTGTTAAGCACAACCTTAGGACTGAGGTTCATTATGACATTATTGATGCATCAAAGAGAACAAAAGGCTGACAGCTTGTACATCGGCGAATATTATGTCTGATTCGACAACTCAATATACTCGATTATATTTTGAGCAGTTGCTGAAGATCGAACACGATCTACTGGTTTGAATGAGTAAGGTGGCTGCCTATATTTTTACCCTTTTTAGTGCTTCAACTCTAGTTGGCACGCTGCAGATCTGCAGGCGTATGGAATGTTACTCTACGTAAAGATGTCCAGCCTAATTTATGTGTTTCCTAGACTGAGGCATAACGTCAAAACCAATGTACGGCTCTTCATTCCACAGACATGGATATTCCTTAGGTGTTTTCATATATCATCCAGTCATGCGTTTCAAGGATAAACGGCTATTCCCAGATCATAATGATATACAAGTATATATGTGCTACTAAAGGTCATGCGCCGATGGGTCGAGCACTTTAATGTGTCACTGCTGGTACTATAGTAGTGAGGTGCCATTGAATTCTGCCAGGTACTGCCCCAGCAATAAATGTGCGGATAAATGAATAAATGTAACAAAGTGATAAAGTTTACATAAAGAAGGGTATCCGAACCCACAACCTTCGATGTACGCGTAACTGGAACGTAGTGTGTTCGGGTGCCGCCGATGGAAAGGGTGATTTTTGGCCCTGTTTATTTGAGTTCAATTTACGCCATAATTACTACACTACAGTTAGGGACAACAATTGGTGACCCCTAATGCTTTCCATGGCATAATTTTAAGTTCAATTCATTTGCTTGTGTCTAACAGAGAAACAAGTCCCTCGAAAGAATTCCCCTTCATTCGTTCATTCATAGCGAGGGCCTCGCCCAGACACAATTAATGCTTCAGTTAGCATACGAGAGTGTATCAATCTTCACAGGATAGCGCGCACTTACTACGGGGACAAAGGGAGAAGAACACGACAACACAAGCGCTAACTTTCAACCGAGGTTTAATCAAGGAAAAACGGAAGAAAAGGAAATAAGCAGAGTCCTACGGATACGTCACTGCGCAGAAAAAACAACTACACTATATGTCGCACATCACTTCAAAGCCTAACAACATGGCGAGGGTATAACAATCTGTTGACCCTTGCTAGGCGCTAATCGGTGTGGCCAAGAAAAGATAGTTCTTTATCTGTTAGTGCCAATGACGTCTTGCTCACACATCTATGTCCCTCTTTTTTTATTTGGAAGGCCTCATAGATCTCCCTTGTAATCTTGTCCCTGTGACGCAATAAAACTGTGGTGCATGTGAAATCCGTGGAGCACGCGCTGCCCCTGCAATGCATGCCAAGCTTAGAATAACAGAGAGCTGAGCTAGTTGGTAAGTATTCATTCTAAAAAGACAGGGCGTGCAAACACGGACACAAGAAAGAAGTCAGGACACCACAACCGCCGGCGTTTGTGGTGTCCTGACTTGTTTCTTGTGTCCGTGTTTGTACGCCCTGTCTTTTTAGAATGCATGCCAAGCTGTGTCGAAAATGCAGTGCCTTTAACTGCGTTCCTATGTTCATTAAGGCGCAGATTCAGACATCTGCCCGTCTGGCCAACGTAAACGCGGCCACATGACTAACAATTCCAGGGATTACGCGTACTGAAGTACCCAACAAAGTTGACGGTGAAGCGCCTCCGTCGTAGCTGAATCGGTAGAGCATCCGACGCGTAATTCGAAGGCTGTGAGTTTGGATCCCGCCGACGGAAAGGGTCATCCACTTTAATTCAGTTATATTTACTTAGAATTACTACACTGCACTTAGGGGCAACAATTCCTATGCCCTGTGCTTTCCTCTCGCTCTGTTGGATGTGCCTACTCAATTATGTCGTCTCATACAGGATTTCTACCTCTTGGAAAAAGAAGTAACAAAATAAATAAACATTTTTTTTTTACCACTGAAGCAACGTATTAACGTATTTTGGTCGCCGCAATCGTACAGTGGTTGCGGTGCTCGGCTGCTGATCCGAAGGTCGGGGTGCGATACTGGCCACGTCGGTCGCATTTTTTTTTATTTATTCAATACTGCAGACCAAAAACTGGTCCAAGCAGGA
Organism: Rhipicephalus sanguineus; assembly: GCF_013339695.2. Lineage (NCBI taxonomy): Eukaryota > Metazoa > Arthropoda > Arachnida > Ixodida > Ixodidae > Rhipicephalus > Rhipicephalus sanguineus. The sequence goes on from NC_051183.1 coordinate 152,969,687, forward strand.
CAGGTACAAGAGGCAGGATATAAACTAAAATACATGTGATAACATAGGAATATATCACTAGAAGTGGAATCGAAACACCTACTAACAGAACGCATAAAAGATAACATGGCAAAAATATTACATTAAATGGATACATAACACAAATTAACAGTGCATGTTTTAGCTCTAAGCAACAGAAAATTGGCTAAGATCAGTTAGGCTGTCCCACTCTGGTACAGTACGCGGAAAAAAGGAAAACTGAGACGCGTTGGTTTTAGAAAAATACGGGGTTAAAGAATGGGCGTGATGATGGCGTGTATGCCTAGTGGACAGAGGAGATACATATGCATGCGGGTCAAGGGCTAACTTATGATTAACAAGAAGATATAGAAAATTAAGGCGGTTTCTTTTTCGCCGTAATTCAAGTGTTTCGATGTTGTTAGCAGTCATGAGTTCAGTCGGTGAGTCCGTAATTTTAAACTTAGAATAAGCAAACCTAACAGCTTTTCTTTGTACTGCTTCCAGTTTTTTAATGTTATATTTAGTAAAGAGGCCCCATACAACACAAGAGTATTCTAGTCTTATGTACGAAAGTAACTAAATAGTTTTATGTTAGAAGGAGAATTTCTAAGTTTTCTAAGTCTCAGTTTCATGGAGACGAAATGCGAAAGGTTCGTGTAGTTGAATTTAGGTGCTCGTGAAAGAACCCCAGGTGCTCGAAATTTCACGGAGCCCCCCATTATGGCGTGCCTCATAAGCATATCGCGATTTTGGCACGTAAAATTCCGAGCTATTATTATTAGGGACGTATACTGAAGTTTCTTCGCGAACACACTTGTTGTATGGATACGGTAAATGCCAGAAATGAGAGCTTGTTATATTCGCCCACCCATGCAATGCATCAACCGAAGATCCAGTAGCGCAAATTATGCAGCCTCACCCTAGCACGGCCGTTATTCCCTACGCACATGAGGTTTCGCACAGGCTAAAGAAAGTTGCAGGCAAAATTGGTGTAAGAGTTGTTTTCTGCGCACGCGGCAAGCTGGCCGGGCTGTGCCGCAGGGTTAACAGTGATGGACCTAAGAAACAAGCATGCACTAAGAAACACGCTACGCGCTATATGGAATGTGTTTCAGCTATTGTGTTTAAAATACCATTCACTTGTGGGCGCTGTTACATCGGCCAAAAAGGCCGATGCGTATATGGTCGGCTGAGGGAGCACTCTTATTCTCTGAAAGGCTCTGTCCCCAGCCACCTGGCTGACCACTGTAAAAGTTGTGGTTGTCTGCCGATTCTCGATAAGTGTGTGGTCATGGGGCGCTATAGCAAGCAGCGCGAACGCGAGATTAGCGAAGCCTTTCACATTCAACAGTATGTTGTTTCTTGTGTTAGCGTACCCCCGATTTCGCTTCATGGCTGTGAAATTAGATATCTGGGGTCCACTGATTTGACAGCTCCTTGATAATGTTTGCAGTTTGGCCTTTATCACATGGCTGTGCACTTTGGTTTATGTTCCGTGTTTCTGCGCAGACACCTGTGTCCTATATATTGCACTCGTTTTTGCAATAAACTTTGGTTGTTAGTTCAGCGCCGTGTATGTGTCCTCTTCTCGTCCCGTGTTTAGCGCTGTTTTTATTCTTCGTCTACCAGCTGCCTCCACTTTCAGCAGTGCTCTGTCTCTCCCGTCCCCTCCCCCATTTAGTATTTAGTGTCAGCCCTTCAATTCACAAAGTCTTACGCCCGTATTCAAACCGGTAAGCGCACCAAGACAATGACAACGAAAACGACACACACTGCACTTGACCCGTTTTTGTCGACACAAGCGCTGTGTGTGTCGTGTTCGTTGTCATTGTCTTGGTGCGCTTACCGGTTTCAATATGACACTATACCAACTAGCTCGGACCCTGCCTCTAAATCTTACGCCCAAGAGCCGCATAAGAGAGACCATGGCAGTATATCCAGGCACCCTTAAACTCCCCATCGCAAAAGCACGCTTGACACGACACGAACACACCCTGTAAGGAAGCGCACGCTCCTTCACATGTACGAAGAAGACGGTCCGGAGGCGTCGTCCTTGTACACACCTCGCTAGCCACCGACAATAGGGACCACCACCGCGGTTGCCTCGGTGATTCACCGCGCTGCTACCGGGACCATTGAAACTCGCCAGCAATGCAGGCTGAAAGGTAGAGCAAGTGCACAACAAGCACTCCACCTCGTAGATTAGCGCCAATTTGTAGGGTACGCCCCTCGATACTTGCTGCCATGGTGTCACACCCTACAGAATTTCCAGAGAAAGTTCAAATTCCAGCGACCGCCCGCGGACCTCTGCGTCCTAATATTTGCCAGTTACGTACGCACAGACATCAATGTAGACCGTCTCACAAGCGTTTCCACGCGCCGTTTCTTAATCACCATCGTAAACTGAACACGGAAACAATTTTCCTTTACCGAGATTGCCAAACGAAATCGAGCGCAACGGAAATTGCGTTCCTTTCAAAAGCATCCAAAGGGCTACATGGATCACTGCGTCGAGACATTGCATCGAAGTTCGATACACTGTTATATTTATGCAGGGGAAGCCGGGCATGTACGGCGATAGAGGTCCGCCTCACAATTCGATTCTCAAGTCGTTTAGTTTGTGGTACCTACTTTCCCTTCTTTTGAACTTGTTTTCCTGCTGCCACTGCCTGTGCGGGACAACGAGCTCCATTAATCACCAGAAAACCCGCCGGGTGGTCTCTGGCGATTGGCGTGCCCCCTTACGGGTGCATTCGAGCGTCCTCTCTAGTTCTGTCTGGACACGGCGTTGCGGAATTCGTCGCTGCCGTAATGACTTTGTACTTGGAGCAGGTTGTGCCTCCCGATGTCAAATTTTGAAGCGGCGTAATCTTGGACTGTCAAACGAGACACTAGGAGCTAAGTGCCACGTTTTGTGTTGTGCTCGATAGGCAAGCATCCCAGGAGGTGTGTCAACGCAACAAAGTCATGATACTAAAGTAGGGGGTGTACAGCAAGCCCCGGGAATATTTCCATGTAACGGTCGTTAATCACATCGCTTACTCTTGAGGATGTTACTGAACATCCTCAAGTTCAGCAAGAGTTCTTTGTTTTCAGTGCTCTGCGCAGGGTGTTTTTACACGCAATATCTGACGGCGCCTGGGCGAGGGATGAATGGAACGGCGGTCTGCCAAGTTGGTAAACACAGGGTTGTCCACGGGGCATTGACACCGTGCTCAATGACTTCCATCGAATGTACCGGTAATGATCAGTAATGACAGTGAGTGAACTGTGCGCGATCAGCTCTTGACAGTAGATGCGATCGCAGAGGACTGTTTCATGCGGGCCTACACACAGTGTGACCTGAGCGCGTCATTTTTGCTTGTATTTATTTTTGTATGAGTGCGCCACCGATGACGGTTAGTCGATTTGTAGTTTGTGCAGTCTTTCGTCCACACAAAGCCTTAGGCGGTCGTGAAGAAGATTGCGATACGTAAATATTCACTATGTACGCTTCAGCGCTGTTCGCACATCCGTACTCGTCACTCTTTGTTGTAAACACTACCAATTTCGTAAAATTGCAAGATACGTGAACATCGAAACTGCTGATTCACAAAGCTGTATAAGCCGGAATAATGTAGGCAGAACGAACGGTATGTATGGCATATATTAGCAATTAAAAGTCCAGATCGAAATGCAGGCCCTGACCGTGACATACAACATCCGATGAATAATAATAATGTACTGATTCATTTTTTTTTACTTCTTCTCAGCATCATCAGACAACTTTATGAATAGGGGAGGGGGGTGGAGGTGCCACTAGATGAAATAGTGCTCTCTCCGGCTGTAAAGCATTTTGAAAATGCTATTATGCACTGAAAACACTACAAATCAGTCACATGCGCAGAAGTTTACAAACAAGATAAACTTACAAAAATTCAGCCCCAGGCGACCTGTTTTCAGCGAATGACGTATGCAGTACATTCCGTTAGGTTGAGTCAGTCGGAGAGATAAGTTTTCTTTGCGCAGTTTCCCTATTAGATAGCAAAAAAATGCGTCCTAATTTAGGAACACATCCTATTCTGTGAAACACTGATCACATCATTAGTCGATACTGCAAACATTTTTATAAAGATACACAAATTGCGCTGCCCATTAAAGCTTCATTCTCCAGTGACAGTGCAATGTCATTTCTGTAATATCGACGCAGGAAATTTGGTGGTTGCTGTAATTGGTGATCTTATCTTGCCCATTAATTCCGGTACACGTGGTCGAGAAAGTGTGATTAAGATATTTCGGGCCCTTCCTGATGGCGAACATAGATAATATAGAATGTCGGTGAGACCTAATTAGTGCTGTAATTAAATCCACCCTAATAATTGACGCCTTATGCGCATACGCCTATCCGTTGGTCAAATGTGCTGTCAGTTAATTGAGTAATTAGCTGCATAGCCAATCAAAATTAATGCAGATATCGCGCTGCGGAATGTGAGGGTATATAGAAGCAGTTTATCGTCAGGCGGACCTATTTTGTTAATAATCCACGTGCTACATGAGTATTACAGCGCGCCTTCGGAGGTACTACACACTTCTGACTCACAAGACGTTAAGATAGACATGACTTGTAGTTCAGGAATCCACACCTATAGCCTGCAGTGACATAGGATCGCCGCCATTTGTGAAAGTTTGTGAGTTGTAAATGAGTGGTAACCTGTAGCACAGGATGTGAAAAAATCTGCGACCGCTGACACCAGGACGACCAATCTCTGTGCTACAGCACTGACTGCATGGTCAATGTATTGGATGGCTGAGTCACTATGCATCCCGATTTAACCCGATTGTCCAAGGCCGGCCAGCATAAGGTGCATGCATTCAGCAATTGCTAGGCCCGCTTTCGTTCTAAGCCAATACCAGACGCATGTGCGACAATATTCGTCTTAAGCGTCACAATCAGTGGCAATTAATGTACTCAGTATGACTTTTGGCTGCTGAATCGTGGGCTCGATTACCGCTCGGGGATATGGAACTTCGAAGTTAGCGAAGTGAACAAACGCTGGTCAACCGCGTACGTTAGATGATGCAAGGTCTTCGTAATTGTTCCGTAAAGACTCTACGTTGGCTCCTATATTGTTACGCAGAAAACACACACGCAGGATCATTGTACACTTTACTAACAAAACCGGTCGCCGTCTTCATGCTTCTTCCACCACGTCCTCTTCTGCTCCTGTACTGAGCACATGGCCCACAGTGATCCCTTATTGCTCCTTAACGATATATTACCAATAGTGGTGGCTTAGTTGCATAAATCTTGCGTAATTTATAGTGGTTCATATGCTGACTTCACTTATGAGGCTGCCTCTGGAAAGTCACCTTTACCGTAACGCCACTTGAATGGAGGACAAAGGAAAATCCAAGCAGCACCATCTGAACATCAACTGCCTCGCACAAAGAAAAAGCGGGACACTAGAAGAGGAATCACGCACAGACAGACGAAGCGCAGATGCTCCGATGAAACTTGCTGCGGTGTGCAAAATGACTGACCCAAACTGTAAAGAAAAGAAATCACGTAAAAAAAAATCGCCAAGCTGAATATGCTAATTGCGTTGAAGGAATCGTTTATCAAAATCCCCTAACATGTAACCGTGTTTATGTCGGACAAACAGGTCGTTGCCTTAACGACCGCCTTCGTGAGCATGCGTACAACGTGAGAAACAGGACAGGGGGTGGCTGGTCCTTCAATGCGATAAATGTGGTTGTAAACCTGAGTTTCAAAAGTGTACTGTCCGAGCAAAAAGCCGAAATGAAATGACACGCCTAATCTCTCAAGCTCACAAGATCGCTTGTCTCAAAGACCTCAGTATAACCTCTATCTTTCATATTCAGCTAACGAAATTGTACATCTGACGGGTAGAGCACGTTCATATTAAGCATTCGCTGTGTAATACGCAATGTGTGTTCCATCGTACGTGTACCTAAGTTCACGTTTCCAGCCAATAAACTTTTGATAGTATCAACAAGCCCAAGCGGCAACTCTCCTGAAGCAGCGTCAACCTACAGGAGCAGCTTGTGCAATATTATTCGGCTACGCACGCACATTTATATTTCCTTCGTTTCCATCCTCTAGGGCGTTGTGCGTGCTTACTAAGCCCGCCAGAATGGAAATACGAGAATGTTAGCTCACTAGGCAAGTCCGGGGGTGCTATTCTGGACATTGTCAAATTCCGCCATGTTGTCAAATTCCGCCATGTTGATGATTTGATTGGTCACGCGAAGTCGTTCGCATTGTGGCGCTGCAATGGCGTTACGACACAGGAATCCGCGATGACGTAACGTGCCAAAAAATAGTAAATTTTTTCCGAAGCAACGCTTCGCCATACTCTGTCATGTAGAAATAAAGGTTTGGGTGAAACAACGAAACCGAAATATGGTACTGAGCTGTGCCTACGGTCGTTTTTATCGAAACTACTGCTCGCTTGACGAAGAGCCGCCATGTCTGCAACACGATTGGACATTGCACTGATGGCGCCCATTGCGTCACAGGATCTCACTTTTTGTAGCGTCAAATTGACGTTGCGTGACGTTGCATCCTGCCAAATTTGCAGCTTAAAATGTGAGAACGATGAAGTGCCCAAAATTGGCCGCCATATTGTTGTAAATTGAGTTGCTTGTTTGATGTGCAGCCTCACATACGTATGTGTAGATGTCATTCCGTGAGTTACTTTACACGCATGTTTTCGGTTAGTAATATTATAAGGTGTTGTACATGAAGCTTGCTTGTTAAAATAAAAGGTTATTGTTTAATTTGGCTTGTTCGAATTTGCGGTTCTCGCCGCAAGAGAACGCTAGATAAGCGAAGAAAAATGGCGCTGCCCTTTGTTGTGTAGTGGGCCGTGGCTGGAGCTGCAGGAAGCATCGCGAGTACCACGATGCTTTTGTGATGACCGATCAATTATTTCAACTGTGGTGCCGGCTGACGAAGGACACTGTGCGATGGCTGTGCGGGGAGCTTCGCCAGGACCTGGAGAGGCGGCGTACGGACACGAGAACAGCCCCGTCCGTTGTTGTTGTTTTTGTTGAGCTACAAGTGCTTTGCGCCCTTCGCTTGTTCGCCACCGGCACTTACCACGACACGATCTCGAACAACGAGGACGTGGCGACGAGCTAGTCCAGTGTGGGTCTCACGATTCATGCTGTCATGGAAGCGATCGTCGAGCGCCTCGGCAATGAGTGGATCGCCCTCCCTGCCAAAGGGAAGGCTTTGTCCACATAGATGCAAGGTTTCAAGGCTGCGTTGAGGTGGTCGACGACACGTTCGTGGGCATAAGTGGGCCGTATGAAAAGGACGATGGCAACAAGGCTGCTTACTTTTGCCGCAAGAACTTTTACGCCCTCAGCGTCATGGTGGTGAGAATAAATTTCATCTTATTCAATCTCGCGCAGGCTGTTAGTAGAATGCAAATGAGGAACGTGAAAGAGCTTTTCGCCACTCTCCAGTATTTTAACGACATTTGCCGTGGCTCCAACTGCAGTGATAGAAAAGAACGCAGTAGTCGCGGTAAACGGAGTTTCCGTCACTATTTAGTTTTGGCAGGGTTGACGTGACACCACAAAAAGTTCATCGAGCTTCATATTTGATCGTGGTAGCTTTTAAGAAAAATAATGCATGAAAGGAAATCAAACGTGCTGATTGCGCTCTAATTTCATAAACAGTTCTATGCAGACATGCAGTAACTGCCACATATGAAATGAAAGATACAGAGAACTCGAGAGAAATAAGTGCGTTGGACCACACAGTTACAGTTGTTCTGCATGTAGCTGGTTGTATTGCTGTTGCCGACTTCCTTCCAATGCAAACAACACTCTGCAGGTATGTGACCAACCCTGCCGATGACCGCCCTCGCACTCGGGGCCCGTGCACGACGCCTTTATGTGGAAGACATGCACCGTGAGCCAGGACTGGGCAGTGGACGCCGTGGCCAGGTTGGTGAATAGCTGCTTGGTATGCAAGCGTGAGAATGCTTGCGTGGTGTCTTAGTGTAGCAAAAACATTATTCATGGTAATTTTATTACACGCTGCATGGTTCTTCACTACTCAAGTCTCTTTGTCCAAATTTCTGCCCTGTATGTTATTACTGGCAGCTACCTTGGTCGAACACTATCTACTTTAGTGGCACTCGTGTTCCCTTGAATGAAAATTCTCTCATGCACACATTTGAGAAAACAAGTCATACTGAGACCCGAGGTGGCACACAATAATCCGACTTGCTCTCAGTGTATAATTGCAACTTGTTTTTCTATGGTCATGGGAAAGACTACTAGTGCAATAGAAAGGTCAAGCATGAAATAAATTTTCATGAAGAGACTGTATGATCCTTTATTATAAAGTGATGGAATAATAAATAGTAAGCATGCGATGATACAGAAAATGCTACACTCTGAGGCTATGTTAAAAAAAGAATACATCAAATACAACTGCCATAGACGTTGTACATTCATAAATACAATTATGTGTAGAAAGGACAACTTGTATAAAAAATACAAATAAGCAAGCACAGCCATGTGCTATATAGCAATAAAATAAGTCAACTGACAACTCAAAGGTATTTCAGTGATGGTTCATAAAAAGCACTAAAAAACAACTCAAACGGTTGCAAAAGAAACCTGCTGTCACGTTTCATTGACGGCCTAAGCACAAAAAAAATCTAAGGGAAACCAAGCCTTGAGTGCGCTGACCGTCTGCAGCCGCACATCAGTCCCAAAAGAAAGAACACCCTTACCACCAAAGAAGATGCGCCTTCTGTCACTCGCCCCTTCTTCTCTATGAAAGAAGTTAAGGGCTGCAGTTCAATAGCTTCGTTGTCATTCCTCCTGACGAAGGAATTGAGTTGATAAAGCCATTTTTTCGTTGGAGCATTTCAAAAGCCGTAATTATGTAACCTAACCAGACAAGCAATTCTGTGAATATGTCTAGCTGTAAAAAAAAAGGAAAACAGTGCATATCAGTGACACGATGTCTTCGAATAAGTTAAAAGAAGTGAGAAAGGAATAGTACATATTCATGTATACATTCATATTATGCTAATTGGAACACTGTCCTCCACAGGTGATAGTGCATACTCGCTTCAACCTTGGCTGCTTAACCCCATCCCTGGAGCACATCCTGCAGAATCCTCTGCTGCCCGATTCCACCGCACCCACTCTTCACTGCGGTGCGTCGTATAACTGTGCACTGGAGTCCTCAAGGCCCACTTTCGGTGCTTGCAGAGGTACAGAACACTGTACTATGGCCCACTCTTCACGTCGAAGATCATCGCAGTTTGTGTCGTGCTTCACAACCTCGGTGTTTGGCAGCAGCTGCCTGAGCTAGACGACATCCCTTGCACTGAAGAACTCGATGAAGAATATGCGGACCTTTACAACAACAATAGCGACGATACGACTGCAGTAGACATGAACCAGGCGGGTAGGCAAAGGCAGGATCACGCTCTGTAGTGGTTCACAGCTGGGCACGACTCGATGTAATGGGGTTTACATTCCTGCGAGATGTGCACAGAAACGTGAAACACAGAAGCTCTTGCTGTTTCTCATGACAAAGTAGCCACTTGCATTGTGTTCGATCCTATACCTATCCCCTGTACTTGTGTTCTTGCAGGAATTGTATTCTGACAAAAGCTTCATTGTGTTCGTTCATTGAGAGCATGCTAATTGTACCAAGCAGTTAGGCAAAAGCGTGCTCAGTTTCTGCCGCAAATCATAGCAGGACTAGTTTGTTGAGACCATAGTGACTCTGTAAACAGCCTGTGTTATTTTGCAGCAGTGCATGCAACATTGAATGTCATTCCAGAGCATTGTTTTCGGCACTCTATTCACAATGCGAACCCATGTGATGACTGTACGAGTCTGGCAGGTGTGTACAAAAGCTCTATTCATGTAGTAGCCACTCGTACATGCAAGAGCACAAGCTTGTTGTGGTTGGTAATCTATGTAAACGCTTATAGGCACAAAACGAACCAGTACCGAAAGGGGCAACATGGGCACAGCACTGTGTAGCTACTTTCTGTCCTTCTGTCCTGGTTTCTCTGGTGGACTATAAAAGTTTACATGCAAGAGTAATACATGATATTTCATAATGCATTGTGAGTCAATTGATCTTCTTCTGTTAATTCATCATTGTGAGTCAATTCATCCTTGCAATAATAAAAAGCAGTCAAGTTGTCTCATTGCTTACATCATTGTCTTATCATTCACTGCTGCCAACAACAACAAAGGATGCCTCTAATATTGTACCAGCCATTTTTGAAACCAGCACATCTGCATAAAAGACATCTCTTTGAATGCAGTTTGTGCACTTCTTAGTGTTGCCAGTCCAATGTAACATCAACTGCATGAAATACTACAATTCCTCTTCTTTATTGTGGCCATTATGCACTTCTTATCCATATGTTGTAAGCAACGTGGAAGTACCTTCCACAGTTAACACCTTCGGAGGTGCATCACTTCTGTGGATTGAGATTCGCCTAGACTTTATCTTTCAGATTCAACTGATCGCGCGTAACGTGAGGTCCTGAAACGTAACTCTTATTGCTTCTGCTTATGTATATTTACATGATTGTAACTTTTACTCACAGTAGTCCTTACGCATCCTCAGCAAAACATATAGCACCATCTTAATGATCACGACAGTTCAGGAAGATACTTCGGCATCGGAGACGTTATAAATAACTCAGCTGGCTGTTGGGCTAGTTGGCACATTACTTAAGATAAACTAGACGCGGAACAGCCACCGCAACAAAAAAGACAGAAGGAACAGAATGGGCATTATTAATACTTGCAATGCTGTGCAGCTCCTTATAGCGCTTCTGGACGCCGCGGGCCCTGGGAACGAAGGGCCACCGCAGCCCAAGACGGGGTCGACGCGCATACTTGTAACGATGCGGGCGTCGTCCACCGAAACGTGCGTCGCCAAATCGGCCATCCGCCTGTTCTCCTGCAATAAGCATGTGCATAGCTGAAACTTCAACACCACCCGAGTGAAACGCAAGCTTACCTGACTGCACCGTCATTCCGCGCCTCGAGCTCCAGCTGCCGCCACTCCGGCGGCGGCCTGCTGCTGGGGCCCAGGCGGTAAAGGCGCTCTGTCATCGTCTGTCACGGCTCCCATCGTACCTCCGGTAGTAAGTTGCAAACCACCCTCCCCATACAGGGACGATCGGTAAAAAAATGCAACATCGCGGCCCACTGTTCGCGATCTGCCGACATAACCACAGAACACCTACACAAAACAACCAGCGAAATAACGATGTCGGCAATGTCGACGCTGGCTTGGCTCGCTCGCTTATTGGCTAAAAAAGTTACTATGGCTTTGTCGCTCATCTCCAAATATGGCGCTGAATTGCAGACGATATCGTCCGCTTCACGACTTTAAAACTAAATGCTTCAGTTTCCCTTTATTTTTTTTGTTGTTGCATTTACAATTGCAGAAACAAACTGTTACTTAATTGCGCGTTTCTTTGTATTTTATGTCCACTTCACGTCACGTTTCGCAAGCATTTCATGCGTTTGCGTCATCATTGTGTACACGTCACGCCTACGTCAAATTCGACAGAAAATGGCGGAAGTCCAGGATAGCACCCCGGCCTTATTACTGTAGATTTTGCACTGTAGTAACCAGTGTAAGTTCGAAGGAATCTCATTTCTTTCACAAACTTTCAAGCGTGCCAAAGAAATGCTAATTTCTATCATAAGTTAAATTTGCCATTATTATTCGATTACCACTTTCCATTCGCACTGTGTGCTCTTGCAAGCGGGGTACGTCATGTTTGGGGCACATAAGCTTACTCATGCCGTTTCAGGCTTTTCATCGGTGTCAGAAACAAGGGTAAGACGCTGAATAAGCAACGAGTAAATCAGTAAGCGATTGATTGATTGGTTCACTGATTGAATTGTTGCTTGAATTCAACTTATAATAATATGAAAGCTAGTCAATATCTTTCCACCGCAGTCTGCGATCGCGCAGAATAATCGTTTTACGTCACGACATAGAAAACTCAACTCGTGATTGTCCTTTCGCACAAATGAAAAACGTTAACGATTTCCAAACATTTTTTTTTTATTCGCGTAAGTCACTATTGATCGCGTCAGTTAGCTACACTACGAAAAATGAATTTCTCGAAGTGAAGACTTCAGTGCGATCGAGGTTCAGTTTTGATTGTGCTGAAACCTATACTTCGACACAGCAACTTTTTCTCAAAGTTGGAAGGGGAGCGCATGCATACGTCTCTTCTGTGTTTGCCTTGACTAACGGTGCGCATACGCGGGTAACACGCGAGGATCGTGTTTGGGTATACCTTTTCTTTCGATGCAATAAAGCCTGCAATCGTGAGTAAGTGCTCGTGTTGTGCTATTTCTTGTCCCTGTCGCATAACTCTTTTAATATATAAGTATGAACCAGTACCAACTAGCTCGCCTTCCCGTTTTCCTTCAATTTTTTTTTCGTCAAGGTTTGCAGATGCTATAATAATAATGAAATTGTTAGGGTTTGACGTGCCAAAACCAGGATATGATTATGAGGAAGGCCGTAGTGGAGGGCTCCCGAAATTTAGACCCCCTGGGGTTCCTTACCGTGGAGAGGGTCCACATGCATTTGCGCCTCGATCGAAAATACGGCCGCCGCTGCCGGATTTGATCCCGCGACACTTCGGCTCAGCAGTCCAGCACCACAACCACTAGACCACCGTGGCGGGTTAGTTTGCAGAGTATTTGACAGAAAGGAATTATTTTAAAAAAACATTGTTTTCCGCGCTTAATATGCGTTTACCAAACGCGAAACATCGAATATAGAGAACTATAATTAAAATATTGATTATTTTTATCTTAGGGCAACCAATAATAGAATAGTAAATGCATTGAATATATAAAGTACACTGGTGTGGGCAATCACTGCAGATAATTCTGAGAAGTAGCCCCGCCACGGTGGTCTATTGGTTATGGCGCTCGACTGCTGACCCGAAGGTCGCGGGATCTAATCCCGCAAAACGGCTGTTATGGCCTAGTTGGAAACGGTTCATCTTTTAAGAAGCGCGAAATGACACGGGGACGAAGCATAGACACACACAGGACAAGCGCTGTGTGTGTCTATGCTTCGTCTCCGTGTCATTTTGCGCTTCTTAAAAGATGAATCCAATCCGGGCCACAGCGGCTGCATTTTCGATGGAGGCGAAAATGTTTGAGGCCCGTGTACTTAGATTTAGGTGCACGTTAAAGAACCTCAGGTTGTCGATATTTCCGGAGCCCTCCACTACGGCGTCTCTCATAATCATATTATTAATTCTGACAAGTAAACTGGTGTCCCGTGCTATTCCGTAAATAATTCAAGCTTAACAATGGCTTAAATACGTGGACGTTAGGGATGATAGAAGTGCTGGCTTCCTATTTATTTATCTAAGAAACTATATGCCGAGGTAAGAAGCAGGCACATGCGTGACAAACGGCATTCAAGCACAAAGATCAGTCAAGCAAAAACAAAATTATTTACCTAGCGATAAGTAAGAACTGCTGCTCATTGCGAAAGATGGACAACGGTGGAAAACTAATACAGTGCGCCCCTTCCTGCTTGATAAGAAACGCCTGTATCATCTCTAGCGACTTGCTCGCAAATGTTCGGTCATACTGTAATAGCTCCAATCACTCTGCACATGCCTCCAGGCAACCTAGCACAGCACGTGTGCACCGCAGTTGTAGCTGGAATTCTGGCACATAGAAAGTGCACTCACCAGAAATTGCAGTTCATACTTGTTCTTGCCTTCATTTATGCAGCAATTTCTCTTCCGTATCTTCATGGCTAAGAAATACGGTTTACGCCTCGTTTTAGATTGCTCAAAAGTGCTATGGAGGCGTAATTAAGTCAAACGCGGCTGAGTCGTCGCCATTGAAGTGTGCGGCGCGAAAGAGCGTGAATAACTGGCGTGAATAACGCTTCGGCATCTCCGTGACTCCAGTCATTTATCACACGCTTGTCGTTACCACACTCAGCTTTTAGAAGCAAGCGCCCGACCAGCATTTTGCGCTAAACAAGTTCAGCTTTTTTTTTCTCCTGAAGTCCGAGTGTCTGGTTTCACCCTGCCAACGTCGCCATGCACCGATTTCTCATGACCCTCAACGAAAAAACGCTAGCCTCTCAACGGCGTGCGAAATCGGAAGTGGCGTGAGCGCCACGCACCCGAGAACATGGCGGCTCGGGCCTTTATCCGTCACCAGGGATCGCAACTGTTTGCAGGCGCCTGTTATGGCACCCTAAGTCTCAATCGGGCGAATCATGAGATCTCGGCGGCTGACCCCTCCTCGCCCAACGCTCTGCCGCCCTTTCCGCTCCTGCCGGTTCTTTCTTTTTATTCTTCAACTCAGTGAATCGCGCGCGAGGGTGATTTATTGCCCATCGTCGCACTTGGCTGGTTCCCTGTGTAAACCGACACGACCCCATTGGTCTCCACCGGGGCGGCCCAGACACTCGTGCTCGGTGGTTTCTCGATATGTTTTGCGCTGCTTTGGGCATATGCAAACGTTTCCTGTGTAACAAAGCCCCTCTTCAGTACTTCTATAAAAAAAGAGAGGAAGAAAGTGAACTCAGCAACTGTGGCAATAACTACATCCTACTCACCTGTGCTGCCTTCTTCTATATTGTTACTGATACAAGAGAGTCACGTACGCAGGCGACGGTCCTAATGTGACCTTTTCATAAGTATTATGATTTATTTTGTCTTGGTACATTAACTGCTATGTATTGTGCACTAATGGAGGCGTGTGAAGACAGAGCCTAATAAAATTTACTTAGTTCGATAAATTTGTAGTATATTCTTTCATATGATCGAGCTGTAATGATGGGGTATTTGTCCTATTTCGTTATTTATCACGGGATTTTATCTCTGTGGCTATAAATACTGATCGTGGCACTTTGTAAGGGATATGGCATAACGGCCAGATTGTTTTACCAAGGATGCATTCCTCTCCTTTATTGTCTGTTCAAGGCTTTCGGCTATATGCAGCTTCAGAAAAACATTGCTCCTTGGCGGAATGATATGTCGTTCACTGCATTACCATCAATTCGCTTGCTACAGTAATAAGAAAACATACGATATTTTTCAAATAAATCGAGTGTCCTTTATTTAGGCGTCATTTGCATAAACAAATCTTAGGATAATTGGGATCGTTTCACCGTTGCCGTGACAATCGAGTTAGGCATCTTCCACCGTATTTCAGGATATATGCCAATATGCACTGTTAGCTTCATTGAAAACCACGCAACAGTGTTATACAAAACATTAACCATACAACGGCATGCAAAGACTCCAAAGATCAGAGATTTCATGAAGACCGTTAGAAGTAATCACTAACAAGCACCTTAATGCCAAATAACTACAGCAACTGCACAATTACATCGTCCTGAAAACTCGCTGCGCCCTCTGATTGTTCTGTCTAGTAGTCGGTTTCTACGAGGGATGACATGTTACTGCGTGCAAGAGTTGTGGCGCCCGAACCATTCGTGGTCGATACACAAATGCGAGTATTCCTCTCGGCCAACGTTGTTTCTCTCTTAGCATTCATGATACATGCCCTACTGATCTCGCTTGCAGGCTGGCTTAGCACCACTTGGGCCGCACACGCAAATAAAGAACATAAAAGTTAGTTAAAAACTTACTCATACAGTAGACAATCTACATTGTGTGTGGCATTACTTTCCTTCGACATGCTTCTGCTTCTTTTGAGTGGCAGTATTGTACGCACCTCTGAGGGGAGTAATGTCTGCGTATTACTAAAACGACCAAATTTGAAAGAAACAGGAATAAATACTAAAGGCAAATACCTCCAATACCTCAGAAACTTACGGTTGGCAGAAGACATCGTGCTCTTACAGTCAAGGCAAGAAATTACAAAAAGATAAAATGTATTAAAGCTTCCTGCCCGAGCATTGCAGCATATGCCCAAAATCACTTTTATCGTGAAATAAAAATTTAACGTTGTACATCTTGCTGCATGTGTAGTGGCCATGTGTCTGTACACCTCGCAACAGCTGGGGTTTTTGGCAAAGGTGACAGCCTTGGTGAGTTGAACGTGTTATCTCGGATGACGTCAATATGTCGCATGACTTCCCTGACCTGCGATACACTGCTCGTGGTGGATGAAAAAAGATGTTTTGAGGCGATCACTTTGCAAGGGTAAGATGTAATGTTTCTGAAGCAGGATGTTAATAAGAAATGAAAATTGACAACCACCCGCTTGAAGCACGAAGCCACAAGGAAATTCATAAGGATTCCTCAGAAATAAAGCTTCTTAGTTGCCGAAAAAGAAAGAGCAATCCGTGTGGACTTCCTCGCAGCATTCGTTGATGCAAACGCGTGGTTGTCAGTTTCCCTTCCTTAACCCTTCGGCCACGATTCCGGAGAAACAATTTGCCATATGATGCCTCCATGTGCTTCGAGTTCTCGATGAATTCACCCTCGCACTGCCATTGCTAGCTTCTTGGTTAGCTCAATTGGCAGGCGGACCGCCCAGGAGACGAATTTTTCGGCAACGAAGAAGCTTCCTTTCTGAGAAATCCGTATCGGCTTCATTGTGGCTTCCTGCGACAAACGGGCGGATGTCAATTTCCCTTTCTTAGCCCTTCCGCCACCTTGCGGAATTCCACCGAACTGACTTTAAATAGGGTGTCAATACTTCTTAATGATGCGGAGTGTGTTAAAGCTAGCTTAGAGCATGGCGATTGCGGATGGTTCTAGTCTAAAGTGTAAAGTTGGTTGTGGCCCACTAATTCAGCGCGTTTAAAATTGGAAAAAAACATAATTTTTAACACACGCCGTTGTGGGGACTACGGATCAATTTTAAGCTACACTGGAGTTTTCTAACTTTCGTATAACTCTGAATACACAAGCGTTCTTCATTTTGGCCCCGTCGCTCCGCAGCGCAGTGGACATCATTGGACGCACGAATTCAGGAGAGAGAGACAGAGAGAAAAAATTTTGTTTTTATTTGTGCAAGAACAAGAGCTCTTCCTCGTAGCACCACAGCAAACCCAGAGGGTCACCGCAGGGGGTAACTGAGAGCAAAAGAAAGAAAATGACATATTCACCCGGCCTTGGTTAAAGTATTTACGCGTCGTGGAAGCTTAGCAAATAAGATGTCGTGCCACTCTAAGCTCGAAGGCGCGGGTTCAGAATCAGAACCACAATCCACTTTATCTCCAACACACTTGTTGGGGGTCCCCCAGGCAAAGAGCTGTGAAAAACAGCTTGACAGGACCGGGGGGCCACAGAGGGCAGCACATGCAGCGGATTTCGCACCTATGTACACTTGTAAGCAAAACAAACAGCATAATACAAAGAAACTATAAAAATCACTATATATACAATGAACATCAGAACACTCTGTATGACGCACAGAACATGAAATATTAGTGTTCAGCAAAGAAAAATATTTATGGCTTCATCAAATAATCACGCACATTTGATTTGAACACACGGAAGGGAGCACTAAAATTAACATGGGGTTTTAAGGAGTTGTAAAGTGCTGGTATTTAATATTCAAGTCTGGCTCTACCGTAGTTTGGGCGAGTATGTGGTACTGGTGTTTTCCTGTTACGTATGCTGTAGTCATGACGGGTGTCTTCTTTATCTTTTGGAAGCTTGTTTTTATACATATAAAGAGACAGTTTATAGTCGTGTAGCTTGGAAGCTTTTAGCATATTATGTTTAATGAATAGGGGAGAAGTGGGTAGTAGGCTTGGGTGTCCACTGAAATTCTCAAAGATTCTTAACAACTTTCACTAGTTGCTGAGAATTTCATTTTTAATTAGAAGTAATGCCATTTCGATTCCCGGCCCCGACGGCCGCATTTGGACGGTGACGAAATACAGAAAAACCATGCACTTAGGTGAAGTGCACGTTATAGACTCCAGAAGGGTCAAACTTAATCGGGAGTCACTATACTCGTGTTCATTTCGCAGTTTTAGTACGCGAAACCCCATAAATTATTTCACTAATTGAGACATTGCAATAGAGAGACGCGTCGGCGTCGCTGTCTTCAAAAATTGCTGGTCGGCGAGGACGACAGCCTCGGTGCGAAAGCTCCACAGCTCGCATCCTGTCGTGTATTCTGCACTCACCTCGCCCAAAACAAAATAAACAAACAAACAAACGTGAAATGGCCCGTGTGAGCTTCACGCACACGGAAAACTGTGTACTGCGGCAGCCGCAGAATCTCGAGTTGGAGCCATTGTAACGGCAGAAAGAATTCCTATTCCTATGGTATTTCTATGGTATTGTTGCAGCAAGTTCCTCAGAAGATGCCCCTATATACGCGTACCATTAGTGTCATACATACATACATACATACATACATACATACATACATACATACATACATACATACATACATACATACATACATACATACATACATACATACATACATACATACATACATACATACATACATACATACATACATACATACATACATACATGCATACATACATGCATGCATGCATACATACATACATACATACATACATACATACATACATACATACATACATACATACATACATACATACATACATACATACATACATACATACATACATACATACATACATACATACATACATACATACATACATACATACATACATACATACATACATACATACATACATACATACATACATGCATACATACATACATACATACATACATACATACATACATACATACATACATACATACATACATACATACATACATACATACATACATACATACATACATACATACATACATACATACATACATACATACATACATAAGGAGGCACCTGCGTAAGTACACCAGAAATTAAGCTTTTAGCGTATAAAATCTTTATTCGGCCATTGCTGAAATACTGTGCAGCTGTGTGGGATTCACATACAAAAAGAAGCGTTTCAATATTGGAAAAAATAGAGGAAATCAGTTAGCTTTATCTATAATAAAAAGAGCTGGCGGGCATCAGCTACATCTCTCCTAGAAAAAACTCAGCTCAACAAATTAGAAACTCGGCGATGCCGCGAGCGAATGAAACTCATCTCATTTATCATGGACAGTTAGGCATGAGAAAGGATACCTATCTAAAAGTGGCTCACCGGCGGCCTACCCGGTCCTATCATTCTAAAAAAGTAACTGAGTTTTCTTGCCACACCAGCGCATTTCAGTATTTTTCCCCCGAGAACTGCAAGCAATTGGAATTCACTACCCTCAGCTGTAGGCCCGTCGTTATCATCTTATCTACAGGCCTTTCAATCCATAACATATAGCTCTGACGTAATTCATGAACCTTGATGCTTTTGTCACATGTATATGCATATACTTCCCTTCTTTTGCGCAAAACTTACACGGACACAAGGAAAAAAGAGGCAGACAACACGGGCACGTGTTGAAAGGCACGTGCAACAATCCGTCTACAGATGCGTGAACTCCTCCTAAAATTTTGTTTGTTCTTTGCTTCTTATCATGACGTAGCGCTGAATAAGTTTTCTTTAGTTTATCTCGTGTGTTCCTGGGTCCACCGTTGGAGGGCGTTTGTTATACGTGAAGATAAAAGTACAGTTCATTGTTCAAAATAAATCTGTTGTGAGTTTGCGCCCGTGTTGTCTGCCTTTTTTTTTTTTCCCTTGTGTCCGTGCACGTTTCGCGCGAAACAAGTCATGAATAAGTACCAACTCGCCCAACTTCAAGTACTATATATGCATATATCTATCTACTCACTACGCTTTTTGCTGTAATATTTAGTAAAATATATTGCTGCGTCTATTTTGCACGTGTTTGTTGTATCTTGATTTTTTTTGTATTTTAATTCGATGTTTGCCCTGATGCTCAGCTGTAAAATTTCTGTCCATGTATTCACTAAGTGATGCTTTATAGAAATGTACGCTTTGTATGTGTATAATGTATCCATTTTGTTTTCTTTACTGACTTGTAATGACTTGTATCCCACTCCTGCCAAAGGTCTGAAATCCAGGCCGGCAGTATTTTAATACATACATACATACATACATACATACATACATACATACATACATACATACATACATACATACATACATACATACATACATACATACATACATACATACATACATACATACATACATGCATGCATGCATGCATGCATGCATGCATACATACATACATACATACATACATACATACATACATACATACATACATACATACATACATACATACATACATACATACATACATACATACACACGCGCGTTCGATCGTTTATGAGGTTCGCACACTATTCTCGCGTTTGTCGCAGGATGAGTACTAGCATATTCAAAACCGCGTGCACCGCGAAGTGAGCACAAAGAATGGCCACAAATGCACGTAAAGGGCCCGGATCAAACTCCCCCTCGGAAGTCGACAATGAAGCAAGAGGCGGCGCAAACTGAAAAGCGCTCATCGACGCGCAGTTCGCAGTGTACTTGGGAGGCGGCACTAACCATTATACACACACACCCCTCCGTTTGTATGTGTGCCAACAGAGGAAACCGAACCGGAGGAGCGGATATGTAACCCCAAAACACGCTCCATAATAGTTGTCGCCCTCCGTGTTCGTCTCTCTCTCTGAATGCTCGCTTCAGTCGGATGCTTGAGTGTGCGTCGACTGCTTTAAAAGGACGGAGCAGCAGCGACACCGCGCCTGTCTCCGTGCCCTGTCGTATATTAAATCGGTCCCAGTCGTCGTACCCGAAATGGAGCAACACGTTACGTATTCTCCTATTTTAGTCTCACGCGTCTTTCATTTTTGCACTACTTCATATGTGCCTTGATTTCTGTCTCGATTTCCAAGCGATATACTTTCTTTGCCTTAGCGTATTTTTATGCGTTTCCGCACTGCTACATTCTCCTCGACCAAGCGCATCCGCTGTGAGTTCAACCAGGTTTTGTAACATCATTTTCTTGGGTTACTCAACAAGTATTTCTTGCATGACGAGAACCGTATAACTTTGCCTATTATATAGTGTATCTACTATTTGAACTCTGGCCTATGAGCGCTTATCGATATGGATTATTTTCAGCACTCGTTATCACATAATTTACGCACCCTGCCTGCTACCACGACCCTGTATTTCGTGCTTAAAGAGCATTTAGCGAATGTTGCGAATGGTCACAATTTATGTCGTGCGTTTCTGAAACTTTGAAGTTGAAGAGCATTCCTATTCTAAGTTCACCATGGCTTATATATTATTTATAGACGCAGGCTTTATAGGACAAGCAACTTTTACAGATAAACATTTTGAGTGCTCCGCTTTGGCTTTCGTTAAAAGAGTACTGACACGAATTTTAAATATTTTCAGGTTGTTGTTCTAAATAAAAACGCGGCTGTTGAGGAGCCTAAAAAGATTGTCGTGGTGCTTGGGAATGCATTGAATATGTTTTTATTACCGCTACCTTAAAGCAGCAATTTCGGTTTTGGTATTGAGGGGGCGGCATCGCAGTGACGTGTCAGCACAAGTATGACGTCGCGGGAAGGCTGCAACTGGCGACATAGTAGCGACAGTTGTCAGTTTGCTGTCTGTCGCACGTGTTTAACGTAAACAGCGACGAAAAAACATTAAAAGAAAAGTAAAACATTTTATACGTGTTGTCTGACTCCGGTTTGTTGAGCGTTGATAGTGCACACCATGGAAACGAAAAATGTCCCTTTTGGGGTGCCGCAAAATCGTGTCAGTACTCGTTTAAGGCAGCACTTTCGACAGCAGCGATATCGAATGAATTGGTAAAATGACCGTGAAACAGAAAAAATTATGGCTCAGCAAGCCCCCGAGGCGGCGAAGAGGCAAGACGTCGACGTCCCCACGTGGGAGCCCTAGGCCGCGCCACTCAAATTGCTAGTTCCCAAATCCTCCAATCCACGCTGTGAAGGTGGTTGGACAGCGCAGCTGTAAACGACACCCAGAAAGAAAGATTACCCACTGCACGTTGCTTGCATGGTACTGCGCATAGAATCATACAAGAGTGAGATTGGGTCTGACCTTCACAGGGAGCGATGGCCAAGCAGTGCGTCTGATTTGTACAGATGTGCGTCTGATCTGAACAGAAATGCAGTGCCTTACTAGGCGGGCCCTTTATAGGTAAAGTAGTGACGCCACGTCCAGTGTTACGAACTGTGCTGTCGGAAACCTGCGCCTTTATATTTTATACGGGCATTGACGTCATGCCACCTATTACAAGCGCCTTTTTATTATCCATCATGCGGTCTTGATGCGGCTAATGCGCATTGTGTGACGCTCGGTTGTTATTTTACTCTTCTACCACGCTACATTACATATGTTAATGTGGTTCCTTCCCGACATGAAGCCTGTATAGGGTCTTTTGGAACGCAGTTTCAAGCACCGGCATGGTTCTGAGGTAGAATACTGGCCTCCCACGCAGAGGGCCCGGGTTCGGACATCGTTCCATCCTGGAAATTTTTTCTTATTTCGTTTTTTTTTTTCTTATTTCGAGCGATAGTGGTTACGGACACCGGCGGCAAAGGCAGACAACTACGGCGCCAAAAACGGCCCTTGTTGTGATCTCATAACAACTTTCGCTGTAAAAGGAAATGAAACAGGCGCATCATGGGAAATGATACACGAACGCGAGGAGCAAGCGGCTTCAGCGGAGGCTGGCTTGTGAACGCTAGGCGTGCTCCCTTCCAGGCCCGTAGCCAGGGGGGGGGGGGGGGGGGGGGATAGCCCCTCCCCCCCCCCGGAATTTTGGTGATGAAAATAGCTGTTTTTCTGAATTAGGCATGGTTTTCAGCAAGTGCCCCCCCCCCCCAAAAGATGCCTAGCTACGGGCCTTTTCCCTCCTATATTTTTATTTTGCTTTTCTCAATGCCTGCACCCAACACCCACGTAGTTTTACGTTGTAGCGCGTTCCTTGTATCGTCCTGAGATGAATGCAAAAAGAATTTTGGCGATTGACGCATGCAAACAGAGGTTATTCAACTTCCAAATTCAAAATAACAGTAGACGACATAATTTGGTATACCCTATCGTATTTTACTCACCCAGTTTCGTGTCAGGTTGGTTTTGGCTGTTTCCAGTTAAAACGATTCAACGAGGCTTACCGAGGCTTACGGAACGAGGCTAACCGAACGAGGCTTACCGTAACCTTCAAGCACACGATTGCCGTCCTGCCGCAAGCGGGCGCCGCAATTTCTGGCGGATTCGGTTTCGCACAGTTTAGGAGACGACTCTCAGTTGACAAACGAGAGTTCAGAACGGGTCAGAAACGATGTGCTCCTCCGACTAGGTGGACTTTGAACGCGAGCTCTATACAGCGTCTCCAGTAGCGCGTAGCTTCCTCGTATACGAGGAAGCGACGCGCTATGCGTTGTTCGAAGTCGCGCCGCTGTAAAACGTTCCAGGGATGTCACCGAGACCAATGCCACACCATAGCCACACGAAGACGACAGCGACGAAGGGCATTCAAGAACGTGGAATGGAACGCGGTGGAATGAGGAATGCGCGCACACTCAAGTTGGCTGAAAAGAATAACGCTGGCAGGTGAGAAATACAACACCAGCAGTGGACAGTGCGGGGAAATTCTGTGCTTTGCCTTAGAGAAATGAATGGTTTTGCCCTGATGCATAAATACAAAGTAAGGTGCATTGATGAAGGCTGCGCTTTGCGTAGACCGTTCGACAGCGCTACAGCAGAGTTGAGCACCACAGAAATTGCAATCGATGCATGAATTGATGTCTCTTTCGCAGCTCCAACGAGTATGAAACACATTACGATTTCTGAATTCCTGGCAATAAGTAGATCGCAAGCATTCCCAATATATTGTTCATTTCCATACAATCGAAATGGACAGCTTGAGCTGAGCGTTACCTTACTTCCGGCAGCAGAAATCGTTGATGCACGATGCTGCAGTCGACACGGAAACCCACTTTGGAAAGAAATGGAAATATGAGACGCTTTACTTAAGCTAAGCTAAAGCTAAATAATACGGATTATTCGATAGGAGAAGACTTCTCACGAAAGCTTAGAGAAACCCGCAAGAAACTTTGGGACAGTGCTAAGCAAAACCGTGAAAACAAAGACAAGGTGTCGTTAGCGTACAACAAGCTGTTCATTAATAACCGTGTTTACATCTGGGATGACGAAAAGAATGACAAAGTAGAAATAAGAAAGCATGAAAAAATAGCTCAAAAAAAAAGGACGAGAGCGTAGAAGAAAGAAAAAACGATGCGTACCATCCAGGAACTCGGCAAAACCAGCGCAAGAAAAAATAACTCTGCTAAACATAAACGCTCGAAATATCCTGAATAAGGTACAGCCATTTGAAAACTTATTGCTCGATCGTGAACCGCATATAGTAGCAATGACTGAAACATGGTTATCCCCGCCCCTCTCGAGTGATGAAATTACTCCCCCAAACTATGTACTCGTTCGGAAAGACAGGCAATCACGTGGTGGAGGCGTAGCCTTAGCTATAAAGAAATCAATCCCACTGGTCATTCTTCCAGAGGTAACTGATGCCGAGGCAGTTTTTTGTAAGATTAATACAAATGGTACAAGTATGATCGTTGGCAGTATCTATCGAAGTCCCGCATGTGGACATGAATGCATCATTGCGATACAAAAGTATTTGCAGCAGCATGCTCGAAACTGCCGCGTCATTCTCATGGGTGACTTTAACCTTCCCGACTTTAATTGGTCTACCATGCAGTACACATCAAAGGCTTCAGAAACCCTTCTCTACATGATGTTAAGTTCTAACCTTTGCCAAATTGTGGAAAGCCCCACAAGGGAGCAAAGCGAGTGTCAGAGTATACTCGACCTAATTTTACTAAGCAGTAATTTTCTCTTAGAACAGGTGAAGGATGCGGTAATAGAAGGAATATCCGACCATAATATTCCGATGTGCATTTTACCTCTAGGTTATAAAATATCAGTGCAAACTGCTGCCCAAACCACAATCAATTTCGATAAGGCTGACGACGACCACATACAAACCTATCTAGCTAATGAATACCAAGAGTTTTTGGCACTCGCCTCAGATCCTTTCACTGATGTAAATGCTGTCTGGTTGCGCTTTAAAGACATAGTGTCACACTGTGTAACAAATTTTATTCCCGTCAAACTGAAAAAGACATTAAAAAATAACCCGTGGATTACTCGTGAAGTAATACACGCAAAGCGTCAACTCAAAAGATTACGGAAAGTTAACAAGGCTGCCGGTAATGACCCATTTAGCACCGCCAGACTTGCGCTTGCTGCAAAAAACTTTAAACAAAAATCCAAGGGAGCAAAACACCACTATTTCAATACTGTACTCCCTAGCTTTCTCAAAAGCAACCCACAAAGATTTTGGAACCACTTTCGCCGAAAGAACACGCTCACAACTCAACTATCGTCACTTGAAAAAGTTGATAAAGCCAACAGATATAACCAGTTCTTTCATTCAGTTTTCACAAGAGATAATGGCGTCATGCCGGAATCGGTTCCACGCGCAGTGCCTGTTATAGACTCTCTCGTTATCACAGACACTGGTGTTCTTAATTTTCTGCTTGCCCTAGATACTAAGAAAGCGTGTGGTCCGGATAATATACCCAACCAATTTCTGAAAAGGTACGCAGAATGGTGTAGCAGATATCTCGGCAGTATTTTCCGTAAATCGCTTTCAACATCAAGACTACCAGAAGATTGGAAAATAGCTAAAATTATTCCAATTTATAAATCGGGAGATAAATCCATTGAGTCTAATTTCAGACCAATATCTTTAATGAGCATGGTATGCAAACTACTCGAGCATATAGTTTTAAAACATTTAACAATTTTTTTCGAAAAAGAGGGCATCCTGTCCCCCAACCAGCATGGTTTTCGTAGGGGTTTATCGACCACGACGCAGCTGACTGAGGTCATACACGATCTTGCGCTAGGTATTGACAATCACAGCCAAGCGGACATAATTCTACTTGACTTTTCAAAAGCGTTTGACTGCGTTTATCACACCAAGCTCATCGCTAAACTACAAAACATTATCGGGGACGGAGAAATTGTTGCTTGGGTGCGTGAGTTTTTGTCTAATAGGTCTCAGTTTGTTGTTGTCGAAAATATTGCATCAAATATTGTACCGGTTACGTCAGGAGTGCCCCAGGGTTCCGTGCTCGGGCCCTTGATATTTCTCGTGTATATCAATGACATATCTACTAATATAGACTGTAAAATAAAGTTATTCGCGGATGACTGTATCATTTATAGAGAAATTAGAAATGACCAAGATCACTATTCGCTCAACAAATCACTCTCTGCTATTTCCGAATGGTGTTCAAACTGGCAGGTGACAATCAATGTAAAAAAATCAGCTTGCATGACGATAACGAGGAACTGGGAGCCATCAAATTTTTGATGCCATTCGCGAATGGAACATGTTGGCCCCTCACATCACTAACACTGAGTCACTGTCTCAGTTTGAGTTAGAAATTGAAAACAATTCTTAGCTTCTTTAAATACCCAATGACAATGGTAATGAAACCAGCTTGTATATTCTGTAAACAGCCATGTAAGCGGCCTTATTGTTAAACTTGCCATTTTGTATGCACTTGTATTTTGTTTATTATGCTGTGTAAATAATGCTTATGTACAAAGTACCAGGTTGATGTTACTTGTATGTTCTGTATTACAGTTTTTTTTTTTTTTTTACTATGATGAGCAATCATAGCATCTGTACAGAGTGCCCACCTGCTATGGCCTCAGTAGAGACTGGCAGTATTGCAAATAAATAAATAAGACGCTTTACTCTCTCCGATTTCACTGGTGCCACAGCAGTTGTAAATACCCATAGCAAGCAAACGGCTGATAAAAACGGCATGCGTATTTCGCGTGCAGGGCTCCTTTATGTTTACAACACACGAGAACACGCTACGCCATTATGTAAGCCAGTAGGAAGTCGGTCCAGAAAGACAGCGAAGAAAGAAAAAAAAAGGAGAGATTTGACGTTCAAAAAAAGTCAGTGCTTGACCCAAACGTTGCGACATCTCCAGCGTGTCCCGCACCGCTCCATTTGTGGAAAGCTCAGCCTACAAGGAAACGCTTAATCCAATACAGCCAACGTGAAACTTGGCAAATATTCCCAAGCAAGTCCCAAAGGCGAGATAAAAGTAACCTGCTTCGCGTGCACATTCATTCGTACCGCTTTGCCCACCTCAAACCATGCATGCCCTGACGCGAATCAGCGTGTGCGAGAATAGCGGTCACAACGCCTCTGCTTTTCGTTCCCGGACCGAACAGGATTAGTCGCCACACTCTGCACTACCAGGAAAGGCACATGACCCCTCCCCCACCTGAGTGCCTCACGAACTGCTTTAAACAAAAAGAAAAAGCGGGTTGCTGTAATTTGTCACCGCGGATTTACTCCCTCTCGCGCGCAATCGGGCTCTTTTCGCGGTTTTCACCACTCTCCTAATCCTGCCCGCCGCGGGGATATCTTTTGCGGATTTGGAGAGGATTATCCGGGTGCCCTTTTCCTTTGCTTGGTTCCCCTCGCCGGTCCCCTTTGTGCAACTTGTCGCAGCCAAAGGCGACCAATGCGGGAGAGATCTTTGTCGCACCTCCATTGTACACGTTCCTCGATTCGACCTTTGTTCGTCAGTTCTCTTTGGCGGGTGGTGCCGCGGGCATCAGTTTCCGCGCTTCGCTTGTAACCTAACGTTCAATCTTGTTCAGAGATCTTGCAATTTTTTCAGAGCATTCTCTTCACTGTTTTGTGTACGAAGCATTGTGACCGGTTGTGGGGGAATTTGAGGAAGCCGGAGTAAGAACCTTTTAGATAAGTCCGACTGTGTGACCACAGTCTAGAGTGAGCTGTGACAATCGCATGGCACGCTTGAAAAGGACCACTGACTTTCGAGAGAGGAGCCTTGACGGCTTCATTGAGAGAACTAGCTGCGGTCAGGGTGCCTGTACCTTGCAGTGAGCGAGTTTTTCTTGAGCCAATGATAGCAGTCGACAGTCTGAGTTGAAAAGCTCCTTCGGGAATGAAACGGCCCGAATGCAGTGGTTTATACAACTGGCACTGCATGAGTGTAATTTTCACTAAAAACAAGCGGTAAACAATTGTGGTTTGTGCATTCTGCTCAATGGCTTCGCAGACATAATAGCAGTACATATTGGTCCGACCCACTACTTGCGAAAGGTGGCTGTCACCACGGTCGCCACTAATGGCGAGGACATACAATCATAACAGCGTTGCATCTTTCTCAAACGTGAATGACGATGTTGTTATGACGATATTGCACCACTCGCTATACACCAGAGCACGCCTATCTCGCACCCAGGCTGCTGGCGAGCCGAGCGGATACTCTCGCACCCAGACGCCGGGCTGACGGGGCTGCCAAGGCGCGCGCGGGCTGCACCAAGTAAACAGGGCAAGCTGCAGTTCTGAGGCTTTAAAGTGCGAAAAAGTACCCGCTCAAGCCGCTTCAGCGTATAAGAGCTCGTCTGGGCACTACTGCGTCGTCTTTGGATGCCAAAACAAGCAGCGCAACAAGAGGATATTAACGTTGTCTGCGACGATTACGACGTGCCACGGAAATAGTGCCGGTGCGGTGTTTTCAGCTTCGCCACGAGTGGATTACTGCGATTCAAGCAAAAAAAAAAAAAAAAACTAGGAGCCGAGTGAAAATGCGCGAGTAAGTACACTAACTGCGTGTATTCTGCAGTGTGATGCCCACCTATTTCATTTTGCGAACCTAATTTGCGTGACACGCAGCTGGGTTGAAGGCAGCCGCGAGCTTTGTGTGGGGGTGCACCTCATACCTTTGAGCGTTTCCTTTGACAAAAATCTAGTGCAAAGTAGCGCTTTCATGCACAAGCAATCAACATGCTTTGCCATTTTCAACGTAGTATTAAACTTTAGTGCTTTTGATGGCATCCACGCCTTCGAGATTTCGTCTTCAAAAGGTAATAAATGGCACGGTGCTCCTCAACAGCTGGCCAGAATTTCGTGCTTTCATTTCAGTGTTTGATGTCCCCAAATTTATCTGGACACGAGGCATTCAGCTGAACATAATACATATATTGGCACGTAAGTAAGCAGTACTCGCGCCAGTGTCCTTTACGTCGCAGGCGTAGCTAACCGGCTCAACTAAGAGTAGCACGGTTTCGCTTGTAAAGCAGCATCGTTACAAGAATAAAATCGTGCAGGTAGCTTCCAAATGGGATCGCTGAACGATACTGCAGGTTATACTCTCTGATAGCCCGTTTTTGTGAGCAAGACGCATTATTGTAAGAGCACTCGTGAAACAAAAATTACGTTCCGCGAAACTACCCGTAAAGCGTACTCTAATTATTACGCGATGCATGCTGAAATAAGGAGCTTTCACAAAACTTCGTGCACAGCTTGTAATATGGGGCAACGAAACATCGTTTCACTCTTTCGCGAGCTGCACTGCAATTACGATTCACGCGTACTACAGCGAGAACGTTTTTTTACAAATGTAACAGCGTACGTATCTGACGAGGTTGCTTCCGCAGCCCACTCAGCACTTATTGTATACATTGTGGACTTGCATGAGCAAGTTGTTCTTGATGTTCCAATAAAATCAGCGAAAATGTCCAGGCTAGAAAAGACGCGAAACACGCTCTCCGACGGGCTGAGTTTCGGGAGTTTCACGTTTGCTCTGTGTAGCGTCTGCTGGGGTGGCAGCCCGCGCATGTTGTTTCGTCGCGTCTGCGATAGATGGCGCGACGCGCGATGCAAATATGGCAATGCGCATGGAATTCGCTGTGTTCTGCTCTATAGGATACGAGAGAGAGAATCAATGATGAGAATTGAGGGGGGGGGGTGATGTGCTATCCTACAATGGCAGTAAGATAAGAAGCAAAAAGCAAGAAAGAATAGCTTAGTACGCGATTTGAAGCGGTTATGTAGCAATCATTAGAAACATCATCGACCGATAAGCACGCTGGGCTATAGTGTTGACAGTAAATAAGGACGTTATTGTGCTCATCAAATACCATGAAAAATGGACGAACCCAGCCTTTAAAGACACGTAGTAAACAAGAACAGAAGTTCTGACGACACACACGCTGGGACTAGCAACAGTTCAATGAAATAACAGCTACTGCGCCAACATGATAACGTAGAAGTGAGAGTAGTGGGCATGTGACAACCAAACCACAACGGAAACGCCCATGCGCCTTAAAAAACCGTGCGGACAAAAACGTAGCGCACGTTACCTTCTAATTACGTTTCTCTAAAAACGTCACTTCCCTTCGTGATAAAGGAGGTACACTTACACACCGACCATGTCCATGTTTTCGCATTTGGTGCGCTTCTGCTATTTCTCGTTCACATTTCGTGGCTCCCCTGCCAATAATCTCGGTATCATGAAAAATGGGTGAGCAACAGCACGCACTGCAATGAGCATGGCAAGTTTGCGCCTCCTCCTCAAGGGACAGATGTATCATGTTCTTTCAAGCGAGTATTGACACAGCGCCCCGTCTGGCCTATGCACACTCTGTACCACAAGAAAGTGGTATGCGGTACACGACATTTGTGGTGCAGCCGATAGATTTAGTGGAATGGCGAGTGGTGCAAACGCCCTTTGATTTTCGGGCTTCAATGTTTGCGCAAAGGCGTGACAGCTTACACGGTGCCGAGAACACGACTCGGACGCCATACCCCGATGCAACTTTTTTAACATTGTGGGAAATCTTGTGGATGTAAGGAAGTACTTCCACTCACCTACGGTCCTCATTTTCGCGGGCGCGCGACCATGCCATCTGTTTCTTTAATTTCTTCAATTTTGTTTCAGTTACAGCCTTTAGCACGGTGTCTGGGAAGCCAGCCGCCTTCAGACGCTTAACTTGCTTTTTGAAGCCTTGTTCCATCGAATGGTGGCAGCTTTTCTTGAGAGCATTGTTAAAGCACAGGTTCGCTATGCCACGCTTGACTAGATTTGAGTGCGATCACTCAAACGGCAGAAGCTGTTTCTTAGTGCGCGGCGCATACATCCGACATACGTGGCCGGTGTTCGAAAAGATAAGCTTCAAATCTAAAAACGTGATCTCGTTCCCTGATGCCAGTTCCTTGGTGAAATTTAAAGCATTATTGCGTGATTCGAATGAGTTTAATATGTCACATGATACAACATCTTGGTCAGTAGGGTCTTCCAGGTTTAACAAAATCGAAAAATCATCAACATACCTGATGATCGTGACCACCCTATCGTCAATCATCGACCTCCAGAGGGCATGGTCAAACTTTGAAACAAACATCTGGCACGAAACCGGCGTTACGCTGGACCCTATACAGTTCCCGTTCTTTTGCACGAACAAGGCGTCGTTAAATTCAGTAAAATTGGGCGATAAGTACGATAAGTTCCAATCCAGCGGGGGCCCAACAAAACCGCCTTCTTTATCGGCCTGTGGTAGGATGAGGTCATGCTGACGAAAGCAGCGTGGGTCACGCTACTTTCGTGAGGATGACCTCAGCCTACTATAGGCCGATAAAGAAGGCGGTTTTGTTGTGCTCCCGCGTAGACTGTTCTCAGAAAAAGCTTTGCAAGCTGTCGAGAAGAATTTTAAATAAGTAACGCTTAAACCCCAAAAAGTCAAGTCGCAGGCCATCAAGCTTCTCAACGGGATCAACCTCGAAAAATTAGGCAAGGAAGCACGCAAGGCGAAAACAGATAGGCTCACCGTGTTCTGCGCGGCTAAGACCCACAAAGTTGACTGCCTACTCAGAACCATTGTGACAGAGAAGGGATCGTGGCATCAACACGGGGGACTCTATATTCAACGCTCGCTCAACACGCTCCTCATTTCAGATCCGTTGGCCGCCACATCATCGGACAGTGTCGTGGACTTTCTACGTGATTAACAGCCTTACGCTAACACCGCGTTCTCCCTAGAAATGGAAGAACTGTTTTATTCAGTGCCTCATGAGGATTTGTTCGTAGCGGTTCGGGAACTTATTGAAGAAAATGGGACAGTTTCGTTCCAGAATGCCTGTGGTGTTCTTGTTGACTCGTTCCTGCAGCTTTTAACTATGTATACTCATCGCCCACTTTTATTGAATTTGGCGACGCCTTGTTCGTGCAAAAAAACGGGATCTGTATAGGGTCCAGCGTGGCGCCGGGCTTGTGCCAGATTTTTCTTTCAAAGTTTGACAATGCCCTGTACAGCTCGATGATTGACGATAGGGTGGTCAAGGTCATCAGGTATGTTGATGATTTTTTGATTGTGTTAAACCTGGAAGACCCTACTCACCAAGATGTTGTATCATGTGACATTTTAAACTCATTTCAATCATGCAGTAATGTTTTAAATTTCACCTAGAAACTGCCATCAGGGAAAGAGATCAGGTTTGTAGGTTTGAAGCTAATCTTTTCAGCCACGTATGTCGGATGTATGCGCCGCGCACTGAGAAACAGCTTCTGCCGTTTGAGCCATCACACTCAAAACTAGTCAAGCGTGGCATAGCGAACCTGTGCTTTAACAATGCCCTCAAGAAAAGCTGCCACCATTCGATGGAACAAAGCTTCAATGAGCAAGTTAAGCGTCTGAAGGCGGCTGGCTTCCCAGACACCGTTCTAAAGCCGGTAGCTGAAACAAAATTGATGAAGGTAAAGAAAGAAACAGATGGCATGTCGCAAACCCGCGAAAATGAGGACCATAGGCGAATGGAAGTACTTCCTTACATCTACAAGATTTCCAGATAGAGCCGTGAGTCTGAGTCTGAGTGAGTCCGAGTGACTAATATTTCGGTGAGTGAGTCCAAATGAGTCCGGCTGAGAAAAATTTCAGTGAGTCTGAGTCCGAGTGAGTCCGGTTGAGGAAAATTTTGGTGAGTCTGAGTCCGGGCGAGCTCTAAGGGCAAAATATATTTAATGACTGAGTAGGAGTGAGCTCTACATTTTTTGCCGGGCGTCAACACACATCCACTGTCTGTGTCGCTGTCTTGTCTCCTTTTAAGCGACAGGAAACCCGGCCAATTGCTGTGGCCGTTTGTTTGCGGAAGGTTAGGAAGCGTTGCATTCACGCCGTGCAACCGGGCATGCCACGTGGTATCCCTCCGCAATTTGCGGGCATCTACAACAATCAGAAGAACAGCAGTACTGAACAGATAGGCAACCAGAAACTGCCCTATCGGGCACCTCGCAAACCACTCTACAACCTTTTAATTGAAATTGTTTGCTCAGCCTCGCTGACCCAGAAGCTACTCAATCTTGTCCAAGCAAGCAACTAAACCGAACACAAAAATGTTTCTCGCCCACTTCACGCCGTACTCAGCTACATACACCCGGTGGCGTCGTCCTAGAGCGTGCCGGCATATTTTGAAACTCTGGCCAAAGTCAAGATGGCAAGGTCATCCACTGAACTCGGCCATGTCTCTTTTCCAAGTTCCGTGGATACCTAGTTCTAACCTCTCGCCCGTACTTTCCAGTCACTGTAATACTTGGGCAGTTGTCCTTGAATAGTTCCATGCGTACGCTTAGATGAACACCAGTTCCTAAGAGACGCATATCTTAAGATCAAACGTGCTTGCATGAACTGGCTAAACTGCATCGTGCATTTTCGTGTGCGCATTAGCCAATGCATATACTAGGCGCCAGAAGGAGAAGATATATATGACTAAGCATTTTTCTGGGTCTAGTGGTACTCGGGAAGTTTCTCCTTCACATGAAGGTCAAGTTTTAAAATTTGTTTTAGTGTTCCTCGAAGACCTTAGCGTAAATGATAAGCTCTAGACTGACCCACAGCACCACCGTCGCATTTATTATCTCACCCCGTGCATAACACGGCCATACATTTTCTTTTCGTTTCCTGGCCGTATGCTACAGGGACACTTCTATACTCAATCCTCTTACCCTTACCGACTAGCATGTGGGCACAATATATACGTCGGAAGCATTCTCTGTATTGCAATAAAAACCTTTCTCCCTCTCTCTGTCTAGGGGACAGTTTATACAAAGCAACGTGCTATCTATGAAACACAACATTGAATGCAACATATGCATTGGACCTTAGCGCGGTCGATAGGCCGGGATTTATCGCGGGCCTTTGCGTCTTTACAAAGATCGCACTAGGATATTTTTACCTGGGATGTATACAAAAAGCAGAGAGAGAGATTACATGCAGCACCAGGCTTCGCGTCTTTTTATCCACCCAATATATTCCAACTCACATGCCCACTAAAGCAAGACGCCGCGAGCGACCGAAACATAAATTTCACACCAGGCTAAACTTTTTCCTTCGGACGGACAGCATATGTTTACCCAGCTCTTGCCCGTCCACATCTTCATGGTAGTTAAGATGTCTCGAACACTCCGAATGAAAGGTTCAGCAACCGGCGCGGGTACGCAGATATCAATCGCACATGGCATGCAAGATCAACGAGCTAGTGTCTCTTGATTGCTCCGCATGAGAAAGGGTGCAGGTTTGTAAAGCATACAGACGATTTTACGTTGCGACAATTTGCAAACGTTGTCGATGCCGGAAATCACGCTCTCTTTGTGGTGGCTATCAGGGAGCCTCGAGTGAAGGCATCATTGCTCGTAAATAAATGATAAAAAGGAACAGGAAGTTATTAAGGAGGCTCTACATATACATGTACACATGCTTTTCCCGGCGCAGCCACAGCATGGATCGTACCTTCTTGTAAAACTGGCGATCAGCCGATAAAAGAGAGAAGCAGCAGTGGACAACACATTGCCTCGCCGAAGACATAAAGTTGCCAGTTGCACGTCTCGCTCTTGACAATAATACCAACCATGGGCGCATACGTCAGATGGGCATTCACAAAAAGCGCTAAAGTCAAGTCCAAACCAAGTAGATATGTGACCTGCAGGCAGAGCGGCTGAGGCACGACTGGAATTACGGTTGAGGATCTTCCGCATGTGTTGCGGGTGAACTGGCCCTGGTCGTGGCGCCGGGCAGGCCTATGCAATGCCTACGGTGCTAAGGAACCGGTCATGTACGACGGGACTCCAGGGTGCCACGGTGCTCAATTTGTCGGCGATTCGGGCATCGAGGCGCCCAGTGCGTTCGGTCATACGCGACTCTTGCGAGCGCTGCAATGAACGACGAGCTCGGAGAGCAGGCTATGGACGCCGCTGAGGCCGAGGATGCGGCGAGGATGAGGCAGGAGACGCGGCGAGTTCGTTGGAGGAAAGCAAGACAGTTTTGCCTGGAGGGGACCATAAAGCGTTCCACACCGCGGAGAAAGGTACTACGGTGGATACTAACCAGGAGGACACCGCAGAAGACACCCTAAGCCATCCACTGAACATGACAGCAAAAGCGGGGGGCGGGCACTTCTTGCTGGATACCCTTACTAAAAAACACCTATTTGTATTATTTATTTTCGGTAAAACAGCCCCCTCCATCAAAATTACGGAAAGGGGGGGGGGGAGCGTAGCCCCCCCCCCCTTTCTACGGCTCTGTGCTGGGTAATACCACTTACTGTGAAATAAACCTACTTTGTAAGTTCTATGTACGCAAGAACTCCAGCGCCTATGCGCCACAGAAAGCGGGCAAGCCCCACTACTCATCACTGGCCAATTAAATGTGGAGTCGTCGTCCGCGGGCAAAAGCGTACATGCCGAAGAAATGAGACAAATCCCACTATTCACCACCGGTGAAATAAAAGTGAAGGGAACGCATGGGCGGCAAGTACCAATTAAGTTTCCGGGCAGACGTGATAATAGAGGAAGACACTAATGAGCCGTCGGAATTAATCCGGTGACAGACGCCGGGTCCGCACGTTTCGGCTTCGCTGGTTAGGCATCCGCTCAGGGTGGTTTCTTAAAGGGACACTAAAGGCAAATATTAAGTTGACGTTGATTGTTGAAATAGCGGTCCTGAAAGCTCGTAGTGCTACTTTTATGCCAAGGAAGTGCTTATTTTGAAATAAAATCACATTTTAGTGGTCCGCATCGCGTTAGCGCACTTCAAATCACCCCCCTGAAAGCGGTATTTCGCACGTCACTGTTGCTATGCCCAACGTTGCCCGCCTTTACTGCGCGGCGGCATGCACTGGCGGCGTGCACCATTCGGGCATCCGGCAACATCACATGCATGCAGTATTCTGCATGCGTGTGATGTCAGAGTCAGAGTGACTTTCACGAGCGTGAAAACACACGCGGCAGTACGCGATACCGAAACTACCACTGAAACGCGACCGCGTGAGCGAAGCAGGGCGCCAGGCGAAGCGCAATTCGGCGAAAACGGAACTTTTAAACCACGCGCGCCGTTCACCATGGCAACGCCAAAGAGGTTCTTTTTTCCATGAATCAAACAGAAAGGAACAAGCAGAATTTTATTACGTGTCTTGATGCATAGAAGGTTTTTTTTTTTGCAGTTGGTTTGATTACTAGTGACTATTTGTATTCAGACTCTCCCACGTCATCGGGATCACTTCCAAAATGTCCCACTCGTGGCGCTCATGGTGGGATACATTTAGCCTAATTTCTCGGTAAGTAGGGCACTGCTGTTGATAATACTGCCGTTTTAGACGTTGTCATACATTGAGCTTTCACTCTGGCATAAATTGTTATTTGCCTTTAGTGTCCCTTTGAGTAAGACTTTGGTCTGGGCGAGTTGGTTCATAGCAGTGGGAAGACACAGCGCAACTGACACAATGGACAAGAACACGCAACACACACGAGCGCTGACTCCGACTTCAGAATCTTGCAGACTCGTTTGCTGTGTCCCCATGACGGCTGCAGAAGGCCAAACAGGGTTTGATCTTCCAGCGGAACTATCTAGCGCATGATGCAGTAGGAGACCACTCTGGACTGACACGTCGAAGCGGCTATCAAGTTTGCACATGTCAAGGCCGGATCAGTGCGAAAAGTTTGAGACAGAAAAGGGCCCAATCTAAAAGATATATGTTGCAGGAAGACTTGCAGCGCTGTGACTTGCAGACTCAGTTGCGCTGTGCCTTCCCATTGGTTTCTTAAGAATGTGTTTTACAGACAAGTAGAACGCCAAATACGTATAATGTCGGGTTCTTCTGGCTTGTCAACTATTATTATTTGTTTTCAAAGATGTCAGCATGTTTTTATACACACAACGTGTTCGCAATAATTAAAGGAATACGGTAGGTATGTGTCCCCGTGTTTTCCTATCCTCTTGATTAGAGTTCCTGAAAACAATTATACGGCTCACTTCGCAAAAATTGATGTATGTTGTATTGCCTGTAACAATGAAATTGAGCAGCTCGTATTCTTACTTAACAAATTGTTCATTTGTCCCACATAGAATGTAGCATCAAGTGATTATATAGGGAAAAAAGGGAGACAGAATGCAGTGAAATTACATGTGGTAAGGAACACGGTAAGCAGTATTAATGAACCAAGATATTGCGCTACATCGTGATACACGACGGCAGATGACGTGCAACAAGAGGGCATCGGTGTGCTTGTAAGGCAAAGCATGCCAGGCAAGCAGCGAGGAAAGGCGGGCGGTACAGCACACTTTGTGAGTTCTCTGTACGCAGTAAGGTCCTTCCCTTTCGTTCTCACAAATGGGCGCAATGCTCAGTTCTAACCGGAAGTGATATCCGACCTGGAGCTTCCGCCTAGTGGTCAGCGTTTAATCGGTTACCGTAGGCCACCGCTGGCCTGCCTATGTGCAGCCTTTCTCCAAATAAGGAGGGGAGGTTTGATTTGACACGTCAACGAGATGGTTGCAGTCGCTGCCTTCACACCGTCGTTGTGGGGTTCTGTCAACAGTGCAACGACCTTCTCAATTTTCTTTTGCTTTTTTTTTTGTGACCGTCGTTGTTACATCCGGTCTGTCGGTGGAGTCTCGTATTTACCTTCACCGAGAAAAACGGGGGACCAGAAGGATTCCACACGCTTGGTCATGTATTGAGCTTCAAGTCCAGGAAATCGTCTGAACCAGAGCAAAAAATTCATAATGGTTCCGGAGTAAAATGCGAAAGAGAAGCTGTTCGACAACGCTCATCACAGCGTTGAACATGCGACAGCGCGACGCGTCACTCGCACCGCTGTTGCCGCCATACTGTTGATTCGTTACACCAATCAAACCTGTCACTGAGGGTCGCGTCAATCCTTAGTGCTACGGCGGTCGCATTTTCCTTCCAGCGCTTTTGACCTGCACACCCGAGCACTGTCCTGAACGGGGTTGTCTGCGTCACGGAAGCACCACAGTATGACGTCACGTGTGCTGCTCGCATCTCGTACTTCCTGCGTTTAGTGTGGGTGCGGGATCGTCGAAATTCGAGTGCTAGAAGCGTTCGCATCCTCCGAGTGTTCAAATTCCATGAATGTAGAAAAGAAATAAAATACAAATTATAACCAAATAAAACGCAAATACTGTTCTCAACAAGAGAAAAAAGACCTTTCCTGCCTCTAGAAGCTAGGGTAAACTGGAGGGGACGAGCTTTTGTTGGCGATAGAGAAGCCAACGTTGTGTATGTCGCTCGGGTCCAACGCGCACGCCTCTGTCTGATTCAGGTGTGATTGACAGCAGGCCGTTGCCTGCTGTCCCCGCGAGGCAGTGAGGGAGACCCGGGGAGAATACGGATTGTGGTGCGACTGGACTCTGACCTGCATAAACAGGACCGTCTTCAACGGCTGCTGTTTCTAGCTTGGCAATTCTGCTATACGCATAGAACGTGCTGGGAGCCCGTTTCTTTTCTATTTCGGAAATATGTCAACTTTTGTCGAAGATATTTTCCGCGTCGAGGCGGTCACCTTCTGACTTGACCATGTGTCTCTTTGGAACAGGGCTTTACCAAATGTCCCATGAAGCACATTGTGGCCAAGAATTTAAAGTAAGGGTTGTAACGTGTGAGTAATGAAGTGTGTACTTGGGAAAACGTTCAGAAAGTCGACAACATGTGCTTTACGAAGAGCTTGAATAAAAACGTTCCACAATGCTGCCGAAACTTTACTTACAACTCCAGCGACCCGTGCATTTCCACATGAATCGAGCACTTTTATAGACTTGATTTTGCGTGAAGCGAAGTCAGTCAGTTTTCGCACTCAGGTCTCGCTGAATGATAGGCATGGGAACAAACAGGCGGCCTACACGCGTTCCTCACAATTGAATAGCTGTACACGTCGCGGTGAATGCTATCGCTTCCGCAAAGACAACCCAAAATTAACAATCACACAATGAAGCCACGGGGGGCATAGGGGACATTATTTGTAGTATTTAACTTAAGTGCAGAATTTATAACGTAAACGGAAAGGAATTAAAGTGGATGATAAAACGACTTGGTGCCCGTAGACACTGAACCTGCCACCTTCGGATAATGCGTCCGATGCTCTACCAATTGAGCGACAGCTGCAGTAGTTTTCATATTCACTTTATTCGGTATTTCTTTGTATACAAGCTGGGAGCTTTAGCCGGTGCCACTCGTAGCCATGACGGCCAGTGTGAAACACCTTTTCCAGCTTCGCGTCACGTAGCACGTAATCTTTTTACAATTTTTAAAAAGTGGCAGCTGACCAATAAACTCTCGCATGATACCTCAAGACATCAAGTCTACCGGGACGAAACCTAGCTATAAAAGAACGACAGAAGGGAATTAGATGAACGACTCGTTTCATTCTTCGACACGGTACGAACTACAGAGCGTAGCGATAGCTAATAAAGAGGTTGATGGCACATGCTTTATCCCCAATTCAATGGAGTGCTCGTGACAACCATCCATCCCTTTTCAGGGTTTTCTGTGTTGCTGGTACACTAGCTCTTATAGTGGGCTTTTTGTTCTATTGATGGTAAGGCAGCTTGCTAATACAAGCCCAGTATGCTTTCCTTTTACGTTTGCTTAAATACCACAAACACTGAAAGCCTCCTAATTCGAAAGACTATCGTTATACTAGGAAGGCCCTATATGCGAGTAAAATATTGAGCATAATAGTAAGTCTTTAATGTAGGAAAGGGTTACGCATCGAAACTAGTTCGCATGAGTACGGCAATAACATGTTGAATTTACATTACTTTTGAGTGAGGTTAAAACTGAGCGAAAAAAAAAATTTCCAGATCCCACGCTTTGTGGGAATCCGTTTCATACGAAGCAGTCAGCGAGTGGTTCTATGCTCCATTTTTTTGGCTTTGAGCCAAGCGTTACGAGGTGGATCGACGTGTTTTTGTAAGTGTAGTAGCTGTGTGCACATCGTGGGCTTACCAGGCACGTCGACAACACTGGGGTTCAAGAGTCACTTATGGTCTGACTCTTGAACAGCACTCAGTCACGGTTGAGCACATACATGAGTATTATCGAAACGAAATGCACTATACGATGCGATGATGTGAATATCATACGTAACTTTCATTAGAGTATTCCTGCGGGATCGAGCAACGCTTGAATGTAGCTTGCCGAATCGTAGGAATACAATTGCAATGTTTATTAGACTGTTATAAAAGCGGAGCCAACAGTGGAACCACAGACGTTAACCTGGCATGACGCCTGCATCGTCGGAGCATGTATGTAGTGTTTCTTGCTTTGTTATAAAATTAGATAGCCAGCACCACAACTACAATGACGTTGCACCGACATTACGCCTACATAGGGTGTTTTTCCAAAGCAGCTTCTAGACCTCCAGTTGCTCCGTGGGAATACCTGACTGCCACGCAGAATGCTTGGGTTGGATTCCTTCTGGGATCCTGGGCAGATAACAACTGTCGATCACCTACGA
The DNA here is from genome assembly GCF_013339695.2 of Rhipicephalus sanguineus. Classification (NCBI taxonomy): domain Eukaryota; kingdom Metazoa; phylum Arthropoda; class Arachnida; order Ixodida; family Ixodidae; genus Rhipicephalus; species Rhipicephalus sanguineus. Next base: position 153,010,376 of record NC_051183.1, read on the forward strand.
CGCATACTGGTACATCGGGGCCCGTGGTAAACGGTATGTGCCACACGTGTCTGGAGGAAAGGGCTTGATGACGTAAGCGACAGGATTTTCTCGCTATTCATGTCATGACCAGACAGTCATATTCATGAAATCCTCTTAACCTCCCATGGCAATTTTGGTATACATCAAGTCAAGGAGTCAATCACGAGAGCAGCTAGATGTAGGTGGCTAGATAGATAGATAGATAGATAGATAGATAGATAGATAGATAGATAGATAGATAGATAGATAGATAGATAGATAGATAGATAGATAGATAGATAGATAGATAGATAGATAGATAGATAGATAGATAGATAGATAGATAGATAGATAGATAGATAGATAGATAGATAGATAGATAGATAGATAGATAGATAGATAGATGAAAGAACAGATTGAAGGAACGAGTAAGAACATCATGGGCGTCGACTGCCAACTTGCAGTCCGCACTGCAAGTTGGCACCATGACCGCAGACTGCCAACTTGCAGTTGACACTCTACGCCCGTGGAGTCTTGCTCGTTCATTCCGCGCCTGTCCTCGTTTTTTTTACTCATTCTTAACCTCACTCAGAAATATGAACCAACCAGCCCGCAAGAAGGCCTTACTAAATTAACATTAACACGTCGAACTACCCTTGCTGACCCCCCCCCCCCTCATCTCCCATCTCAAGTTCGCAGACGTTTATCTTACTTACACATCTTTATGCTGCTGAATCATCTAGTCCTTTCTGTACATCACAAAGAGGAGGGATCTCCGAATTCGCGGTCCTCACGTAAGTGAAAAAGACATTTCAAGGTCATTCCGAAGGCACAGAATTGTAATTTTCATCCATAACGCTAAACGTGCACGACCATTCTAGGCATAACACTCTCAGTTTGGGACCGCGAGCTACCGACGTTCTCGCTACACTGGAAAAGCCTGAGCAGGACGAGGTCATCGACATAGCGTTTCTCGTCTTGGCTCAGCAAGGACATCTTCCAGTCTGGAGGCGTGAATTGAATGATCTACGCTTTCGTTTTCTCGGAGTAAAAAAAAATACAAAAAGGCGACACCCTTATCCGGCTACTGGCTTCGCATAGTGCGACTGCGGGCACCGCGCAACGGCTCGCGTATTTCTCGACAATAGGAAATATTGACCTTCGAGGCGGCTCGGCCATTGTTAAGGGCCGACGTCCATACAAGAGTGGACCGTACGCGTACGGTGCGCCGACGTGCTTGAATATCGAGCTGCAGTTCTTCTCCGTGGTTTGGGTTGGTAGCTGGGCTCCCCGTAGTTTCCGGTGCTCCGTGCAACAGAGTGTTCTCGACGCCTTCACGATGCATTACGTACGAGATCAAGAATATGCTTTTGAAATCCCAAGCAGCGTTCTGACGTGTGGTTGATTTCACGGTGTGCGGATTGACAAGGTCTTACCAACAAAATGAAGACTTTGCCGATAAAATGACAACGATTTTCTGCAGAGACGCTGTGCAACCCGGCGCTAGTTTGTTTTACGGGACCTGTGCCAGTCATATGTGTTGGAATATAGACGAACGAAATGTCACCTAAAAAGTGTGCATTTTTCCATATATTTATTTTTTATTTACTTAACAATACCGCAGGCTATTATGGCTCTAGCTGGAGTGGGATTACAATGCAATAATACAGGAGAACAAAACGGCAATTAATTACAATAATTCTTGCACGACGACTAATACAACAATTCGCTAGCACGATATTCAACGCAACCATTCAAGATGATGAGCTTCGTCAAAGTTAGTGGCCCCAAAAACAAACTAGGGTAGACAGTTCCAGTCTGAAAGTGTGCACGGTAAAAAAAAACTGTGTTTGAATGCTTCAAATTTGGTAAAGATTGGTTGCAGAGAATGTGTGTTAGTGTTGCGTGTTGTTCTTCGCATGTACTATAAATATGACGATACAAATATGTTATATTTTCCAGTCAAGATATTACAGACGATTTAAAGGTTAGGATCTTGCCCTTACTGAGGCAGCGTTGCGAAGCGACATTCCAATGAATTTCGGGCAAAAGGAAAATGCTTCCGAGCGAAATCGCCTCAGAAGTTTTCGTCGGTTTTCCCATACAGTTAACTTTTCTGAAAATCAAATGAATGGCCAGTACAGGTGGATGCCGCTTCTGTACCACTTAATAATATGGCTTTTCCCACGTGTGATGCAAAAAAGCATCAGCGCGTCATGACGTCACAAGCGACAAAATTTGTGACGTCATCGGGACATCACCATGACCTCACTGTGACGTCATCACATGACATCCTTGCTGTGTCAAAGGTATATCGATCTCGGAGGCAGTGCAAAACAAGGTGAGGTGCTGATGTTAGGTTTTGTTCGTTTACTTCTTTTTGTCCTTTTCTAGTATTGAGCTATAACCCAGTTCAAAATGAACAGAGCTTAGAGGCTGGATCCGTAGTAGTTGGTATAGTGACATACTGAAACCACTGAGCGCACCAAGACAGGGACAGTGAAAACGACACAAAGCGCTCCTTCCAACTAAAATTTATTGCAACACAAACACGCCATATAGGTAGTTACTTCGCTCATCACGTGGTAACGGCGCATGCTTGAGAAAAGGCTATGGAATTTTTCTCTTTCGCTTCTTTTCACTAAAGATTAGAGGCCTTAACGTGAGCACGGAAACAGGGCGATGAAGCGAAAAAACCCTTGATACCATCCGGGAGAAGTTCCTGAAAGAGCTCATGAATGCGCAATGAACGGCAAAATCGACTGGGTGAAAAAGGCGACAAGAGATGAGCATGGGTTTAGCAAAAGCGGGTCATACAAATGAATAGGAATGGAGAAACAAGGTATCTGGCTTCACAACGGAGATCGTCCAAAGGTAAAAAGGTATTAAAAAAGGGCATTAAGAGGTTAAAACTTAGAAAGTAAGAACAATAATAACTGTCATTGCTTTTGAAATAATGCGAGCTCTTTCCTCGAGAACGACACAGGGGCCATGCTGACACAACTAGGTCCGAGCTGTCCTATACATGATGCCTCATATATATCTCGATTAATCTGGTCTCTGTATTTTCCGATAACGACAGCCTGGTCAAGAAAGGGGAACAATCGCAAGCTGTACAGTGTAAGGTCATGTTGCTGCCCAACTTTTGCTTTAAATTGCTGGCGTGTTCAAGCGAGCGATCGTTGATACATAGGCCAGTTTGGCCGATGTAAACACGTCCACAAGAGAGCGGAATCTTATAAACGATGCCGCACTTGCAAGACACAAACCGCGTGGCGTGTTTCTTGCTACATATGTCAGGCCTTTCACTGTTCATGTTTGCACGCTTACACAGACCTCCAAGCTTGTTGGGGGCGGAATACCCTACACTTACATCTTCGCGCCCTGCAGTCTTCTTAATTCAACAGCAGTTTTTGTGCTGTCTGTGCTATTCGGAGGTACATCGCTGGTTTTCTTGAGTCTGCGCAACAAGGTCTCCGCAAGGTCACACAAGAGAAACTCCGGAAAACCGGCTGCTTTTAGTCGGCTGATTTGCGAAGCAAAACGTTGTGGAATCTGGCGAGCACACGACCACATCAGTGCGTTCTTCATGGCGGCAAGGCACGTTTAACTAGCTTCGAGTGGTTGAAGCCGTAAGGAAGTATGTGTTTCCTCGAGCGGGGGGCATACATGCAACAAATATGTTATGGGGTAAAATGCAGCTTGAGGTCAAGGATGCGGATGTGATCATCCACGGCAAGTTCCTTGGTAAGCGCCACTCCTGGGAACGCCTTGCAGAATCTCGAGGACGGAAGGTCTTGATGACATTGGACAGCCCGCTGGCCTCGAGGTCACTGTCGAGCTGCGCCAACAGGAGATCGCTCAGGACTGGAGCAAGCACTGGAGAGACCCAATGCAAATGCCGCCCTTTTGTGCATAGAACTCGCCGTTATGGTTAATTACAGTCAGTTCCAGAGCAACAGGTCGTTGAACCAATCAGCAGAGGTGCCGATGGCGTTCTGGAACCGAACGGGGCCAATATGCTCGACGCTTGCCTGGACGACTCTGGCAAGTGCACTGGGAGGCAGCGAGTAGTACTAGTCTTTGATGTCGACCAAAAAGGCGTATGCAGAAGGTGGCCAAGAACTTTCCAAGAATGTTGACAGCTCACAAGGCCCTCTCACGAGGTCATAGACCTTGAGCAAGGAAAGATCTTTCTGAAGGTTGAACCCCAAGCATCGCTTCCCCGTTCCTCTCTCCGTCACGTTGACACGAAAGGGATGCGGGTCTTTATGAGTATGCACTGGGACGAACGCAGTTAGGCACATTCCCTTTGACGAAAGCGGCCAACTTGGACAAATCAGCCTCTTCGAAAAGCTCTAGTGCCCACTTCTTGGCTTTGGATGGAACAAGCACTCTAGCTGCAACGAAGTTCCCGTTGATAGCGCTTTCTGCTTTATCGCGGTAGATGCTGGACGTGTGGATCACGAATCCCCTTTCTTTGTCTGAGTATAGAAGCTTGACACCAATTTCGAGACAGAATTTAACAAATTTCTGTTAATTAATGCAATTAAACCTCGATTACGTATTATTTGATTTTAAATTAGTAGGTAGGTCGCCAACTTCAAAAATGCATTTTTTGAAAAACGTTGACCTTTTTGGATTTAACTTGTTCAAGCTCCCTGTCTATTCAAGAATATTTAGCCAAAATAATTATGCAGTTATTGTGAGCCGTTCGAAAGTTATGACCATTTTTCTGGCCCCTCTTAGACGCATCCGAAACCTAAACTAAATGTTTCCGATTCCACAATGCCTGCCATCTCGTCATAAATGTCTCTTCGTATACATTTTACGTAATGCCAAGTTGTCTAAGTATGTTTTAAAGCTTGTGTGACCTGGTGTTTTCGGTGTATTTTAAAATTTCCACTACGCGATGTCAGCAACGTCCATTCGTCGCGTCGCATTATGGAATGCGTCGGCATATCTTTAAACTCTGGCTAGAGATAGCTGGGGCACCCTGTATACACAACAGCAGAGTTTTGCGTCTTGTTGTCAGTCTAGAAGTCAAGCTTGCAAGGGCAGGAGAGAAACAAGTTACTACACACAAGCCTTTTATTCACTGCGTCGAAATACAGAGACCTGCACTGTAGGAACAGACATTTGGGTCGAAGCAAAGAACCCGAGATTCCTGGAACGCGAAACAATAGCTTCTCGTGCACAAAGCTCACCGCTTTGCGGTCTCAGCGTTCTGATTTCAGGTGCCACCCATTCGGGTGTCTCGTTAACAATAGCGCGAGTCGCAGTGGCACAAAGCTAACAATAGCTTCAGCTGCGGAACGAGGCTATGACGGATGAGCTTCGCCCTTGTTGAAACGAAAGGTCGCCCATTTTCACTGTTGCGTGTGAAGTGCGAAATACCGCGGCACGTCAAAGACGCGTCAACACGCTGGTGCGGAAGTGAAGTTGATGTTTCTCCAGAAAGAAGTAAAACTCGAGGCGACGAAAAACTAACTAGCGGTTGCGCTTCGAAGTCAATTTTCCGGCTACCGATAACAGAACGCTTGTTTGTTTTGTAGGTGGAAATTAGCGGGAATATGGCTTCAACTGCTTTTTTTTAGCAGACTGCACAGAAATGCACAAGCCCAAGAATTTCTTCCCTTGATCTCTATGAGCACTCCGTTTAGAACAAAACTGGGCAGCGTGCACCTGTTGAACATATATAGCGCAAAATCGTTGTTACCAGATGAACTGCGGCGGGGCCGGGATTCTTCAACTATTCACAAGTAGCATTCTGGCGAAGCTACTGCCGGCAACTCTTGCTACGATAGGTCTTCCTGCAACAAGCAACACGTGCTGCTGCAACAGCCGACTGTATCTTCTTGGGCTGTATTTTGAGGTGATCACTTTTGTTAATATCGCTAAGTTGTAGCTTTCCATGCGCGCTCATGGGCTGGTGTCCGATCAAAACCGGAAAAGCCATGGTGCGAATTACAGTACTTCCGACTATGTCAGTTCCACGTCACAGTGCTTTGGTGCTCTTGATATGCCTGGAATATACGAAGACATTTTTTTACCATCCGTTGGAGGTAAAGTCTACCCATTGGAATAAATCAGATGGTGGTTTCGGTAATATTTTATGGTAGATGTGTGCGCATTAAGAGTAAACTCTGTGAGTACGCCGTTTTAATCTATCAAAAGAAATTTTTTTTAAGCAAGCATGCAACCTTTATAAATTATCTGCACTTTAAGCAATAACGCAACAAGTGTTGATAGCATTTTCACACTCTTACAGCTCAGCTGTATATGTGTATTGTTACGTGTATTAGAGACGAAACATTTCTCAGTGAACCAAAGGTATTTTGACCGTCTATATCTATCTATTTATCCACCTAGCCGCCTACGTCTGGGCGCTCTCGTGGTCGTCTCCTTCGCTTGGTATAGTATACCAATGATTGCAAAAGAGGAGGACGTGATTGTATGGCGAACACGATTAACAAGTCACGGCATCAATAACGTGACATGCCTCTCCCCTACATTGTAAAACCCTTTCTCTCAGTGACGTGTGACGCATACCCGCGTACCACGGCCCGTGTAATGCGGGTATGCGCCACACGTGTTTTAAAAGGGCGTCTTACTGGGTGAGTTGGTAAGATAAGATCATTAAACGCCGCGCAAGAACACGGGCACAGGAAAGAAGCATACACAGCGCTAACTATCAACTCAGATTTATTGAAGATCCCAAACAACAACAAAAGAGGAGGTATAGTCACTGACAATGAGGAAATCGCGTTCGATAGTGCAACAATATTGACGGCCCCGCGACACATGCTTCACCAAATTTGTTGATAAACAAACGCCTCTTCAATCTCTCGCTCCGTCTTTTCTTTTAATCTTGCGAGCACAGTTGCTCCTGTCAGCTCAGGCGCGCGGCCGCACCCCCTGCAATGCAGCGAAAGATTTGAATACGGCGGTCCACTCAAAGAGGCCCTGTGGTAAAATCATATATTATTTAAACAGCGCTCCGTCTGCCCGACATCGCAATTTCCACATGACAAAGGTAGATACATACCACTCTCTTGCCGCATTCAACTTTTCCCGATGCTTGATGTCGCACCCGTTGTTCGCCAGACCTTGCCTCTCAGCTTGTTGTCTACCGCCGCACAAAGCTGGCCAAGCTTATTGCCACCTGAAAAAACCACGTTACAAGCATTCCTGGCCCCCACCTCTTTTTAAACCATGAGAGACCCAATGAAGGTACGGAATGCATACAAAAGGAACCCTGTTATCAGTACCCTCTTGTAACCCTCTTGCTTCCTTTCTCATTTTCTGGAAGGTGGTGCCCAGGGAACCTTGAATCCCTTAGGCGCTCAGTCTGTCTTGCGAATCTTTCTCCTATAAAATGTGGACACAGCTTCCTGAGTGACGCCCTCGTGTGGTTGTCTTCGTCCTCAAAGTGGTGCGCCATAACGTAACAATGACGCCCTCCTCACGCAGGACACTGCCACGGCATCTTTCACAACCTTAGAAATCCCCGAACGGTAATCTATCAAAGGCTTTGCGCTACGGAGAGCGTGTATCCAACACACACCTGTTTCACGGACCGTGTCAACCTAGGAACGGCGAGATCCTCAAAAGGATAGCGTTAAAAGGCCCGGGTCACAGAAACTCCAGTGCCGGCCCCGGAGCTATTGTCGCTGAGCTGAAAACCCGAATGGACTCAAAGAATAAATGCCATGGTTCGACCGGCAATGGAACCCATATATTCTGCGTAGCAGTCACGTGTTCTACCACAAGGCCACGGCAGATCGAACCTGTGTACTTAGATTTAGGTGCATGTTAGAGAACACCCGGTGGTCGTCATTTCCGGAGCCCTCCACTATGGCGTCCCTCATAATCAAATCGTGGTTTTGGGGCATTAAACCTGAACAATAATTATTATTACAAAGCCACGCCAGTGCTTTGATCCGTTTCAGAAAAAGACCCTATACGGGCGTTATGTAGGGGCATCATCTACTGCGGTTGCAGTGTTGTCTATCCGCTTTTATAAAGAAGTAATAAAGGCTACATACATACTCCTACGACTCAGCTATAGTCAAGCTATGCGCTTACAGACAAGGACAAGCTATGCGCTTGTCCTTGTCTTTCGAAGTTCCTGTTTAAGTTACGCGCTCGTATTTTAAGTATATTATCTTAGAAGATCTTCTTGTTGGGCGAGTTGCTCCTTCTGTCTCCTTTTGTATACTTCGCTCCTTCTGTCTACTTCGTTTTTCCTGTGTTCGTCCGAGCTTTGCGCACATACCCTACAATAAATTAAGTATTTCGAGTATAGTCAAGCGTTGCTCAATCTCGTATGGAGTACATCAACGACCGCTACCTATGATATGCACATCGTCGCACTCTAGCGGGCCTTTAGTTTCGAAGTAACAGACCTATGTGTCCTAAAGTGAATGGCGATGTCACGTAGGACCTGAAACTACCGTTTTGGCGCCAGTCGACGTGTCTCGTAAGTTATAAGCAACTGGTTACAGCGCGAACTCGACACAAGGACAAAAGAAGGCACGAAGAAAACAGACCCAGTGCTTCTTCGTACCTTCTTGTGTCCTTGTGTCGAGTTCGCGCAGCAACTAGTTGCTTCTAATGTTCAACCAACAAGTCCACTTTGCGACTGTCGTTGTCTGGTGAGGCCCTGACAACTGCTCAATTTACACAAAGACGTCTTGTAACACTAGGCTCAAAGCAAAGAAATCAGACATAAGCAGCTACTGGCTGAGTGCCTCTCATGAAATGGATTCCGTGCAGTGACTGGGATGTAATAAGTTCGAAGTCTGGGTCAGTTGGTACATGACGCTGAGGCAAAAACCAGTCAAGAAGACTCCCGACAAGAAGTGACAGACGCAACGACCAGTCTTTGTGTGCGTCACTTCAATCCCTTGTCCGGCGTCTTCTTGACTGGCTTTTGCCTCAGAGTGGGATGTGCAGGAATTTACTTTCAAAACAAAAACCTGTGTGCCACACAAACTGGGCAAACTCCGCTATGGTCCACTAAAAATGAAGAAAGGAACACACGTGCAGCAAACACCAATTAAGATCGTGCAAGAAACTCCAAGCGCCTGCTGCAAGCCAGATATCACGACGCGTTTGAAAATAAAGCAAGTACAATGCTGCTTAAATGAAAAGTTTCGAGGAGCATACGCTGAAATCAACACGGACTTTCTATTGAGAGGCATTTCAATTTTAGTTGCAGGATGTCTGACCGGCTACGGTTCGAAATTCTGTGTCCTCTGTTTCCTGTGCATGCTAAAGAGCTTCACTGGTCATTCACATGGAATAGCTCACGTCGCTTTATTTATGTGATTCAAGTAGCCAGGGCCAAGCCTTTAACATGGCGCCGAAGCCGGTACACTCGAAAACGCCCCAGTTGGGCCACTCTGCGCCCATACAGTACATGTACAGTGCCTAGAATATATACTATAGTACACGCCCTGTTTTGTTGTGAGACGCTCTGAAACAGCAACGGCCATTGTAACGATGACGTCAAGGGCAAGTAGTTGTTTCAGTAACTTAATACGTCACACTCAATGCAGCGCAAAGGAACACTGTCGCTGATAGTGATATCCTCAGAACAGGGGCGGCACCAGGATTTTTTTACTACCGGGGGGGGGGGGGGGGAGCACCCACGACAAGTGAGTTGCTTCAGCGGGGCAGGGAGGCTGGGAACATATGCATTCTGTTTTCACTATGCTTGCTCTTGGGGGTGGAGCAAAGGGGGGGCAGGCGGAAATTTTGGGGGGGCTTCAGCCCCCCTATACCCCCACTGGCGCCATCTTGCTTCAGAATAAGGCCCATGGACTCAGCAACTTAAAAATTGAGGAATTTCATCTTTCCCATAAAGGAATAAGGCTGTTTCGAGAAATGCCAGACGTTCAAGCGTGTGCATCTTACAAGAGCCTTTTTGATATAAATTGCGCCGCCAAGTACATGCGCAAGAAGAACCGTCAAACAGAGTTGGTTTATGCTCGACAGACCGCATATACTGGTGTATACGAGATGGGCTGCGCGCAGTCAGCGTATGTTTCGGTTGGCCTCACGTTTACACTTTTAGATGCAAAGCAGCTTATGGCGGAGTTCAATCCGGTGGTGGTGTGCGGCGTGACCACCTTTACTGCGCATGCGCAAACCCTCTCCACACAGCTCCTCTACACAGACCTCCTCTCCACTCCCCCTCCTCGTTTAGATAAAAGGCTCGCATTATGTCGTACACACGCTCAGTCACTGCGCCGGCTGCGCCGGTGTCATGAGTTCCAACGTCAACGTCGGCGCCAGTTGCAGTAATACCTTAAATCCTGCCGAGATCGCGGAGCAGCGGAAGGCTCGACGCGCCCAAGCGCAACGTAAACGTCGGCAAGCGGACCCCGAGTTTTGGCCTTGGGAAGCCCAGCTCAAACGGCAACGTCGGCGGGAAACTGCTATAACTAGACATGCCGAAACGCTGCTTCGTATCGCCTCTTGGTCCCCTTTAGCGGTAGATGGTGTAATTTTATTTGGCCGTACTTCGCATTGTTATGACGGACAGGAGTGATTGAGTTTTTTTGGAAACAGAACATATCGCACGCCTGCACGCTGAGCTGTTTCAGTTAAGTCGTGCCAAGTATAAAAAAAAAAAACTCGCGTGTTACGAAAATCATGACACTGGTTCACTGTGCTCTCGGATTATTCGGTTCACTGTGCTCACTATTCAGTTCACCGGTTCACTGTGCTCTCGGATATAGACCGCATTGCTATGAGCATAGGTAACTGATTAGGAATATTATATATGAAAAAATTGTGCAATTGTGAAAGAAGCGTTAAAATATTGCGGAGCATGAGCTAAAAAACTTACTTGGGGATTGCTACTGTGGTTCGGATTTTTTCATGCTGGAAATAAAGTGTGCTAAAGAGGGAGAATTTATTTACAGAAAGGCAGAGAGCTGGGCCTGAGCTACATTTTGCTCTGGCCTGCTACTCTACACTGGGGAGGGGGGACAGGGGGTTAGGTGACAGGTCATGAAACATGCTGCTAATATTGGTCGATATTCACCGGTAAAGCGATCTTGCCTTCCACGCATTCTGTGAGCAGCAAAAACGTGGACGAAGTTTCAAGAATAAACATTCGCCGTTCATCTGAGAGTCCATGGCTCAATTCAATAGAGTGCGGCTTAAACCGACGAAATAGGCAAACACGCTGAGTACACATGCTTGACCTTGTCAAAGCCTTTGACAAGGTCCTCCATAACCACCTAAATATGAAGCTCAACGCCCTGAACATCAACCCTAAGATCTCTAATTGGATTGCTAATTTCTTGTGTGATCGCTACCAGTCTGTTTTTGTTAATATTACTCTCTCTCCATTAATAATGTAAAATCAGGTGTTCTGCAAGGTACCATGCTAGGGCAATCTTATTCTTAATTTACGTCAACGATATAGATAGGTAAACACCTGTCATCCCCAATCATACTTTTTGCAGACGATTATGTCATTTACAGACAAATTACTAACCATACCGATGTGAGTGCACTGCAGTCTGACATTAACCAAATCACCCGCTGGTGCTATCAATGGCAAATGGAAGTTAATGTATCAAAAACGAAGTACATTCAATTTACGAGAACTACCAACCCCGAGCTGCATTCTTACGCTACAGTACGAAGAAATTTATTTCGCTGCATTCTTATATGATTAACAATATGCTAGTTGAAAATGTGTCTGCAATAAAATGCTTAGGCATCCATCTTACAAACAACTTCTCACACAATTCTCATATTGAGGCAATAACTAGTAAGGCTTCAAGAGCCCTAGGTTTCATTAAACGTAACTTGAACTCTGCTAACCAGTCCATCAAACTTCTCGCATACATAACTGTAGTTCGCTCAAAAATGGAATACGCCGCCCTTATTTGGAATCCTAACCAGCAATACCTAATTCATAAACTTGAAGCCATCCAAAACAAGGCATGCCGCTTTATCACAGGAAAATATTCACGGGTCATAGCAGCTATAAAAACGTCATTGAAATTACCTGCACTAGAAAAGCGTAGGCTTATCGCACTGCTGTCTCATTTTCACAGGCTTTATTTCAGTGATTCATCGTTCTTACAGTCACAGATTAAACCAGCTCATCGCATTTTTCCACGCCTGGATCATGCGCACAAAATACAACCCATGTTTGCGCGTACTAACTTCCTTCGGGACTCACCACTGTTTCTTGCAATTTATCATTGGAATACACTACCGAGCGATGTTGTAACTGTGCGCGATCATGACACATTTGTTAGCAAATTAAAGGAGATGTGGAATGTCGAAGTGTGAAATTTTGTAGCTTTCTTTTGTTCAGTTTAGTTCCAATAAGACCTGTAATATTGCATGCCTTGTTTCATGCCTTACTGAGTGCTATACATTGTATTACCATGTTTTCTTCGTATGCAGACTTCTTGTGCTTTTTGGATTTTGCTTTTTTTTCATAATCTGTGTAAATATTTCTGTTGTAAACATAACCCTACAGTATTGTAACTCTAATGTAATGCCCCCATGGGCCCTTAGGGTATATGAATAAATATAAAAAGGCTATGCTATGCTCTGCTAGCGTGCTTGGATAACCGAGTGGATAGGGCGCTCGCTTACGGATAAAGGGTACGCGGGTTCGAATCCCGCCTCGTGAAGAATATTTTCTTTCGGCAACATTTTTTTCTTATTTTCTTTATATCTTTCTTTCCGTCTCTCTGTTTCTTCTCTCGTTCGTTCTTTCTTTCTCTCTCTCTCTCTCTCTGTACTCGTTCTCAGGCCACGCCGTAACGGTGATGAATCGGATCTGCCCAAATTTTATGGCACATACTTGTTAAGATAGTGTTAGATGATGATAGTTTTCTGCGATCGACTATGATTTGCTAAACAGCTTTGCTGTTAAAACAGATCCCCGTCTAAAGAAATCTTGTGTATTTCAACGGGACAGAGCAAGGTCGGCGTAAGTTTCGAAATAATGTGCTTTATTCACAATTGCTTCTGGAATCCAGGTGTGCCTATACAGACAGTTTGAACACGGAAGTGTCGGTTTGGTGATGAGCCAGCAGTGTGGTAAACTTATGTACTGCTGCGTTACATTGTCTGGTATAAAGGCGAGCTAACTAGCGCCAATAATTTCTATACAGTCGCAGTACACCTGGACATCGCTTTTACGGGAACAAGCGGCAGCGGGACCTTTACTCATCATATCTCGCGCTACCTTCTGGAGTCACAGCGCAGTGCCGGACGCTATTTTTTACACAGAAAGTGACAATCGGGCAGGCAAGGCCAAAACACGAAAATTGCCTGTTTCTCTTTTTCGTGTTCGCGTGTGCGGGCCTTTATCCACGTTGAATCCCTGCGAACTAGTTGAATGTTCGGCCGCTCGAGGCTATTTTTTACACAAGTCTTTATTCTCTTGCTCCACTTATTTTGGCAAGTGTCCCCACGAAAAGCTCCAACTTCCTTGTTTATTAATAACTGGGGTTTGACGTCCCAAAACTACGATATGATTAGGAGGGACGCCGTAGTAGAGGGCTCCGGAAATATCGACCACCTGGAAACTTTAACGTGCACCTAAATCTAAGTACACGGGCCTCAAACATTTTCGCCTCCATCGCCGGGATTTGATCCCGCGACATTCGGGTCAGCAGTTAAGCACCGTAACCACTAGACCACCGTGGCGGGGCAACTTCCTTGTTTATGTTTAAAGCAAAAAGCTTTTTAAGAGCACATACACCGAGGACAAAAGAATTAAGATTTATGCGTAATTCTTTTGTCCCCGGTGTATGTGCGCTTAAAAAGCTTTTTGCTTTAAGCATGAATGTTCACCAACTAGCCCATCTCGCCGTCTTGCTCCTTGTTTAACAGCTAAACATTCAATATCGTTCCCATTACGCAATTCGTTCACTTCCTCACTAGCATTTCAGTCTATTTACAAAGCGGCTCGTTCTCAATTAGCCTATAATCGACAATGTTCATTGCAAACGAACGAACGTACAAACAAACAAGTACGGTTCATAAATGAGCGTCCTCCTTCGTCCTGCCTTCCTGCGTGTCTTGTATGTGCACTGTTCAGTTACAATGCATTTCGTTTGCTTTTATTTGGAAATCGGCGCATCCGACCATTAGGTCAGGCTCAGTGTGCGAAACGTTTCGAGTTGTCTATTTATGGGAACGGGAGTTAAATGAGGGGGTACACATGCCAGGCGATGAAAAGGAAGGAGGCCCCCCGCTGCGAAGCCGCAGCGGAAGGCGCCGCCGTGAGGCAGGCGAGTTTGATGGAGTGGCCCCGGGAGACCGACTTTCTTCGCGGTGACCCACTCCCGCCCCTTCTTTCATTGCCGTGCTCGCTTTGAGGTCGCCGGCGAGGTGGGTTCGAAGGCAGGGAAGCCGCACGTGCATAATTTTGAGCCGACTGCCTAATCTTTCATCTTTCGAGACAGTGTAGTTTTACCTAGCGCTGCTTCTAATTCCGAATGTGCAGTTTAGTCCATCCTGTATCCCAGGCCGGTGTCGTCTATGGCGGGCACAGCTCGTTGCTTACACCGGCAACCTAAATAACTTCAATGTGGTTCAAAGGCACGTGCTAGGAATATTCAAGGACTCTGCTCATGCAGCTCGAGAAAGCAGATTGCCTTTGCACGCCTCAGGCTTGGAGCGCTGCCTGAGACCCGACACAGCCCCCGCAACACTTGTAAAGATCCTCTGAACAGCGTTGGTGCTATACTATAGTACCGGTAACTCTTCATTAAGATATTTCCACAAAGCTTCAAAAGGAACTTTTCAGCCAGAGCAGGAATAGCCCTTCCTGGTAAATAATTTAACCACAATCTCGCCCGAACTTTGAAATTGATTTAGAAACGTGATTCACTCGAAGGAAGCGCATACAACGCAATAAAAATGCAAGTGGTCTACTATGGTAGCTAACAGGCTATAGCGTTGAACTATGCTCCTTAATATTTATAGTTGAATAGTTGAATTCCCGGCCGCTGTGCCCTCTTACCTGTGCTAGGCAGATTGCAAGAACGTTCATGTAACGCCCTTTGCGTGCACGTTAGGAGAAAATAATATTGAGCCAGTTAGGAGAAAATAATATCCCAGTTAGGAGAAAATAATATTGAGCCGCCCACTACGTTGTCCTACATTCTCTGATTGGCAGTTAAGGACGTTAAACACAATAACACATAGTAACGCACAATTCAGGTACGTTGGGAATGACTTTTATTTTTTGGCTAAATTGTCCCCGTGAAGTAAACGAGATACGCGTAGCGTTCCTCGTAAGAAATTAAGAATGCCAGAATGTCCTCGAGTGGTGCATCACTTGTTCTCTTCTTCACTTACTCGCGCAAACACACAGGGACAAGAAGAGGCTTACGAAGTCCCTGTGTGTTTGCGCGAGTAAGTGAACAATGAATTTGTCCAACTAGGCCGAATTGCAGTTTTGCTTCTTCCCTTCTTTGCAGAATCGCGAGTGGCGAAGGCGCTTGCCTTCGGAGCTTTTGTTTTTTGATCACCGAACCGCTGTTTTCTTGGAGAGAATGTGCCATACGGAAGTATATTATCCAGTGGGCGGGGCTCCAAGTCTTCGTAAATGGACAACATATCGGTAAGCGTTGTGTTGAGTCGCTCGGTTAGCCTATTTGTTTCAAGGTGATAAGCCGTTGTTTTCCTGTGGTAGGTATGTGGAAGTTCATAATGAACTCCTGCGTCATAGGGGCTGTGAAGGCAGTATTCGAGCGCCTCCTCTATTTTTCTCCTAGGCGAAGGAGCGGAGCGCAATGGGAACCGGCCGTCGGCGTTAGTGCGGCATTTAGCCGCCGGGCTCCGCCACCGTAGTAGACCCACTGACGCGTCGTCGCTCGCGGAAACGAATGCCGGCGCTGCATTCGAAGCTGCTATATGGTTCAATTTTCGGCTGTATTCGCGTTGTTTAAACTATAATGAAAACTTGTAAACTGGAATCATGAACCACTTGTCGTTCTGGGCAACAAGCCATTTCGAAGGCATGCGTCTTTCGCGGCTATTTGATCGAGACGCTCGCGCGTCGTCTGCTAGCCGGATACCAGAGAGCGCATGCCAGTGATGCGCGGAAAATTGTTTTGTCACCATTACGCTCGCTTAACTGAGAATCGGTTTTTGACTGTCTGAAAGTCGGTTTTCGAAAGCAGCATTTACCAAGAGCTAATACTAAAAACTTGGGCGCTTAAAGTTCCCCGATGCGTGCTACCGTCTACTGGTGTAGCGCACTATATGCAAGCTTGGAGTTCATGCGCTAAATAGCATGAAATGTCACTAGACTGCTTCCAGGGATATGCGTGATCGCCCGTTCCCTTCGTAAAGCTTTTGATAATTACGTTTGTTGCCACAGGGAGAAAGCAACAGCTGGTGCCAGAAAAAGAGCAACTATGCCAAGTGATTCCACCATCTCAGAGATTAAACCAGTGAAATTGTGGTGGTACGAAAAACAAACAAAAACAGCTACATATGCCGCGCGCTTCCTGCAGCACTCACTGATGTGTCTGAACAGACGCTGTCGTTCAAATATGAAGACGTTATGCCGACTCTCAACTTGAGCCAATCTCAAAGGGGTGAAAATTGGCGTGGCCTGTTGTCAGTATCTTGAGCTCGTCTTTGTATTTGTCGACGGATTGTTGTAGCCTCAGTATCTGGCTGATATCTTTCTTTTCTCTTCCATTTGCCCTTTTCGGTAGCGAGCAAAGTATAGAGGCCGAATGGCTGTCGATCTGGACGCTACTGTCGCATGGGCCAGCCTGCTTAGCCTTGCGCACTCCTTTATTGTGACACTGTACAAAATAATTGTCGGTTGTTTCGCCGGTAGCGCATGTGCTGTCCATGGGCTCCGATTCTTCAGCTTCGGGACCTAATGTCAGCGCTGCATGCACATGGCGGCGATCGTGAGGCAGCGTTGGTACTGGTACTACATGCATTGGTTGACTGTTCGGACGCAACACAGTCACGTTTACGGGTACTTGTCATACTTGGCTCAGTTGTTACCTTGGGCTGCAAGCGCGAAGGGTAGTCTGCAAAGAGTGACGCTACTGCATCCTTCTTAAGCCGCCGCTTCTTATATTCAATGAAATCTTCGCGTCATAAACGACGGCTGCATATTCTAGTGTAGTTTGAAGATGTATTAGGAGAC
Source organism: Rhipicephalus sanguineus (assembly GCF_013339695.2). Classification (NCBI taxonomy): domain Eukaryota; kingdom Metazoa; phylum Arthropoda; class Arachnida; order Ixodida; family Ixodidae; genus Rhipicephalus; species Rhipicephalus sanguineus. Next base: position 153,027,552 of record NC_051183.1, read on the forward strand.
CAATTACCCCGCCTAGTTACTGCAAGCCACCTCTCCCGAACACCAGCGGCAGCTGGAATTTCATGGAACGACAGCCGAACAGTGTATTAAGGCGAAAGCCTTAGATGCCTCATAAAACGCGAAAATTGACTGTCGGCGCCGTCAGCACGAGGGATGCAAAAAATAATTACGTGATGACGTCACCATATGACGTCATAGGTCATAAAATTTTCTGACATCATCGTGACGTCACATAACGTGACGTCGTCATATTACATCTTCGCTTGGTCAAAATGGGCCGATCACGGAGGCCTCCGCTGATGTGCAGAAAACTTGCACTGCCGCCAATCCTTAAGGCTGTAAGAAAACGACGTCAGGCGCAGAAATATCTCGGAGGGAGGCAGGGAATGTTCAATGCATTGACTTGAAGAAAAAGAAGAAGATGGCTTTCGCCTTTCAGTCGTCTTAGGTGAATGCATAGGGGACCTTGTGAGATTTTTTTTCTTTATCAATAAAGGGAAATAAAAAAAGACAATCATGATTTCTTTCAGTTCCATTTGCAGAATGGAACACAACAGTATGCCATACTAAGGCATTGGGGCGGTTGCAATAGCTTGAAATAGAAAATAAAACGCCAACGCTATCAAACTCGAGGGCAAGTATCGAACCGGCAGCACAGACTGACAGACCGCCTGGGGAATACGTACAGCGGGGATGGAAAGACACGCGAACATGTGGCATCTGCATTCTTTGCTGTTTCGCATTTATTTTGAAGTGGTTATAGCCTGGATGATTGATGAAAAGACGACGTCATCCATGACACAGTAAAAGGCCATCTAGCATCTTTTTATTGCTACCACGGTTAGAGCGTGATAAAAACAGCGTGCCGCGATGTTCGCGTTTCTTACCATCCCCCTGTACCTGTGAAAGCTTGCAAGTAGCACAAGTCTAATTAAACTCGGATGCAAACACGAATTTGTGAGCATCGTGATACGCGCGGCCGTTCAGCGCCAGCTTCCCGTAGTCTTAGAGTGCCTCGATGCGCGCGCCCCCGCTTAGAGTGCGGTCATTCTTTGAAAGGGTCGACGCCGCCTCGACTCGCGCGTCCGCCATGTTTTAGCCCACCCCGCGCTTTGGTTAAACGTGCATGCTGCGCCTACCGCCTTGTCGCCCGTCTGCTCCGCCGCGAGTCCCGCAGGATGACTGGATGTTGCGTGCCACAGTGCACGAACCATTCTAGGAATGGTTGGAAGATGTTTTCTTTCCCAAGGGATCCTAAAAGAAGACTTTTATGGACTGTGAGGATAAAGCGTGACAAGTGGCAACCGACGAATGCCTCTCGTGTGTGCAGCGTGAGCATTGCAAGCTTTGTTGCTGTTTCCCATCACCTTTCCTTTGCTACGTCGGGTGCTTTTGGGACGATTTCTGAAACGGCGTATATGTTACTAGTAACGCAGTCACAGAATAGACTACTGTAAGTTATGTGTGTGCCGTGGTTTTGAGTGCGAGTTGGTGCCTCTTCAGCGCGCATTGTCGCACTTGAACACGATCGAACGTTGAGCGAACTGGTAATGCCAAATGGTTTTATCGCGCTTGAACCATTCGCATAAATTTGGCGTGTTTTCGGGGTGTGCTTGGAAAACGTGCTTTCATTGTCGCGAGCATCTCCTTTTGTTTTTTTTTATGCACGAAGGTGTGATAATGAATATTGTCGCGTCTATAGTGAACTGCAAGTATTTGGTACGAGTTGTGTTTTCTTTGCTAGCAGGAACTAGAAATGGAGAATGTTATTTTTCGTTATCCGGTGGAATAATTTGCCAGAACTGCTTTCTCTGAACAAACGCTTTCTTGTGTACATTACCATACGCGGTCATTAGTTTCAACGCGGCATTCACAGCGCTGAAAGACATTGAAACATTACATAAGTATAGTCGTTTCCGCTGCGATTAATAAACGACATTCTGATGCTTACTGCAATTTCGCTGGTATTTTTTCGAAATGGGAAATACAGCCATATTTTAAAATAGGTATTCAATAAGAGGACACGAAGACGCATACATCCGGCAATCGGTCACATATAACAGCCTCGGAACCTGCGCGCGGATTCCAATCGCCTGCCTGAGCGAGCCCGTAATGATGAATGGGACGGAAACGTTACGCTCCGGTATATTCTATTTAAGTTTATTTTCACTCCATATCTCTAATGTAGCCGTCAAATGTGCGCGCGCTGTCTTCAAATTTTTATATTTCGCTAATTCGTTCGCTTCACTAGGTGCGTTTCTCGCTCAAATTAAGAAAGATTGCTTAATAAAGACGCGCAATTTGCATTGCGCGTCTCAATACTGCGTGTCTCATTTCGAGAATCCGAGCTGGAATAATTTCAGACGTACAGGTCGGTCCACTGTTAAAGGGAACAATTGCGTTCAGGGCATGTCAGGATATCGCTCTCTTGCAACAGTACAGTGGCTTAGATTTACATAACACTACTGGTGGTTGACAGTTCCGACTCCCTTTGACAGACCAGTACCTTGAACAAACAACGTTTCCACATCCACTTGGAATGAGGGGGCCAGCAAAATGAAGGGGGCTCATTCGAGTGTTCCCTTTAACAGTGGACCGACCTGTACATGAAAGCATACATTCTGCGCCTTTATGTAAGGCGCATTATTGCACCGCTTTTCGTTTCGGCAGTCCCGGGAATGATACCTTTCAATTATTGCTTTCTAATAGACAGTATTCCGCATCTTTAACTTTCCTGAATAAAGTTAAACTGTCGTGCCTTCAAAAAGACACCGCACGAACATATATACCCGTAAAGTATAAAAGTAAATAGTGATGCCTGCAGCTCTCAGGGATCCAAAGCAGCTGTGCGCCGCTCAGCCACAGCCCAGCGGCCGCGCTGGCAGGGAGTATCACTGTGTTCTGCGACACCTTTAGGTGCAAAGTATTCGATTACTTGTTCTGATGCATGCCTGGAAACTTTTAACTAGCGACTTCCGTGAACGATTTTGCGTTTGCGAGGGCAAATCCGGCACAAAGTGTTTTTACTCGAGAGCAAAAGGCTGCGAATCCGCGCGCCGGCAGTGCGCGCCTTGACGATTGGGCTCAGTAATGGCGACCGCTGTAGCAGACGACGCACTTGTCTCCACCCTGAACGGAGCGGAGCCGAACGAGCGCATCGAGGCACTCTACGTAGTCTACTTGCACAGCGCCACCACGCGGCAGCGGCGAGCGGACGCGGAGCGCGCGCTCGACGGCCCGAGGAGAGCGTTCATGTCGCCTCTCACAGGCGGAGTCGCTTTAAGACGTTAAACGCCATAAACCAACCAATAAGGCTTTTAGTGGAAGTGTTATAATAATGAGCCTAACTAAAATCCATGCACGTGCCATCGTCATTAGCGGCACCGGCTGACGCCCTAACGCAGTATATTTTGTAGACACGGTGAAACAGACAGGATATAGAAGCTGGGGTTAACATACACTAAGGCGTATCACAATTGGCAAATCGTACTGTTCGCAAAGTTTTAACGTATTCATTTGGTTTCTGCGGATGTCATGGGATTCCATACCATTAACCAAAGCAGCCATAACACAAGCAACCGAGAAAGAAATCGCCCACACGAGCGCTATATGCCACCAATTCGCATTTCAACAACCAACTTCCACCAGCTTCAACATCAACTTCAATTTTTTTCTTTGTCGGACGTGTTAACGATTTAAGACCACATGCGAGTAATCAATGTAACCCAATTTGTAATTGTCGATAATTTTCACTTTATTCCAATCTCATCTCATTTTAGCTGATCGATGCGGCATTTTCAATATGCAAGAACAGTATTTTCCTTTATGCCTTACGTTGCTTTATTTTCTCCAGGCTTCATGGAATAGTAGCCAGATAAAATCAATCGTGTAAGTTACGCTCTCTAGCGTTATATATTATTACTCATCAGTTTTAAATGCGAATCATCTATCTATCTATCTATCTATCTATCTATCTATCTATCTATCTATCTATCTATCTATCTATCTATCTATCTATCTATCTATCTATCTATCTATCTATCTATCTATCTATCTATCTATCTATCTATCTATCTATCTGGCCGCCAACGACTTTGTGCTCTCGTGGCTGTTTCGTTGATGGGATGTATACCAAAACTGGTATGGCATGACGAGACTGTATGACGAACACAAAGGACATGTCCTAATATGCGCATCATGACATGCATGTCATGTACGGCATGATTTACATGATACTGTCTTGGTGTGCTTCCGGTCGTTTTGTTAACTGGATATATGCCAAAATCGGTATGGCATGCCATGAGTGCGTGGCGGACATAAATGACATGTGATGCGTTGTATATACCGGTGTATACGTTTCAGTAGCATCGTATATACCATATTTTTATTATCGGAGTCTCTTTTCCACCCGTGTAATAAAGGGTTGAATCTCAGAGCCGCTGTAATTTTGGAGTACTGCCATATAACTTGTGCCGTGACGAATTGAAGTAAAGCTGATAGCTGGGCGACTCGGTAGGAATTCATGCTTGAAACTTTTTTAGCGCGCACAAAAGAGAAGGACACAGAAAGAAGGTTTGTACCTTCTTTCTGTGTCCTCGTCTTTTGAGCGCGCTAAAAAAGTTTCAAACATGAATTATGCCGGGACGGCATGTAATTCAGCATCAAACTTCCCGCGGAGCATCAAAGAGTACGTACACTGAGCTGAAGGAGTAGGTGTATGAAGAATAAAAGGCAAATAAATGCGTGCGGTCTTCTCTTGAAGACCGCACGCATATGTTAACATTTTAACATACTATAGTGTAGCCATTATACACGAAACGCCTTCGTTTATTCTGCTGTGGAGATTCTCACACGTGGAAATTCTCATTGTGCTGGGGTTACCCGGTCACCCAAGACTGGGCATTCGACAAGCGGTCAACGCTTCCAGCCGGGTTGCTACTGCATCTGTAACAAAGATGCACAGAACCGCATGGCACGCCCTTGCCGTAAGGGAAAACGGATCGGCCCCATAGACTTCGCGGCGACAACTATTACGTAAGGAACTCGCAGGAAACCCCACGGGCGGCGTACAGTATCTAACTCATTCTTAACGATGGCCCGTGACACTAACTGCCCCCCTCCCCTCCCACCAGCAACCGCATAACGGTTCGTCGCGTCATCGTAAACTACGCGGTCCGTTGCCCCGGTCGCGACAAAAACGACCCATTCACGTCGCGCATAAGTCCCGTCTCAGAAGAGGCCACTATTTTCCGTTAATCTTGCTCCTTTCTTACTACTCGCGAATGCATCGATGATAGAGCGAACGTGCAGAAAGCGAAAGAACGCCGCAAAGGTTGATGCTTGCTCTCGGGTCTTTGACAAAGCGGGAAGTCCAGGCGCCAATTTCTCGGTGTTATGCCAAGGTGCAGTATGTCAAGGTGGCTCGAGACCCCGTCAATGGGGGAGCATTACAGGTCGTGGACTCCAGAGATCGAACTGCGTAATTCAAACATACACTAGACGCTCGCGTGAATGTAAATGACTTCCGCGTTCGGGACCTACGGCCATATTTCGTCCCTCTTTTTTATGCCTCTTTCCCTCAGCTGCCCTCTGATGTCTATCAATCTTTTGACATACTGAGGGACTGTGTTCCACCAAGTCCAAGTCGACGCCGGATCGATTCATATTCCAACCGTTAAGATGACAAAGCGTCCATCGCCACCAGAAGTACAGACCATGTGAGATAGGAATGAAGAAAACTTGAATAAATAAAGAGTAACTGTAGAATATGGTGTTGGACACCCTATTTTTCGCTTCCGTGAAACATTCTTCTTTGTGAGAAAACTTCACACAAGTGGTTAAAGTTAAGGGCTCTTGGCGGTTTAGCCCACAGTATTGATACCCCAGCTTCGCGCTTTCGTACTGTAGTTTTAGTAGTCAAAAGCTTACAAATATGAATTCCTTGCACGAAACTTTTATCAGCCACAATAACTTGGAACTCGTCGCGGTCACTCGCGAAGATCTTCAGCGATTTAGATGTCCACAACAGAACATCGTTGCAGTGTTGCTGATGTTTCAAAATGACTACACAATAAATGAAATATGAATGAGCACAGACAGTGCGTCAAAATATGTGTGCGTCAAGAAAACACGAATATCTTTACAATGAGTGTTAAGAATATTCTGCAATTTTTGGAGGGGTGCCTATGTCTGTCAGTAAGACCACGCCGAAGAGTACTTCGCGACAATAGTAGCGCTTCATTTTCTGGTTAAGTATACCCGTAATTCTAAATACCGGAATAACTTTTCACATAACCATGCTTTTTAACTAAAGCGAAGACGACTGAGTGGCCGCTATATGTATTAATTATTTAACCCTGCACAGACAACCATGCGAGTTCTTTTAATAGAGTTGAAACAATATTGTTTTTGTAGCAGTGACGAAAACGGGCCTTCTTGGTTGAACTACAGACCAGAAATAACCCTCAAACTTGGGAGGTTCGCGCTTAAAAAAATAAAAGGAAAGTCAACTCAGAGGCTGCACTGAGACTCAAAAAGACAGTTATTTTCGTATCTTGCTGTATATTTCAGTTATAAATGAGACCTCCTCACACGTAAGCATAGCCCCTTACAGAATGCGGCTGAAGCGGCCCAGGAATACGCTGTCTTCAAAAAGGAATCGAAGCCATCACTGCGTGTTCAGCGGCAGAAAGGCACACATCGCATTTACAGCCACAGCTGCCAGTAGGACGTGGAAGTGTGTCATTACACACTCATTAATTTTTATCAAGTAACTTGCGTATCCTTTTCTTTTGACAACAACCGTCAGACGTTATGCAAAGCACTTCAGTTTTATATCGGTAAGTCACACCACCCGTCACTTGCTTGACAGACAAAACCATAGAGAGATGTATTTATCCCCTGTCTCTATGGTTGATGGATACGACGAAGGAGTGCATTAGTTGAGCAATAGGATGTGATTAAGTGTTTTCCCTTAAAGCTTTATGAGTGTCCTTTTCGCCTATTATACGATTTAGGGAGGGATCAATCTCACCTTACGTCGCATAAAGAACATGCTTTAGGCTTTAAGATAACAGAGTTAACGAACAACGCAAGTCTGAGCGCAGGAACCGAGCTTAACACTCATTGGTGGTAACGCTGTGCTTATGCAACAGTTTCTATTGAAGTGCTTGCGTGAAAGTAGATCTTTTGTTAGTACGCACACTACTCTTCTACAGAAGCTTGGCACACACGCCCGACCATTATTTTAAAGACGATAGTATTTCTTGCGATACTTAAACGGATAAATTTTGGTCTGTCTGTCTTTCTGTTTGTCGGCACGTCACTCGATTCAGCCACTAGGCCAAAGTTGAACCACTTGCCCAAGGGCCAGCCATCTTGAACGGCTGACTAGGTTCATACTTGTGTACATTGTTGATCAAAAAGCGAACATTACGGATATCTGAGGCGCAACATTACTAGGTAAGTATTACGTGGTGTGTTCCTTTAATAGAAAATGCATACATACGTAATTCTAAATACCCTATAGTTTCTTAAGCTGCGCTAAAAATGCGACTGCGCGTTAAACTTGACTTCCTCCGTGCCCTCGGCACGAGCTCGTTGTTGTGTTTCGGTTTCGGTTCTGCATTGCACTGTACGAATGCCATGGGGCGCCGCTCTGGCATTCCTGTGTTACCCAGGTGACGTGTAAATGAAGGAGTGTGTGGAGAGTACTCGTTGAGTGCGGACGTTTCTTCTGCTTCAGCGCTTCGCGCCAAACCGCGTGTTCGGGCTGGCTGGCGTCCCCGCCGGTCGTGTTGGTCACCGCCGGTCTTCGCCTGCTGCTGCGCCGGGACTACCAGCCCGCAACACAGCACTCATGTTTCCCGGCGTATTGCCGGATGGCGTCTATATCTCACGCAGCGCCTCTTCTATCGTCTTTAGACGACATTTGCAGCGAAGCACGCAGATACGCGGCCAATTTTTTTTTTATCAGGATAACATAAAGGTAGCATTATTGTTAAAATTGTCGTTGCATATTTTATCTGTCATAATTTATTGGTACGTACTGTCACCTGTTGCAATAGCTCCCTAGTCAGTAACTCAAAACGGAAAGGCGAGCTAGTTGGTACTGATTCATAATGGTGTAATAGTAGCGCAAAAAAGACGAGGACAAGAAAGTGAACACCACAAGCGCTTACTCACAACTGAAAGCTTTATTGCTTGAACAGAAAATATATCTAAACTTGACGCTCGACTAATTCCCGCGCATGCGCATCATGGGCAAGGCAGAAGGCAAAAACCAGAACAAAAACACATCGCCTTCAATCCTCCGCCCCCCAACAGGCTACCCCCTCTCCTTGAGTAGCATCACTTCCCTCTCCGATATGGCTAAAGACGGATGACTAACGCACGTAGATGCCCTCGTGCTAATATGAAAAGCTTCAGCGAGTTCTCGTGTCGTGCGATCGCGGTGTTTGAACAAGATCTCCGTCGCGGGGAATTGCGCTTCGCACCGGCACTCAGCGCAGTGCATGGCCAAGTGCGTTAAGGGTCTCCCCTGCAAGGAAGACTGATGCTCTCTTAGACGTATGTTCAAACATCGGCCTGTCTGGCCGACGTAGACACGACCACACGACAGAGGGATGCAATAGACGACGTTGGCCCTGCACGACACAAACCTAACTTTGTGGTTAATAGAGCAACCGCTCTATCGGGACGCGCGGTTGCTCTATTAACCACAAAGTTAGGTTTGTGTCGTGCAGGGCCAACGTCGTCTATTGCATCCCTCTGTCGTGTGGTCGTGTCTACGTCGGCCAGACAGGCCGATGTTTGAACATACGTCTAAGAGAGCATCAGTCTTCCTTGCAGGGGAGACCCTTAACGCACTTGGCCATGCACTGCGCTGAGTGCCGGTGCGAAGCGCAATTCCCCGCGACGGAGATCTTGTTCAAACACCGCGATCGCACGACACGAGAACTCGCTGAAGCTTTTCATATTAGCACGAGGGCATCTACGTGCGTTAGTCATCCGTCTTTAGCCATATCGGAGAGGGAAGTGATGCTACTCAAGGAGAGGGGGTAGCCTGTTGGGGGGCGGAGGATTGAAGGCGATGTGTTTTTGTTCTGGTTTTTGCCTTCTGCCTTGCCCATGATGCGCATGCGCGGGAATTAGTCGAGCGTCAAGTTTAGATATATTTTCTGTTCAAGCAATAAAGCTTTCAGTTGTGAGTAAGCGCTTGTGGTGTTCACTTTCTTGTCCTCGTCTTTTTTGCGCTACTATTACACCATTATGAATCAGTAACTCAAACACATTTAAAGACACGAGTCTATGAAAGAAACGCTACAACGGCGAGTTGCATCTTCTCCGTATTCCTTTTCTACGACCGCATCTTTATCTCCATCCTATTTTAAAATAGAGAAATAAACTAGCTCTAGGTTCTAGAGGAACGACTTGTAGAAGTCATTGCCACCTTTTGTAATTTGACCTATCTCGAGTTTAATGAGAAAAATACAAATTTTCATTGCGAATGCACTTGATGTCTTATCGTTATCATGCACAGCGTCACACAAAATCGGCAACATCAAAGATCAGGGCGATCTTTTTTTTTATCTATAGTGCTTGTTCTATCTCTTCTTTGAGCTGCTATGCTGCAAGCTTGAAATTAGAAAAGAACAGGCCCAGATTTTCGATTATGAAGGAGCTGTAATATTGCATTTTCACAGAGGCGTGAACTGTTGGGGGAAGCAAACGAAATTAAATATCCTCGCAAGCAAGGCACGATGTACTCACATTGCGAAAACACAAATGAAGTTTCTTCGTATAAATCATTCGCGCTTCTGCAAACACAAAAGAGAGATAGAGAAACCTCACAGCCGATTACTATATGCAGCTGCTTCGAGCACTCCAGATTGTGTCACCAGCATGAAGAGCCCGTACATAAAGGAGCTTAGCATAACGGAAATCTTTCTAAGGATAAGAAAAAAAACAGCAAGAAGTTATGTCATCCCACGCGACTTTCGGGCTTCTTCCAAAAGAAAAGTATGGGGCGCCAAGGAGGGATGCACTTGAAACTAATGGCCTCTTAAACTGGGTCACAGGTCACCACTCAGGGTTCAACTCTCGGCACAGTGACACGCAATCGGGCCGCGGTCGGGGAGGCATTGCGGGAAAATAGGGGAGTTCCAGCGAGGATATCACATCACCGATCCCCTGACGTCACACTTATGCGTGCGTCAAAACACGCACACACAAGCAACTCGCCGGAAGTCGCACGGATTCTTTTCTCCCCCTCCGAACGACCGTGGCTTCTATGTCCCCGCCGGGTCTCTTTGTGCGCGTTGTATAACAAAAATAAAATCCACTGAATCTGCAACTGGCATCTGCCCGTATTCTGAAAAAGAGCGGCAACTGCTGATCCCATCGAGCGCGATCTTTTTGCCTCACACCGGAAAGACGGCGCAGATAGCGAGAGATTCAATACCGGGACGGTTCCTTGTTCTGATTCGTGCAATATAGGATTTACTCTCTTCTCCTGTCCGAAAGTGGATGTTTGGAATCTTAGGCTGGTGTACCACGTGCGCTGCCCGGTTGATGCGATCCTCATAGGGTGGCTTTGCGATTCGGGTCAGCATTTCCTAATTTGCGTTTTGCTTCTTCGTTTCTCTCTTGCCGCAGTTAATATTGCGAAGCGCAGTTATTTCGCCTAAACTTTGGATTCATTGCTTTCAGCGAGCACAGGTATTTGGGGGGAGGGGGGGGGGGGAAGGGGGCTTGTTTGAACTTGATATAAAGAAACAGCAAAGAAGGAAATGAAGGAAATTGAGCGCTCATCCTGTCACCTGTCATCTCCTTATTTGATATTATATCTATCCTTCATGCTCACACTGAGCTGAGCTATAGCAATACGACATTCAATACACCAAGTTTTCACGCCGTGGAGGAAAAGTGACCCCCCTCCTCCCCATTTCGCTCCGAACCCCGATCATGCACTGCGTCCATGCAATATAACAAAGCCATTTTACCTTTTGTCTCATGTAATACTAAACTTGTGAAACGGGGCATTGCTTTCTCATGCTTCAAAGCGGTTGTGACCAAGTCATAAGATTAGTCATAGCTTCGGCGTTCAGATGGCGCGACTTTTGGCTTCGGGATTCCCTCCCAATTTGCTTGTTGCTGTGGCATCAGACCTTCTTGGGAATCTTGATGCCTCACCCAACGTGCGCGGCGACAGAGGTCTAACAATTATGTCGTCATGGCGTACTTCCATACCATTTTCCACAATCTTAAGAGGATCGGATTAAAGCAGGTTTAGACTCCGTTTTCACAGAACCCATCAATTTTTCCCGGTTGTGTGTCCTTGCAAGTGGACATACAAAAAAAAAAACTGTGTGCGAGAAGAAACATTCATATTGAAACAGCGCAAAAGACGTAGGACACAGAGACTTGATAACACAAGCGCTAACCGAACACAACTAGCCCAACTCTCCCTTTTGCTGCAGAAGAAACATCTGAGCCTTTTGTCCCCTGCGCAACCGAGGTGGTCTATAAGATTCCACTCATTTGCGCGAAAGCTTCCAGCGGCCAAAGCAGACCGATGTCTTGAAGGGATTGTCTACCGGTGAAAAAAAAATTTTTTTTTTGATTGTGGTCAAAATGAGAAGATTGTTTGTCACATCGGCGGTAACGACAATGCTTTTGTTCAATAAAAAATTATTTATATTTTTAATTTGGCTCTGAAGGTCGTGGAAGTATGACCACTAGCATCACCGAACAACGATGCGGTTTAATCTAGTGGTAGGATAGCACATCTCGAGCTATATATAGTTGGTTGATCATAACGAGGCGAGGCGAAACGAGCGCACACTTGACGAGGACGGACAGAGGGAACACTGGGCTCCGGCGCTGACTAACAACTGGAGTTTATTGCTCATACGCCACGGTAATTATACAGCACGTATCAAAAACAACAAAAAGACATAGCAAGATGAGCAAAACCTGGCAGATACACACTCAAAGCAGTTTCACGAAAGGGAACCATGATTATCTAGCCCCCGAAAGGAAGGCTAACTCTTTATACAAAATTGCTATGGAAGGGATACTGACGCAGCTGTCTTTTAAGTTAGCGTTTTTCTGGGCCTCTTCGATTTCTCGAGTCATTTTTTCACCCGACCTGCGCAGTACACTCGTGCTGATGAACTGAGGCGAGCATTCACAATCTCGGCAATAGATGTCCAGATGTCCTGACGTTCGCACTATCGCACTGTACTTGCGCTCCAACAATCTTTTATTAAGACATCTGCCAGTTTGACCAACGTATGTGCGGCCGCAACACAAGGGAATAGAAGAGACAACGCCCTCAGCACATGGCACGAACTGATCGCGATGATTTGTGGTGCAGCCGACATTCGTATCTCCCATCCGATTTACCCGTTTGCACAGACTTGACAAGCCACAAGAGCTGAAAAGAGAATGTGTATCCCATTTCTGCTGCCTATCTTTCTCTGTTGTGCGAGATGCCATGCACATAGGGAATGACGGACGTCGGGAACACTATTAGTCCTCATGCATAAAGTGCATACAGTATTCGCCGAGGTTTTACATTGAAGATTTTGCCTTCAGGTCCCGCTTCACCAAGGTGTCCGTGTTGTCTGTCATGCCGCATATGCAACACGGAACAGCTAACACGGAATAACAATTAATGTTGGGGTTTAGCATCCCAAACCACTATATGATTATGAGAGACGCCGTAGTCGAGGGCTCCGGAAATTTCGACCACCTGGAGTCCTTTATCGTGCGTGTAAATCTAAGTACACGGGCCTCGGGCATTTTCACATTAATCGAAAATGCAGTCTCCGCGATCTACGGGTCAACACCATGATCATATACCACAGTGGCGGGTAAAGGAAGTCCGCATGCACTCCGTTTTTTCCTGGCGGGACAACTTTACTCCCGCCATCTTGTATGTCGGCGCCGTTCCGGGAAACCTCCCCCCGCTGCCCAACCCCTCGCGCACTTTGCGGGTAAGAGAGGTTTTCAGCGTGTCCGGTATTCCGGTAACGCAAAGGCTTAGCGTAATACCGGGTAGCATGTGCCGTAGCTGCCGCCATAGAGTTCCCCAATATTAACTACAGGAAACTCTGGCGCTGCGATCGTTCAGCCACCACGGGAATGATGGGTATAGCACACGAATTCGCCTAGTCTTCGTGCTTGCGGGCTTCGAACGGACTTGTGGCTTTGGTTACGGTTATGTTTTGGTTTTGTTTCGAACAATAGAATGAATCGTTGTGAACTTCGTGAGCCGATGGGAATTGGTGAGCCAGAAAGGTCAAGGTGGTGAAGTGTAACTGCTCAAAGTTTGCTGATCTTCGTCTTGCGACAAAGCGGCTGCAGGAGACACGTAGCCAAACGGACCCGACAGGACGAAACGTTCAATCACCTGTGGCGCATACCCGTACCCCGCGGCTCATGTTAAACGGGTGTGTGCCACACGTGTCTGAAGGAGAGGGTTTGACGACGTACGTGACAGGATTTTTCACGTTATTCATGTCATGACTCGACAGTCATATTCGTTAAATCTTTTCACCCTCCCATGCTAATTTTGGTCTACATCAAGTTAAGGAGGCGATCATGAGACCACCCAGACGTAGGCGGCAAGATAGATAGGCAATTATATAATTGATGGGGTTTAACGTCCCAAAACCACGATTTGATTATGAGAGACGCCGTAGTGGAGGACTCCGGAGCTTTTGACCACCTGGGGTTCTTTAACGTGCACCTAAATCTAAGTACACGGGCCTCTAGCATTTTCGCCTCCATCGAAGATGCGGCCACCGCGGCCGGGATTCGATCCTGCGACCTGCGGGTCAGTAGCCGACCCCCTTAACCACCAGACCAACGTGGTGGGTTAGATAGATAGGTAGATAGAAACGCTCAAAGTGGCAACGGTTTGCTAATGAATGCTTCGCATTTAAAAATCAAGAGAACTATATAAAACACTGCAAGTCTACACCAGAGTTAACTCGCATCTCATTGTCAATGGAGCGTCATACGTAGTGGAACCTGGATTCGCCTACTACACCGTCAGGGAAGAAACTACCTGAATGTTGAACGACCGAGAATACGAAAACTCTTCCGAGGCAAGGAGACGATAGCTCGCGACAATGGGTTGTCAAGCGAGAGGCTAAATTCAGTGACCCGAACTCGGACAATGTGTCCCGGCACGCTTTTGTCACTTTTGGTCCCCCCCGAAGAATAGCAGTGTGTCCCGCGAACCTGTATAGTGACACAGGGACGAAGCGGGGGAGGGGTCGCTGGAAAGTAAACACGTGCGTCGCAACGGCCTGCTCTTCGCAGCGGTGTGCGAAGCCGATCGACAAGCGGAGGCCCGTGCCAGATTCGAGTGCGTAAACTTTTGTGAAAAGTAATAAAGAATAAGATACCTCCTCACTGAGAACACTGCCACTGTCCCTTTTTTAGTATTTTTTTTCGTCGGCTTCGTTCCCGCAGCTCCCGAAACATGAGTGACTCGGCATCCGGCAAAACTGTACAGAAAAGTAAACACGTGAAGGCAGAGAATTGCGAAAGTAAAAAAACGGGAGCCCCAACGCTCACCCCTGCTAGTGCTCTCGTTTTTTTTTCCCTTTCTTATCGGTAGTGCGTAAGGAGTCGCGGGAGCATGAATACCATTTATTTTGTTATTGTTAGTTTACTTAGTTATTTGCCTTCCCTGGCAGGGATACACAAAGGAGAACGGGAGGGCTTTCAGGGAATCGCGCCGAATAAGGGAGTGCGGAGGAGAGACGCTTTACGACGGTGCGAGGAATAGCTGCTGCCCATTGTGGCGGTCGACCCTCAACCGGTTCCGCACCGTGGGGATGCCTCGAAAGGTCACCAGGGGCGTCGGCAGGAGTCGCGTGCTTCCTAACTTTAGAACGCTGCGGAAAAGAAAAGAAACTCATTTAACCCGAGCGCATAGCTTTGTGGACACGATTAACGTCAATAGTCAGTTATCAATTTGAAATTCCATTGCTGGCGATTTTGCGTTAAGGGGCTGTTTAGCACATGAAAATGTAATCAACGTTAAAAATATACGCGATCATTTTTTTAATTTAGCGTTTGAAACCGATCCGTCCGAAATTCCCAGTGCGACATGAAATACTTTATATGAATGTAAAAAGTAATAAAGCTAAAATTTCAAAAGCAAAATAAACATATATTAGGGTCAACGAAATTCCTGCCTCCAGTACGGAACAAACACTTAGCCGGATATACCGAGGGGTCGTTTACTGCACAATCTTCTCTGTGCTTGCGTCTTCTTCCCCGCTGGCCCACCACGGTGGTCTATACACTCTTTAAGAAATGGAGTGTCCTTCGCTCCGTTAAAGGAGACACGCCGATGTCCCCTATGTTCGTCTTTAAATGTGGTAATGCTTCTCCCTTTTGTCACAGAGAAAAGTTCCTCCCCGTCAAAATCAAGACCGCTGACACCAGGCTAGCGGAGCGAGCAGTACATTTAGGCCTAGCGTGTGGATCGATTCTCGTCTGATAAAAAGTATGCGGCGCTGGTAATCCAAAAAAAGAAAAACGGTCCCGCTGAGCCTAATATCGAACGATATGGCAATAAAATCAAGCAGACACACCTGCGGTGATGACGATCTCGCGAAACGGAACGACGGAACTCGCACGTTTCGCTCGGCCAGCGAGACGGCGCTCACTATGAGAGAGACGGATACTGCAAAGGAGCTCTCACCTGGAGACTGCATGATAGGCTTGCTTTCTTTATTTCTCGAGGCAGCACACGATGTAGCGACGTTATGCACACGTTTACGGGGCAATAGGTCCAGACATATGCCTCGAAAATGTACACTCGGTAGCAGCAAAACAACACCGGTGCAGCAGGGCATAGTTTCCATAGATAGATTCACCAACTTGTAACTGGGTAGAGCTATAAGAGCGCCACAGCCCTGAAGTAGGCGGTAGCTGGCGCCATCTGGAGGGATTAAACGATACTAAAAGAAAATTCGGCAGATCCCACGTACCGTGGGAATCGATGTAACGCGAAGCATGCGCGGGTGGTGACTCTGGCGTAATTTTTCATATTGAGCAAGACGTTACGGAATGACGCAAGAGAAATGTGGAAGTGGTATACAGATGCCCATATGCTGAAGAGTCGCATATGTATTATATAACCCGCTGTTTACAGTTGCGTAACGATGCCAACAACAACATTCGTGTTACCAACACCAGACGCGATAAGCTGATACGTACTGCTTATATTCTTCGATACTGAATAGCGCAAATTCGAACAGCACAAAGGAGAAACACAAATGCACAGGACAGGCATTACACGAAACGAAGATTCATTCAGGAAAGTTCCTCTGGATATACACAGAGCCGAGTGGCACGCGCAGGCACACTGCACGTACGTTACAGTCACAGTTGCAGTTATTACAGTTGCGTTACACTTGTTATGCTTACACTTGTCTGTTATGACGGAGAAGGCCCGCACGTTTCACGGACCCTTGCGTAAGTGCAGAAGGGGTTCTAGACACTTCTTGAACACGGCCATCATCGCCGTGATCAGTGAGCGCCAGCAGCTAGACAGGACTTGTTAATCGGATCCGTTCGTGATCGCGGCTACAAGGGATCTTAAGTGTAGTGAGTGAAGCACAGCTGGTGGAAATTCTGGATGCCTCTTACGATAAAATGATCTATAACGCCTCCTGTCCTGGACGTGGCAGCGAGGTCTTTTGATGCCCTGTCCACATGCAGGCCGTCTTTCACGCAGTATAAAGACCAGGCGTTGTTGGTTCTTGATAAATTAATGTTGAAGTCAACGGTAATGATGAGAGCTCTGGTTCTGTCGGCAGAATTATTGCAGGAAGCATTGACCCCGGATTTTGCTTATTCGACGTGGTACACGTTGTAGACCATGTGAACGAGTGCATGGTAGTTCAGTGTCTTCCAGGGGTGTTCTGTTTTCAGCTTCCTCACTTTCCTTGCGTCCGCCGCGGTGATGTAGCGGTCACGGTGCTCAGCTGCTGACCCGAAGGTCGCAGGTCCGATCCCCGCCGCGGCGGTCGCATTTCGATGGAGGCAAAATGCTAGATACCCGTGTACTGTGCGATCTCGGTGCACGGTAATGAATACCAGATGGTTAAAATTCCGGAATCCTTCGCTACGGCGTCTCTGGTAATCATATCGTGGTTTTAGGACATAAAACCCCAACAATTATTATTATTAGCCCTGTCCTTGCGTGTCAATGTGCGTGCTCGCGTTTACTGTGCTGGTTGAGACTTACTTTGTATTACCTGTGGCACAGACCCGCATAACATGAACTCTGGTATTCGGGTATGTGCCACACGTGACTGAGAGAAAGGGTTTCATGACGTACGCGACAGGTATTTTGCGTTATTCATGTCATGACCAGTGAATCGTGTTTGCCATGCACTGATCCCCTGCTATGCCAATTATGGTATATTACAAGTTATGGAGATGACCAGGAGAGCGCCCAGACGTAGGCGGCTAGATAGATAGATAGATAGATAGATAGATAGATAGATAGATAGATAGATAGATAGATAGATAGATAGATAGATAGATAGATAGATAGATAGATAGATAGATAGATAGATAGATAGATAGATAGATAGATAGATAGATAGATAGATAGATAGATAGATAGATAGATAGATAGATAGATAGATAGATAGATAGATAGATAGATAGATAGATAGATAGATAGATAGATAGATATAAACGCCCAAAGTGCCTGAGCTTCGCTATGAAATGCTTCGCATTTAAAAGGTGTTTCTGACTGAGGCGGCGTACGTTGATACTACTCAATGGTCTTATGGCGAGGTGGGCCCATTCATGGTTTACTCAAGGACACTGGAAGGTTGATACACATTTAATTCACACGCTCATGTATACTAGGTATACAAGACACATAGTACACACACTCACTGAATTCAATACACAATTCATTCATATGTATACAACCCATAACATGAACAATTAACTACAGACGCGTTTGTACAGACGTGTTTACATCGGCAAGCCGTGCGTGATCACGGCGAACACCGACGTAAGCGACGGCCTCGTTAATGGAAACATGGGCATCTTGCGGTACATGGAGCGTGACGAACACCAACCTCGTGCGACTGTACGTGGCTTGAATTTCTTGAATTTCCAACGTCTTCGGTAGGCATCGTGGTCCCAGCCAGGACGAATCACATTGCTACCGCATAGCGCTCAAAAGAATTGAAATGGGTACCCATGGTAATGCGAACCACAACAACCACCATATACGCCAGAAAAATATCCCGTGTATGAGGACACAGTTTTCCATTGCGCAAGCAAACGCTATAACTAGATATATTAGTCACAAAGGGCAACATGCACCCAGATAGTCTACGGATACGATTAGCGCCAACCACTGAAGTTGGTCTACGTATATAGCACTTTCCAGGGGTATATACCAGCCTCGACGGCCTATCTCACCAACGCAAACGGTGACTTCAGGTTCCGACATGTCGCCAGCTCTATGACAGCCTGTCGACGACGTGACCCGGCTATTAGACGTTGCTTGGACCGGGCTACCACGTTCATTCGATGCCACAACCACAACAATCACCTCACGCTCGCAGCTTTCAACGTAGTCTGTGCACGCGCACGGGCACGACTTGGAAAATGACTCTCTGCTCACAGAAACTGGTGTGTTAGCACTTTCTGAAACCTGGAGCCCACTGTGTTGTCCACAGCAAGCGGTTTCATTGCAGGTGCGGAGGCGTGGGCACATGTAAGAACACGGCGATGCGCAACTTCAGCGTAGGCCTAATACCACTTCGCCGGCCGCCAGACACAGAGCACACACAGACAAGCAACAGAATCAGCGAGGTCTGCATTGCGCACATGAATTACAGTAAGAAAGACAGTCCGCTCCCCGCCACCTACCCGAGAAATCTCAAGAACCCCTTCCACACAGGCACACGGGTTCGTGAAACGTGCGTGCGTTCTCCATCATCTTACCGCGTCTGGTGTTGTTATGAACATGTTGCTGTTGGCATCATTACGCAACTGTAAACAACTGCTTATATAACACATGTGCGACTCTTCAACATACGTGAGTGCGTATACGATTTGCGTCTATCTTTAGCGTCATTTCGTAACGTTTCGCTCAATGTGAAAAATTACGCCACAGTCACCTTCCCGCCGCACGCTTCGCATAACATCGATTCCCACGATACGTGGGATCTGCCAAACTTCCTATGGCGAGAGGCGCTTAGACAAGTGCCAAAAGCGGAAACTGTACTAACGGCTTGGATATAGCTGAAAAGTAAAAGAAACCTCATCCCAGCCAAACTTATTAGAACTCGTTGTTGGGCTAGTTGGTGCATTGCACCAAGGAATTATACCAGCCGAAAACAGACGAACACAGGAAACGGTGAAGGGGACAGGAAAGCGGCTAGTTTTTTTGTTTTTTTTCTATGTTCGTCTGTTTTCGGCTGGTATAATTCCTTGAGCCAACCTTATGAGGGAACTGATATACTAATCTCAAGACTGTTATGTCGGCTTTTTTATTGTGTCTCTAATATTGAAACCGCTTAGCCTCTTGTGCCCAATGGTCTGTAGTATGCAACAAATAAAAATAACAAAAGTAATAATGATGCTTTAAAAATTTTAGAAAGAAACTGTGAATACAGTAAATAAAAAGACGGAATATACTGGATGAAAAAACTGATTCCTTCATATTACGGCACTCAAGGAAGAATGTGGCTTTAGGATTTTCTTATTGAATCGATAATTGGATTTGGTAAGTTCCGTCAATCTATCCGACACGTGAAGTTGCCCAGGAACTTCAAAAACGTCAGCATGCAACCGCTACTCCTTTTCAATTCACATCTATAGTGAGTACTTCGCGCAGTGTGTTTCGTTCGTTTCGCGATGCGCGGATATCTCAGCGTACACGCCGCAGAAATTATCATGCCCCAAACCGAGGGCCGGCAGCTCCGAAACGCATAAAACAACGCTCGCGGTCTATGCGGGCAGCGATAAACGTCCCCTCGTCTGTAGTCGCTGGAGTGCGTAACTTTCTCCGGTCGGCTACGCATATCCGCAGAGAGCAAGCCGTCGTTAGAGCTCACCGAGGAGTGGCGACGCCGCAGTAGTTGCAACAACGACGGACCCTCTATAAATCAACGAAACGGCCCGAATATCAGTGGCACGCGGGTAGCGTGACTAAACGTTGCGCAGTCTTTAAACTGTGCGGTATCTCATCTCAATGTTTCCAGCGGTTTCGTCCACTGGCTTTAAGGCTTTTGGACTGCGACGAGGGAAGACAGATACCAGAATATCGGTGAAAGACGAGCGAGTACATCATGGGAGTTTAATTTCGAGGCGTCGCTATGTTTCGGTTGTCCATGCGTCCCCAGTCTACTTAGCAGCTTAATGTTCGAAAACGTTTCTTTATCGCTGTGTGACTTTGTTCTAGTGCGTGAGCGAGAGGTTTACAAGTGTCCTAAATTCACTGCACACCTTGCCATTTCCTTATCAAGAATGCGACTTCGGAGGTAAAGCTTGATGACTGGGAGGACAACGAGGAAATAGCGAAACCAACATTATCGAACGGCATACCGCAATCGCTTAAAAGCAATAGTCCACTTTATCGACAAATACACTGACTCTTTATATGACTGCGTACTTGCGTTTCGCCGTAAACTTGATAGGAATTCTGTTGAGAATACGATGATTGAATCAATCAGCTTTTAGGGCGCGGATAATGTCCCTGTTGACACTAACGACGTGCTGTCCGCAGATATACTGGACGTAGTCTTAGTTTCATCGCTCTTGCAACCTGTGCACGTCGTTCGTATCAGCTTGTGGAGAGCACGCCACGATAGTCGGGTAAAACCAGCAGAAATGTTGGTGAACACGGCAGGGTTGTGTTATGTTTTGTTCTAACTGGCTTGGCGTGGAGAAGTTGAGGTTCATATCACCTCGGCTACTCCACTTCTATAAGTGCTGCTGCAAAAAAATGTGGTTACCAAAAATACAAAATGAACAAGTAGAAAGAAACATCTAGCAAAGTGAGACAGATAGGGGTGTGGGAAATTTCGAAAATTTCTAGCAAGGAATCGAATAGCGTTCTATTCGATTCTGTACTCGAATGGAATAGTCTATAATAGAAATACGGAATATTATTCCAATAATAACCACCGATGAAAAAAGAAAAGCTCAAGAAAGGAAACGTTGGAACAGAGAGGGGTGACGTTTCTTGTTTTAATCGTCGCATTAATAAGATGCATGGAGGTTTTACGGGACTATAGAAGTTATCTTGATTACAGGATGAAGGCGTTTTTGCTTAAAACTCAAGTGTTCCCGAAGCGACAGAGTCATCAATCTACTGGGTTCATCATCACATTAATGATGATGTTTACTCGTGAATATTGCTTGATAGCTGACAAAGTGCCATCTTGAATACTATAGTGACTGCTGTATCTCAACATGCAGTTACAAAATATTTCTAAGGCTATAGCTGCTACTGTATACGAGCTTGCCTGAGTTTACAAAATAGTGGCATTTCTTTGTCGGTTAAAAGTAATCTTAATGTTCCTTTGTTAAAGCTAGTGAATATTTCTTTTCACTAAAATATTATGGAATTCTTGTGCTGTTTCGAAAATGGTTACATAACCATTCTAGGGTTGCTTTAAAAATGGTTGCCTTACCATTCGAAAATTATTCGAATAGTATTCGATTTGTATCCGTATTCAATTCGGTGTCATCGCTCTTCGATTAGTATTCGATTCGGTTCTAATATTCTCTATTCGCACACCCCTAGGAGAAGGTACAAAAACTAACATGCCAATGGACAGTTCACTTGTGGGAGTTCACTTTTCAATCTAAGTTCCACTAGCACCCGCGGTACACGGACTAACGCACGAGTTCGTCTATAGCTGCACATAGCTTCACATAACAACCGCTTATCGAGTCAAGAGTCCATTAAGAAGTATTTTAGGGAGACGTTCGCCTTTTGCTTAAGAGAGAGAGGCAAGGAAAGACAGGGAGGTTAACCAGACGCACGTCCGGTTTGCTACTGTGCAATCGGAGAGAGGGATAAGGGGAGAGACAGAGGAAGAGAAGAGGGAGGGACACAATCCCGAGCACGCTCGAGGGAGCACGTCTAGTCTACAGGCGGTCGCTCGGATGTGTTCACTTCAGGTACTTCAATAGCGCTTTGGTTGCCTTCTGCGCTCTCGAAGCACATACCCAAGGTCCTAGAATCTTGTCTACAGAAAATGGTCTGGAGTCTAGTTGGTCCAAAAGCATCCGGAGCGGGCATCGTTGGGCATCATAGCGAGCGCAGCTGCACAGGGCGTGTTCGATTGCCTCTTCGGATCCGCAGGAGTCTCATGTATAGGAGTTCGCCATACCGATGCGAAGCGAGCACGCCTTTGTGAATGCGACGCCCAACCAAAGGCGGCACAACAGCGTCGCATCGGAGCGGGAAATTCGTGATGGTAGCTGTAGCTTGAGCGAAGGATCAAGTTTATATAGCCGACACCTTTGGAAGCTGGTAGACGACTAAAACGTGCGTGTAAGATTTCGAGCCAGCAAATAAAGTTGTCTTGCCGCATTAGTCCTTGGTGGTGTGGGTATCGCCCTTCGCTCTGGCTTAAGGAAGACGATACGTAGCACGGGCGCACGCGCTCGCGCGCTCACGGCGGAACGGCGGCCGGCAGTCGAGCCCGGGACTCCGCCCAGTAAAGGTGTAATTCCTTGCTCTGCCTCGGTGTACTTTCTGAGGGCTTCAGCTGACCCTTGGCCCTGAGTCTACAGTGGAGGTATCGGAACCACTCTGGTTCCTTCATGGGCTGAGCGGGCTGCATCGCAGCCTAATTGATTCCCAGTAATACCGGTATGTCCAGTAGCCACTGATATATTATATCATGTCCTCTTGCTCGAGCTTGATGGTGACAGCTTCTTATTTCATGCACTAATTGTTCATGATTCCTCTTAGGCAAAACTGCAAGCTCTGAAGTGCAGAACATGACCCATTCGCATGGAAGCTGAAGATGCTACGTAGATCCTACTGCCTTGTTGCTGAAGGAGGGAAAGAAGGAAGGAAGGAAGCAGAAAGGCAGTGAGATTAACTAGAAAAGCTTCGGGTTGGCTGCCCTACAATGTGGGAGGGGCTAAGGAAGTGGAGTAGAAAGATCAGAGAGAGAGGAAAAGAGAGATGAAATAGAAAGAAGCAATGAATTCACTGCCTTATTGAAGGGGCTAAATACAACTTTGTGCATCATAATAATTTACGAATTTTTGTATGTTTTATCACATCCATTCTATTCATGTGCGCTGGGGTGATCTCTCACAGTGTTTTACAGTGGTTCCAGTCGTGTCACAGTGGTTCGTATTACTTCTTTTTTGCTTTTTAACACCTCGGAGGCTCCTGAAAAAGGGTTTTACATGGGGAGCTCATTGTTTTCGTATGCTGGTGACCAATGAAGCGTTTGAAAAGTGTTGGATTAGATTTAAACAGTGCATTAGAAAGAAAGTTGTTCCGCTTATTCCATAATTGTATCGAGAATGATGAAGAACGGTAAACAGTAGAAGCTTGAGATGGGTATGAAGTCTGGCCGTTCTTGGTGTGCCCTGAATGACGACAGGCTCGTACAGTGAGGTATGTGTGAGGCGACGTGCGAAGGAATTCGTGCAAGAGAGAAATAGGCAGAACTTGGTGACGTGATGCAAGGCTGAAGACATTGGCTTTTGATCAAAGTTTCGATAATCCACAAGTGTACTAATAACCGGAGAAAAGAAATCCTATCGTGCATCTCAGCACAGATTCAGCCAGGTTATTTATTTATTTATTTATTTATTTATTTATTTATTTATTTATTTATTTATTTATTTATTTACTTATTTATCTTTTTTTTATTCTGTAATTTAATAAAAGTGGGCTTCATGGCCGGGAGACAATATGTTATGTATTATAGACCATGCATCATATGAGGGGTGGGCCGGCAGTACAGACATACTGTTAAAACTCGATTTAACGAAACCCTATTTTACGAAGTTCCCGATCTAACAAAGAAATTTCCATTCCCCGGTAAGTGCCCATATATGGTTGAATGTTGCCATCGCCCCAAATTAACGAAGCTAACTGGGAAATAAACGAGGAAAAATGCGGTGACTTCTTTCTAATTTTGCACAGGCAGGAGAATTGATGCCTGGGCAAGTTGGAATTGGTTATGCATGTTCGAAACGGGCGGCGCAAAAACAAGGGACAAAGGAAAGACTACACCTTTGTCCTTTGTCCATTGTTTTTGCGCCGCCCGTTTCGAAGTTGCACAGGCAGATTTTTCTTCGAGCGTGCGCTCTAACGCTGCTGAGTTAAAACGTGTAGCCGCCATAATCAAGACCGTAGTTTTATATTGACAAAGCAGAAGCCACTCCCATGCCCGAAACGTTGTAGAGAACAGTTGGTAGGGCATGCGTACCAGATGGTGCTAGTGCAGCGGTGCCTCATTTACTCTGGAAATACTGCCACAGGAACACTAGAATGGTTGCTTTTATTATTTCGACAGAACTCATTCTTGGCCTAGTGTGTTCGACGTACTTGAAATTGAAAGCTAGCGCGAAAAAAAACACACGTTCACGTAGATAGGGTAAAAGGGACAAACACAAAGCGACACAAGAGTGTGCGCTTGTTCCTGTACCCTTTCACGTGAACGTGTCTTTTTTTCGCGCTACCTTACAGTTTCATTATTTCATAGTTTATGCGACAGATAACACTGGAGGAATGGCGAAAGGCGAGTTAGTTGGTACATAACTTAAAACTTGAAAAACAGCGCAAAGACAGGATGAAGCAAAGTGACACGTCCGTGTGTCACCTTCCTTCGTCCTGTCTTTGCGCTGTTTCTCAAGTTTTAATATAACACTGATCGAAGCCAACTGGTTCCGGCCGACGTCCAGGGGGAAGGGGGGGGGTGTGGACGGTGAAAGGGGGAGTTGTGTCTCACGCCGGTCACCCTATGACGGGTCAAAATAAAGTGCTTGCTCTCTCCTGCCAACTTTGTCGCTTGTCAACCTGTTCGCAAAATCACTGACATTGTTCTCCTTTCGTTCATTCGAAGGCAGCCTGTCCCACTGTAACGTGGCCATCTACATGGTTTCCATCGTCCGGACACGGGAGGCTCGATGTCTGCGCCACCTTCGTGGACTTTTCACGAGCGCAGGCGTGAGGTAGCTTTTGGATGCCGCTACGTTGCAATTTTGATTTCTAAGGACCGAAAAATGCCTTCCTTGATCTTACGACTTCCCCGATTTAAGAAAATAATTACAACATGGTCATCACTAGGTTACAACGAGTTTCGAGTGTACCAGATAGAAAAAACCATCTAAGAATCTTGCACTTCTAACTGAAAAGCAGAGAGGTCGTACGGCGAGGAGGATGGTTCCTCGCTTTGCTTCCTTTCTCGTCCTCTCCTTGGTGTTTTCTTTTTACGTAAGGAGAGAGGGTATGGTGTTGGGGAGGAAAGGAGGAAATGCGCATCACCTGGAGCAGGTGAGACGGCGTCCGCCGCTCTCTTTGTTGCATAAAGAACTGCCGAACGAACAAATGGCTCTCCAAGGCACGTGCCTCGCAGAGAAGCTGAAGAAAAAAAAGTATTTCTCGTTTTTATTTGCACGCACGAGTTTTTCTTCCCTTGCTAGTTTGCTCGTTCGTCCCTCTTTCTCAAACGTTGCACTGAAAAAAACCGGCACGCGGCTGCAACTTCTCGTAAACTGCCCAAGTCGAGCACAACAGGCAAATAAACTGCGCGTTTCTTTTTCTTCTTTTGTTAGCGTGTGTTTTCTCCGTCCTTGTTTCTGTTTTATTTTTCTCTGTATCTAGAAGGACGTCAGTTAGTGTTGGCACTGAAGGTGGCGCGTGTGCTCATCCACCGACGAGGTCCTGTGAGCCACTATATCTGTCTACGCAGGAGGGTTACAGTTAGAAGGCTTTTGTAAACCCTCTAAAGAAAACTGCCCTGGCATGCGCGGTCTGATGGCCCCGTTTCGAAGCGTATATACGTAGCCCGACTCTGCCGACCACTTTCGTGTCTGGGGCAACTTGCGCGTGCCTTTGTGCCCACGCAGGCGCGTGCCCCGCCGGTTTGTTCAATCGCTAGAGAAAAAACCGGGTCAGTAGAGCGACATTGGTTATCCAAGACTTGAGGGAGTTCGGGACGCAGGTGAAGAAGGGGAATTCGAAATAGACGGCCGATTGTGGGCTGTTGAATGCAACGAGAATCAAATGAGGCGAGTGAGGCGCAGTGACCCTTCGGCATTGGACACCTGGGGAGTACTTGTGTCTGTCAAGGGAAGTAAGCTGCGGCACGCGACTCGTTTTCCATGTTCGTGTTAATAAACTTCAGTTGGAAGCCAGCGCTAGTCCTCGTCGGTTACTCGTCCTTGTGTGTTTCACACGCTGTTCGCGCCGACACGACTTTAGGCCACACACAAAGCATATAGGTGAAGTCACCATCGCAATAAAGCCAACAGTGAGTCAGAAATAAGGAGAAAAGCAAAGATCAATTTTATTTCACTGAAACGCGGAATTCATACCGAAAGGATGTGGAAGTGGCTGAGAAAAGAACTGGCCATAGGTGGGAGACGAACCGCCGTCTCATACCCCTGTTTGTGACAGTAATGAGATTAAATGAATAACGCAATCCAAAACACTATTGCAAAGCCATATTTCGTAATTAGACGTCACTCTCGAAAACAGCACCGGCACGAAAATTGTTGACTCTTATTTTACATGATAGAAGGGTAGCACGGGCTAGTTGGTGATATAGCATCGTCATGTTTGCACAGCGCAAAATGAACGAGCACAGAAGAGAGGACACAACACAGGCGCTTATTTCAACTAAATTTTATTAGCGAAAACGCAAGAAATACATACACAAGATATCGACATGAAACAGTAAACATAAGCGCAATCGCAAAGCCTATTGGGTAAGCCAGATAAGCAATTTCTATTTTTGTCAGGGCAATAGATGACATGGTTAGACAGAGGTCACCCAGCTGTTGCATTTTATTAGCATCTATCATCTCACGCGTGAGTGGCTCATGATGTTGCGAGACAATAATGCAATTTTCAAAGTCCGGTTCACAACCGCAATCTCTACAGTCAGTGTCGAGATGACCTTGAACGGCTGTGTTTACAAGATAATAATGCTCCTTTAAACGCTCGCTCAGGCATCTAGTTCGTTGACTTGCGGTAAGACATAGTTTTTACCGCAAGTCAACGGGATCAAGTAGGCAACACCCACTGCGTATGCTACAAACTGCCCCTTAGTTTTGTTGTGCAAATGTTCCTTCGTGTAGTTTGAGCATTCAT
Source organism: Rhipicephalus sanguineus (assembly GCF_013339695.2). Classification (NCBI taxonomy): domain Eukaryota; kingdom Metazoa; phylum Arthropoda; class Arachnida; order Ixodida; family Ixodidae; genus Rhipicephalus; species Rhipicephalus sanguineus. The sequence goes on from NC_051183.1 coordinate 153,054,922, forward strand.
GCGCTTACAGAGCACTGATAGGTTCTCCGGAGCAGAGAACACAATTTTGGCGTATACTTTTCCCCGTAACTTTTTCAAGCAGTGAGAAATCTGATGTAGGTAGGGGAGCACCGCGAATCCCCGATTGTCACTGGTGGCACAGCTTGCTGGTGCCTTTCCTGTTTATTCATGCCAAGCATTTTTTTATGCCACGCGCTCCGAGTATCGCGCTTCATCTGCCCAGGGGTGCTATGCAGGATGGCCCGAGTTTAGCGAAACTCGGTATCTTTCCGAGCTCTGGCGACACCCCCTTTTGAACGAGCTAATAGTACGAAAAGGTCAAATCCATCCCTCAGCGCGCGCTCCGTTCCATTGGTTACGATGGAACGCGGCATCACGTCAAGGGCGGTCGAGAAGGTTGGGTGGTGTCTTCAATCTAGAGGCACCTTCTTTCATTTGTTTGTCGTTCCACTGAGTGCAGAAGTGCACCCATGCAGGAAAAGTGGCAGAAAATTCTACTAACTATACTTTTTATGTGTGCGCGGGCCGTTTGAATTCATTTTAAAGCGTTTAATGTCTGCAGCAAGTATCCTTTCGAATAAGCAGCACCGTGGCCTCCGAGATTAGTTCCGACGGAGCGCCTTACAACACCGCGGCTAGAGCTAATCGCCGAGGCCACGTGTATAATCACCATGGTCGGCCTGTACATTCTAGCGCGTTGCTGGGCCGGCGCGCGCCCTCATCGTTCTCTTCTTCATCGTCTGCTCGGTTCCAGAGCAAGTGTGCCCGGCTGATTAGCTAATTGGCTGGGCGGTATACCTAGCTAAGTCAGGACGTGCTATGACGAAGCTGATTAGGCCAAATCTTGCTAAGGTCGAGCTAACTAAGCCACGTCTTACTAAGACCATGCTAATGAAGCCGTGTAAAGCTAAGAACAAGGTAATTGAGATCATGATAAATAACATGACGCTAATTAGGATTATGTAATTAAAGCCAAGGTAATCAAGACCTTACTCGCCGAGATCGTGTTAATTAGGATCGTTCTAATTACGAATATGCTAATTACCTTTGTACCATTCAGGACCTTGCAAATTAAACCAATGTAATTAATGTCGTGGTAATTATGACATTGTTAGTTATTGTTAATTAACACGGCGCTAATTATGAACGTGCTAATTAGGATCGTGCTCATTAGGATTGCGCTAATTGCCTCCGTACTATTCAGGACCTTGCGAATTAAACTTGAGTAATTAATGGCGCGGTATTTAAACATTATCAATTATTGCTAATTAACACGACGATAATTAAGAGTGTGTAATTAAAACAAAGATAATCAAGACCGTACTCACCGAGGACGTGTTAATTGGCATCGTGCTAATTATTATTATGCTAATTACCTATGTGTTTATTTAATGTCGTGGTAATTAAAACATTAACAATTAAGAAAGGACTATTCACTATCATGTTAGTTAAGACCTTCCTAAGCAATAGCACCAATATTGAGACCGAACTGTCGCGGTGATTACACCGAAGCAGACCAAGCAGACTGAGTAGACGAGCCACGTAAAAAAGGTGGAAGAAGCTAGGTGATCACAAGCTCCACCGATGGCCCAAGCCCTGCACAAGCACTGCAAGCTGAACAAATTATTTTATATGCAAAGAAGCTGCTGAGTAGCGTCCACCGCATGAAACACTTGACAGGCACACCGGCACTATGCCAGTCACGAGTTGAACTGGGGCCTTTCAAAATCAACGAGTTTGTGCCCGAGTTCGCGCGTCAATCAATTTGATTGACAGACGCCCGCGGCGAAGAGCGGGTCCGCCCACCGCAGTTCCTCTTACCGAGGAGCAGTGTTCACGGCGCAACGCCAGCGAGCGGCACGATTCATCTATGAGCTTAATCGCACAGACTATGCACACACGCACGAAGAAGTAAAGGTTATATCATCACGTGGCTACGGTGCCTCGCATTCAATTTCACCGCTCTCACAACGTACCACTCACAGCTGTGAAGCAAGTACCCCTGGTGGGATTTGCGGCGAGAAATGTTACTATCACTTGTTTGCGGAGACACTGTTTCTACCGATTCGCTAATAAAAAAAAATGTTCATACGTGTAACGTAAGTATAGCAGTAGCCTGTCCATTTATTTATCTGTAATATTCCAGAGAAGCGAAACGAGCTGCACCAGAGTGCTGCGTGGTCGCCCTTGTTGCCTTCGAGAGTGGAAATTTCCATGCACTAGGTGGAACGAAAGAATTTTCCGAAAGAGGACAAACGCCCACGAACACGCCCGTGGGAGGCGCGATCATCAGTTGGCAAAAAGATCGCGCGACAATCACGCTCACGTCGCTGCACTGTCAAAATGTTGACTGTGTGGCGGCGCTGACGCGTTCGCACGTGGTGTTCCTTTGAAAACCGCCGCAAATGCCGCGCATGCGTTTGTGATGCCGTTCTCGTTCTTGTAGCCGTTTTTATCAACGCTTCTATCGCGCGCTCCACACTGTCTTCCTATCATGACCGTCGTAGGGCGGGCTCGGAGCAAACTCGTGTGCCCGAGAAGCTCGGGCCATCCTGCATAGCACCCCAGCACTCTATATACACACTGCAGCGCAATAAGTATTATGGCAGCAGTGGGTTTCCACAGCTAAATGTTGAGAGTAAAAGTAAAAATTTTATAGAACATTAAAAACAAATAAATACACAAGAAAATATTTACACCTGGCAACGAGACGAAGATGTGCTATGGATACCTGTCTTAGAAGACGGACACAAAACTAAGCTATGGGCATGAACGAGCAGAACCAGCTATTGAATTAGTCTTCAACGGCATGGGGGTAAAGCTGAATTGAAACATGTTAGCGCGTGCATAGTAAGGTATAAAGTGTAAGCTGTGATAACGTCTCGTTGATGACACTGGCGCGAATCTAGCATAGTTGTTATTGAGAGTTTAACCGAAGAAGTGACGACTCAGTGTAAGAAAACCGGTGCCCGTGGGTAGAAGATTTTCATGCTGAAAATCTTCTACCCACGGGCACCGGTGGTAACTTGCCGCTGCACTGCAAGTCTTGTGGTTGTTCACCTCTGTTTGATAAAGTGACAATTTTAGGTAAGGCTAAGGCGCAGCGAGAACGGGAGATTATTGAAGCATTCCATATCTGGGAACTTGGTCCAGGCAAATGCGTTAGTGCGGCTTCGGTTTATCTTACCAGGAAAGAATTTTTGTTTCTAGCACAGAGGTGATCTGCTTAGATTAGCTGTTTGTGCTTTTTGGCTTTTGGGTTGTTTGGATTTGTTTGTCACCTGCGCATGCGTCGTACGGTCTGGGGGGGAAGGTTTCTCCGAAATAAACGCCAGTTGTTAGTTCCACGTCTCTGCGCTCTGTCACTGTTTTCTGCCGCTCTGCCTTTTTCCGTTTTTCGACGTTTTGTGGCTTCTTTTGTAGTTAAATAAGTATGTATACCAACTTGCCCAACAAGCAACTCTCCTGATCGCTTTTCTGTTTTGTACCGCAATAGAAAGCCTACCGTCTGAAGTGTCCAACCTTGCAGAGGTTTCTCTGGAAAGTGAGTAGAAATTTTTCAAACAGAATTTTTCGATCCGCGTTCGGTCTTCGTCCATTGGCGTGAAACATACCCACTACTCTGGTTGGTAGACGCGATGACGATTGTTGTGCCGATAAAAATTAAAACCGAGAGCACATATGATTTCTGTAGGAATACTTTATTTTCGCTAACACTAATGTAATGAATGTAGCAATCGTTTTCAGCGCGCTAACTGTTAAATTAAGCCTTATTATACGATTACAAAATACTTGTTTTGCTGTATAATTGCAGTCTATGCGTTTATTTTAGCACTGCTGCCGCAATCCAAACCAAGTTGATTCGACAAAAAGAGACGATAAATGCGTGCCTTCACAGCGCAACACATGTAACAACAATACAGTGGCACACTACGACCAGCGCGGAGGGCCGCACGGCATAGCGCATGAGTTGAAGCAGACGAAATCGAAGACGGCGCCGCTAGCAGCGCCACCGGGCACCTTTTTGGATGCGTGAGAAAAAAAAAAGCAAGAAATTACTCTCTGACGCGACCGAAAGCTGCTTCAAGTGTGTAAAATACAATTTCAAGTTATACATGTTTGTTTTTAAGCAAAATGAGTCTACCTGCGAGGATTTTTTTGTCTTACCAGCAGATTGACCACATCGCTGTTGGGTGACGCCAGGGGTCATTCTTTCATGATTTTCAACATCAAATTAAAAATATAATTCCTTTTTTATGAGGCAAAAGGATGCTCGTTGCCGACGATCTGACGAACAATCTTCTCATGTTCGCCAAAATCAGAAAAATTTTTCCGAGCGGTAGACAGCCCCTTTAAGGAAAATGTCTTGCGTTAACTCAGGTAAATGCGTTGTCCTGCTACAACCATGCCTAAACTCGCGCTGTCTCTTGGATAGTAGGATAATGCGCCCACGGCTGTGGGCCGCAATTTGAGGGAAGTGGGTTTCCTCGGAAAAAGATAATTGTTTAACAGAAAAAATTGATTATTTTTATTTTCATTAGGTTTCGCGTTTTCTTTTTTTTTGGAGGGGAGGGGGGAGCAGATAGGGCGGTTATCACGGTTATCACCCAGGGCGCCATTTCAGAGTAAAAAGACTGAAACTTGGGCTAGTTAGTTTTACTTGATGATGAACCGGCAGCGCAACCACACACAGACAGAGAAAAGAAGGAACAAGAAAACACAGTGCTGACTCACAACTAATTTTTTTATTGCGATAGCAATTATATGGACATTCGACGGGGTTTTGTCTTCGGTGTCGCCGTCGCCGTCATGTTCCGCCACATCGATAGCATCCCCCCGCACATCGTATTTTGCACCCGTGGATAAAAGCGCGCGAGCAGGGCGACGAACGCGGCTGAAGCAGAGATCAAACAAGCCCGCCCATCTCCGTTTTTCGGGAAGCGCATGCGATAACATCCCCCCCGCGTGTTAGACCTGCCGTCGAATGCTGCTCAAGCAGAGACGAAACGCCCCGCCAGTATTAAACGTGCATGAAGGGACGCGAGGATGAAGGGGCGGGGGGGGTGTCGCTGGAGCAGTAACTGGGAACGTTGACTCTAAGGGCAAGATGGCGATCGCTGGCGTGCGCGCTATCTCGGCAGGCATCAGTGGTCGGCTCGTATAACCCTCTACGTGCTGCGCTCTCAACGCGAAGAGACTGCGCGAAAAGCACATCTGTCCCTGGTGCGGCCTTATTGTCTTGGACCAGTGTTTTGTAGAGTTACGCTAGACTGTATCTAAAAAAGTTAGCGGCGAGCCTTACTTCGTATACCATTGCAATTTCTTATCGCGTTCGTTGCTTCGCCCTTGCGATGATTTTTTGGTATTTCAGAAACAACAATTATAAGCGACACACGCCGTATGTTTCCCGCGTGCGCAAATGCAAGGAAAGCAACAATCATTGCGTAACAACAAAAAAAGAACCAGCACAGAGAAAAAAAAATTGGTCTAGATCAAAGTCACATGTATTTGTCTGCAACGTCACTGCAATCATGCAATCATGCAACGTCAATGATGGTTCGCTTATAGATGAACGAGATTGTTTCCTGATGTAGTACGCCTCATTTAACTCTAACAAACTGGTTCTTATGCCTCTTCAAAATGATTACTTCATTGAATTTCGGTGCGCACCCACATCTGTTAACGTGCGAAGCCAAATGAGCATACCCCCTGGTTTCAATGACATCTCGTGTTCGTTCAATCTAATGTTAAGACACCTGCCCGTTAAATGAATCGAATATACCACTCCTATTGTGGTGAAGATGTTGCCACAGGCAGCGTTAGCCTGGCAGACCTGGCCGGCAATGCTCCGCCTGAGCGACTTTCCCATATTACACGACACGTGTTGTTTCCTATATCTGATTTTACAAATGTTCTCATCTTCTTTTCCGGATATTTTAGCTTGAATTTACTTGAACTGTAGTCAGCTTGTTAGGGGCGGACAAGGCAACACTTATGCCGTATCTTGCATCTACATTCTTCATGCAATGTGATAAACGATGAGCATCTTTGTTAAGCCCTTCCTTTTCACCTGGAGCCTTACCATGTTTTGCCCACCAAAATAACTTAAGTACACGGGTCCATAATTGTGGAATATCAAAACCAGCAGATCTTAGCCGTTCAATCTGTTCGTTAAAACTTTCTCGTAGCTTAATCTGTTCAATCTGTTCGAAACTTTCTCGTAGTAGTACATAGGGCCAAGACTTTCTTGTAGTACATGGGTGAAACCCAGAAATGGCTAACCTCAAACACGACGTGATGACCTTTTAGAAATTGAAGCCACATAAACTATTATATACATCGTGCATGAACGTCACACCAACACTGTCAACTGATTCGTCTTTAATTTCGAGAAACTTTTTCGTTGTCGCAGTTTAGTTACTTCCTTGTGTGACTGTGGGAGCTCCTCGGTGTCCGTGCCTCTCAATGAGTGCAAAAAATGCTCCAAGGAAAGAAAATGGCTAACTCATGTCAAAACCCTTACTACAGAATTTTTGAAGAACAGTAGAAAACTAGATGAACTTCTCCTGGTCTAATGCAAGTATACTAAAGTTTCCCGACGCCCCAGGTGCCACGTTAGGGGCTAAATTCTTGGAAATTATGCAATTAATATTTCATTGGTATCAGCAAGATATTTTACCACAAAGAAATTGCGTGAAGCTCAATGTTGTCTGGCTTTTAAAACCAGAACTGAAAAGAAAGAAACAAGAAAAGAAAGACATTCTTGACTTATCATTGCACCGTATTTTTCTGCGTAAGCAATCGTGCCACTGCATGCTTCCTTTGGTAAAGCAGTAAAAAGGTCAGCAACAACCCTGCATATCCCTCACGTTCAAGACTGCAGGCGGCTGAGAGCATGAACCGCGCCTTAGTGCGAAAATCAATATTCTGCGGTAGCTGAGGCAAAACGGGACAGTTAAACGGAGGAACGTAAATCACCGATGCGCCCGGGTGGTCCGGTGGCACGCTTCAGTGCGGCACGCTTTCCGTCGGCGTGTTTTTGAGAGCGTCCGTGGTTTCAAGTAGTTCCCCCGAAGCAAGGCGCAAAACTTGTCTGCTAGGCCTAAAGAGGAGTCGTTTGTCAGCAATCCTCGCAACGGGCCCGAAACTGCATGGTGGCATTTTTTGAACGTGACGCCTCTTTGTTGTCAGGCTTTACGGACGCCCTTGTAAGCAGAAACGCGGTTCAAACATCTCCATTTCTTACATGCGCTCTTTAACGTTGCTCTCCCGCATAGGTGAGTCCGGCTTTCTTCTTTTCTCCTACTGTTTGCCGTGTGTTTCTGCCTCGAACCATTATCGTTTAGGTTTTATGACTTACTCTACTTCGACGACTACATACGGTGTCCGAGGTCTGACTGCAAAAGTGAGCCATGATTTACGCGATTGCACGTGAAATACAGTCCGGCGGAATTTCGCAAGGCGGCCACCCTGGCTTACACGTGTGACTAATGCAAGCGGTGTGTTCGTCTTATTTCGCGCGCTCAAAAAAAAAAAAAAAAGGGAGCCGCTCATTACGGTCTCTCGTATCCATACAGTAACTTACGAAAGTCGATGCTTCACGTAGTCGTGTGCAGTGTTGTCGGAAAAGACGGTGCTGCAGCGTTCTTGGTTTTAGTCGCTTTGGCATTAATCTTTGCCGTTATACATTACGTGAGTATGAAAAGAAGGTTGGGTAGGCTGACGTTTCACGTAACGTCCGCAAAGGACCATGGCGGTTCGGGACGCCGGGTACCCGAAGGCATTGCTGACTGCTGTCGCTGAAAAGCTACTGAAGCAGGTTCGGCAAGGAGACGAATGCAAAGAGCGTGAAACCACCAACAAAAAGCGCCTAGTTGTGTTGCCGTACGTGCACAATGTGGCACATAGGCTGAAGAACATTCGAGCGCGCGCCAACTTGCAGGTGGCTTTCTCGGCTCCCGAGAAGCTTCAGAAGTTGTGCAAAATGGTGAACGCTCAGCCCTCACGGGTTCCTGTGTGTTCCGTGAACCACAGGACACGTTTCGTCTCCTGCGCAGTGGGGGTTGTTTATTCAATCTCACTGACGTGTGGGAAAAGCTATATTGGTCAAACGGGCAGATGCCCAAATGACCGCTTGCGCGAACACCACTGGTTGATAGTCAGCGCCCTGTTTGTGCCCTTTCTTTGTCCCGTCTCGTAGCGCTGTTTTCTACGTGAAGTCATGCACCAACCAGCCCAAATCCGTACCCTACCACAATAACGTCTTCAATACGGTCCAGGGTCACATCGGCATTCATTGCAGTGACTGCGGGTGTACACCTTGCTTCAATCAGAGCAAAGTGATGGCGAGGCATAGGGATAAGCTAACTCGCGAAGTTATTGAAGCTGCTTTCATACATAAGCTAGGAGATAAGTGCGTTAGTGCTCCCTCTATTGCGCTTCTAAATCAAGAAATTGATTACCTGGCTGGGTTTTAGGGCACACGTGGTGATATGCGCGCTGTATTGGAGATGATGAGGCAACGATGGCAGCACCTGTACATCCTTTCTTTCTTTCTTTTCTTGTCTAGCGCCCTCTCCCTTGTCATGTATATATATGCACCCCGCTTGGTGTCCTCGACTGAGACAGTTACTGTCTCACTCCCCCACCTTTCTATTTTCCTTTTTCCATCAAGAACCTCTTCTCTTATCGAAATAAATACTAGTGGGAAGTCAGCGCTCTTTACCTCTGTTGTCTCGTCCCTTCTTAATCATTCTATGCGCTGTTAACATTTTGAAATGAATCCACACCAACTTGCCCAAGCGTCAACCCTTGCAAAGATTATTCTGTTACGACACATGCATAGAATGAAAAAAGACGTGCACAAAACGATACCTGAAGGTAAACTTCAAGGAGACATCTCGTTGATTATACTTTTTGCGACAGAGGATATATGGGGCAAGAGCTAGCCACAAGACTTTTGAAGGAAGCAAAGCTGGTGTGTTGGTGCACGTCCATACTCTTTTAAATGAAAATAAAACTTAACTTGTGCAAGAAAAACAGCACCAAGAGCTTGCTCAAGTCAGTTATACATTTTTCACACACTGCTACAGCAAATGGCCACTTTCGATAACAGACAAGGCAATTGAAGCATGATGCAGCGAACCTATATACTAAGCTTGCCCTTCCGACAATAAAATCACTGCCTATTCAACAAGCGGAAGGCAGAGTTAGTGTCACTTGCTTCTAACTTCGAAAACAAAAGTCATACTGCTTATCAATGAAGCTTTATAAATGCTGGACGCTGGTATTTTCACTGCAACATAAAATTTCCATTTAGACCACGGTAAGCTACACCTTGCAGCATGGCCATTCAAATGCGCAAGTAATACGGCTGGCCGGCACACGGTGCATTTGCTATCGCGATCGAGCCCGATGAGGACGGTATTTTTGGATCGCGATTTTCCCCTTTGTGCAAACTGTGTAATGGAGTTGGAGTCAATTGTCGAAACTTTTCATCCCGATGTGGCTCGGTGGCGATCGAAAATGCACCGTACGTGTGACAACCTTAGAAAATCCGTGCAATGAGAAGCAACAGGTAGATATTAAAATAATGCCGCAGACAAACTCATGTGGAATGTTATCTAGCTACAACACTGAATGAGGCGCGCGCGTACATATGGCTCTCGTGCGTTTGTCTCCGATCATATGAGAAAGGCTGCGGCTGCAAGAATCTCTAATCATACTGGATTGCTTCCGACAAAGCGGAGAAACCGCTGTCGTCGTGCGTCATAGGGCTATGTGTACTAAATAGGAATGTAAATTTGGCCATGCTTGTCTTATCAACCGCGGTCCGTTTTTAAATGCAAACTTACAATGAGTGAAGTTGCGCGGTTACATGCAGCAAAAATATGTGTCTTTGTAGCAAGCACGCGCTAAAGGCCATTCCGATGCAACGTTTCCGTTTACAAAATCAGCGTGCGCGGCCCTCGTGGTTTCCATATCGGTGGCCATATCAGATGACGCCGGCAGTCAGGACGCCGTCTAAGGCATTATGAGGACGTAATATTTTTTTCTGAGCAGTTATTTAGCGTTTCGTGCAGTCAGTGACGAAGCTGCAGCAGTATTTTACTGTCTTCCTCAAAGTGAGGTACAACAATAATAATAAACAAGCAGACGCGAAAGTACCTGCGCGCTGAGCGGAAGAGGGCTGGCGGAGCAATCCAACCCACGGCCGGGCTAGACCGCACGCGCGCTTCTTTTCTTACGGCCTTCTCACCCGCCGCGAAAGCAATGGGAGAGTTTCTCAGTATGTTTCGCCGCCCGTCGGCGGTAGGGGCGCTGCAACCCTGACCGTGCTAGAGTCACTGGAAAATTTCAGAGTACCGCAAAGGTAGGCTGCACGCGGGCAACATTGGGCGGCGGCGGCCATATCCCTTCCGGACCGTCCGGCGCGTTGGTAGCGTGTGTTGAGAAGTGACCGATCTTTTCACCTTGATGCCGTGTTACGCTCGGCGTAACTGCAATATGTGTGTGTGTGTGTGTTTCTTCGAAAGGATATCAGAAGTGATTTCGAGTCATCGACAGTCATGAATCGACTGTGCGGTAAGCGGTGTAGCTAATGAAACGTGCGGCGAATGTTGCCATGCGCTCGCGAACTCTCTTCGTGGCTTCATCGGTCTCTTTTCGTTTCACGGCCGGGTGTGTTCGAAAGGTCCGGAGCTGTATAGTTGCATTAGCGTAGTGACCGTGCGAGATGCCATTATTTTTTACTTCGACACTTGGGGAATGTTGACTGTCTGCGCTAGCTTTGCAGTCGGTGTTCAGGTTCACTTCATAGCGCATTCGAGAACATTATCGAACATCGAGAACATTCAGCATTGCGTCCTTCGACTGATCGCTGACGCATACCTTACTTGCGCACCATGCTTGCTGTTCAGCTGGGTATTATCTGTAATAGAAGTGGTGTGTGTAAGGTAAGTGTAAGTTGTGCGTGAAGTATTTGTCTCAGTTCGAAACGCCAGCAGCCGAACGCACGGGCGAATCGGCGTGCGGTAGGTAAGGTGCATTTTATTTTGCGAATACATTGTCATTTCCTAACGGATACGTAGAAAATAGGCCATCAAAAATGCTTGACGTCACTACTCAGTTGTTTCATTTCCTATTTTCTGTCTCCTTAATATTCCCAACGTTACAGTGCACTTGCCAATATTTTGCTGTGTTCCGACAAAGTTTTTTTTTGGGCGTTGCCAGCGCGTAAACAGCTAGGGTTCGGTTTCTGCACTGCTTTTAATTTCATAATGCACTCTTGTTAAAACTTCCTCGGCACAGTGCTTTATGTTATTTTGATCAGAAATAGCACATCCCAAAAATTTTTAACGCGCATGCTACTGCAACGCAGTACGTATATACGAGCTAGGGCTCGCATGAAATTGATTCCCTCAATGCGTGGGAGGATAAACCGTTTTTTTTTTCTTTTTTTCTGTGACAATTTCTCATCCACTAACAGTATTGTAAGGGTGTGCTCGGCGCAATGCAGCATTAGCAACATTTTTTAAAAATAAAATACGCTTAATAACATTGCCTTATATCAAGTTTAGCAACAGAGTTCCACGCTTCAGTTTTGCGCAGTGGCAAATGATCACGCGACATTTGCCTTCAAGGTATACAGGAAACAGTTATTATTTTAACAAGTCTTCGATTTCGCTCTCGTGCGTGACACACTTATAACTCGAAATGCATGCACAATCTGTTCAACAGATCGAGATATAAACAGCCAAGCAATTAGAAAGGTATGTAGTATGTAGTTTTCAATATCGCTGAACATAGCGAACCGTAAAGGTGAAGTATCCTGTTGCATGGCATCTTTTCCAGCAAAGTTTGTGTAGTTCACTGCAGAAAGGATTGTTCTTCGAGGGGGGCGAATTCATTCCGCGGCCAACTATGCAGCCACGTACAACGACGCTCTTTGACGTTAATGTTTCCCACACGGAATTCAAAAATATACGAAATTCCCGGAGTTGCTCACCAGAAACGTTCGGTTACTGGTGAGCTACTCTCTGGCATCTGCATGAGGCGTTCAAAAAGCGACGAAGTACTTCTAGGGACCGTGGCACTGCTAAATGTCCGGCCGCGCTCTGCATTCAACGCGCCTGCACCCAAAGCGCTTGGAAGGGATATGGCGGCGAGAGGTCTCGTGATGCGAGTAAGCCAATCGCGTCGGCGGCGGCGCGCGTAAAACAGATGCGATACTCTGAAATTTTTCTAGTGACTCTAGACCGTGCATCTCCTGCGCCGCGCACTCGGCACAAGAGCGTTGCTCGATGTGAAACCGCGGAATGGGGTTCTCGACGGAGAGGGGGGAGGGGGATTATTCAGGAAGTCGGGGGTAGTGGGAGGATCGTCTCTTTAAAAAAAAGAAACTAATGTTATCAGACGACTCGCCGCATAATGTAGGTATGCATGTGCCCGTGGAGAATACAAGCTTAAACTCAGTAAAACTGTGGAAGAATCGGCTAACGAGGCATAATGCAGGAGGGTAGCGAATTGGGTGAGTTGGAAAATGCTCATGATGGTTAGCGCAAACGCAACACGGACGAAAAGAAGAAAAAAAATGACGAAACAAGCGCTATCTAACAACTGAATGATTATTGAAAAAATCACAAATATATATGCAAAAGAAAGAGAAAAAACAACGAACTCGCACATGCGCCAAAGATAATTGACAGATAAAAACGTGTATGCTAACAAAACTACGCCCTTTCCAGGAGAGACACTTCCTCATCAATCAAAGCGATAGAAGGGCAGCTCACGCAGTTCTCTTTCTTGGACATATATATTTGTGATTTCTCCAATAAACATTCAGTTGTTTGATAGCGCTTGTGTCGTCCTTATTAAAGACGATAGTCTTTCTTGGGGAACTTAAACGCAGAAATTTTGGTGTGTCTTTCTGTCTGTCTGTCTTTTTGTTTGTCGGCACGTCCCTCGATTCAGCCACTCGGCCAAAGTTGAACCACTTGCACAAGAGCCAGCCATCGTGAACGGCTCACTAGGTTCATACTTGTCTACATGGTTGATCAAAAAGCAAACATTACGCATATCTGAGGCGCAACATCGCTAGGTAAGTATTAGGTGGTGTGTTCCTTTAATAGAAAATACATAGATACGTAATTCTAGAGACCCTAGTTTCTTAAGCTGCGCTGAAAATGCGACTGCGCCGAAACTTGGCTTCCTCTGTGCCCTCTGCGCGAGAGCTCATTGTTGTGTTTCGGTTTCAGTTCAGTATTGCACTGTACGAGTGCCATGGGGCGCCGCTCTGGCATTCCTGCTTTACCCAGGCGACGTGAATATAAAAGAGTGTGTGGAGAGTACTCGTTGAGTGCGGACGTTTCTTCTGCTTCGGCGCTTCGCGCCAAACCGCGTGTTCGGGCTGGCTGGCGTCCCCGCCGGTCGCGTTCGTCACCGCCGGTCTTGCCTGCTGCTGCGCCGGGACTACCAGCCCGCAACACAGCATTCACGTTTCCCGACGTATTGCCAGATGGCGTTCATATCTCACGCAGCGCCTCTTCTATCGTCTTTACACGACATTTGCAGCGAAGCACGCAGATACGCGGCCAATTTTTCTTCTTTACGTCCGTGTTGCGTTTGCGCTAACCATCATGAGGCATAACGCAGGAGGCTTGAAGCACTGGCAACGATCAGAGAGAGAGATAAAAAACGGTCCGCCTGTTCTGCAAGCAGCGAGCATCAAATACCTTTGGCCCTTGGTCTCGTTGGACAACGAGGCCGCAATTAAGAGAGGTCGCTTACATAAATGACGAGCACGCCTTCCCCTTGCTAGCTATTTTCTATTTCTTTATTTTTCCAAATATATTTGGAGTGGTTTTCACGGCTAAAAGCTGCAGTCTGCAGCTTGACAGCTCTTTGAAACATGTACGTGAGTTGTATCTCTAAGGGTTGAAAATAACTGCGTATAGGGAGAAAGAAAGTAAAAAAACAAGAAAAACAAGAGAGGACTCTTGCTGCTGAATAACCCCTTCGGACGGCACGCCCCGAGAGTGGTGGTGTGCATTGTCAAGGTGTTAACACCACCTGGAAACATTAATTCCGGAGACCCCGAGCTCTTTCGCGTTCCTTTTGTTAGCGTCAGGACGGCTGGGCCGTAAAATAAGACACAATTGAAAACGCAACGCACGACACACAGTTAAAAGGGAAAAAGAAGTTTACATTTAATTCTCAACAACTTGGTTGCAACGCAACACTCATAACACAAAGTCGCATACGCATATTCGCTCAAAGCGCACTACTAACAACGCACAACCGCTCAAGTCGCTCGCACTTTTCAGACTCTCCTCGTCGCTTATTATTATTACAGACCTCGGATGTGACTTGCGCTGCGCTGCTGACGACCAACAACAGGCAGCATCAGCTGTTCAAGCTACTGCGAGCACAAGACAGGAACGAACTACACTACCCGAGGCCTGAGTTTCTAGCTCTTTTGGTCAAGATAGTGGTCTTTTTTCAATAAGGCCTCTGAACACCTGCCACGCAGGAATGTGCTAGAAGTTTTGGAAACAGCAGTCCAGCCCTACTTGCAACGCGCTCATGGCATCTTAAGCTGCCCTGAAGGCGTTGACGACAGCCACTCCCGACGATCCGCAGATCTCATAGCCGAAAAATTCCCAAGATTTTTCCTCGTCAATCACTTAAAACTGACTGACGCAAACGACAAGCCTTCCACCTACGCACACAAGCCGACTAGGAAGGATTTTAGGTTGTGAACGAGACATTTCTGAAGTCCGGAAAAGTTTTCACTTGAAAGGGTTCAACTATTTGCGAGTGCTTACGAGCAATAAATATTTATTTCTAAACCTCAGAATGTCTACACGTTTAATGGCGGAGAGCTGTACTCCCGGCTCTTGCATTTGTACGTTTTTCGATAAGGTTAAGCTCGATGCACGTTGCGCATATAAGAAGTCAAAATAAACTATTTGTGCGTCTTTAACGATTAGGCAACTTGTTTTTCAACGCGCGGTGAGTGAAGAAGCGCGCCCGAACTCATGTGCCGGCGTTGCGCGCGCTGCACGGAGCGGCGGAGGATGGTCAGGGTCGCAGCGCCCCCCTCAAAGCAGCGGCGAGAGGCATGTACTACACCCGATGCGAAGGCCGTAAGAAGCGAGCGCACGCGTGCAGTCTAGCCCGGCCGTGTCCAACCTTGCACGTCACAGGGATGCCTCCGCATGGCGGCGCCACGGTATGTCCCCGCGCCCAATAGTAGCACGTGTAACGGAACATGGGAATAAATAAATGAGTGCGCGTGGCAATCCTTGCGCATTGGCCCACGCTTGCGAAGCTGGAATGATATTCTGCAATCTACTATGAACGTGCACTAATGCGCGCACAGTACTGTGTTTTCTTCTACATTGAGTTACCTGTGATTTCACAATTTGTCCCATAAATAGCTTGTGGACAAATAGAGCAAGCTTTCACTTTAAAGGGATTGGATTCCTTCTGGAGTATGATTAAGCCTCGTGCTCCTGATGCATGCCAACGAAATCCCTTCCTCGAGAGTGTTCGTCCACTGGGCAATTTTTTTATTGCGACATAGACTTGCCCTTAAAGCATAATATTCTGTGTGTATACTTGTATTATACGTGCGCCGTTTATCCAGCGGTCATAACTGGTCGCGTCACTGTAGCGAAGGCCGGCTTGCAGGAGGTGACGGGAGCGTTCAGACTGTAACCCTTGGCATGTCCATATAAGATGGTATGCATTTGTTCGCATCACTGGGATAGAACAGTACGGACGCGTAGCTTTCACAAGCGCTTTTCAGAAGCAATACATTAGTTCTTTCTCCTACTATCTTCTTCACTAATCCATCCCCTAACGCTAGACTGGCGGCAGCTACTCTATGCGCATGGTCTTCGGTCACTCGAAGTAGAAATATCCTGTTGTGTATACTACTGCGTCTGGCACTCATTCTCCCTTCCCACCATTGTAAATACGGCTCCTATATCATTCTTCTGCATCCTCGTACGCATCCTGTTGTAGAGAAACTAAATCGCACGCGGCCACACCTATACCCCATTATCATTGCGACTTGTCTTCGGCGCGGTTTGGGTGGGTGAAACCCTTATCCGGAGATGGTTATCGCGAAAGTCAATTTGTGTGTCATTGGCACAACCTCATACGTTCACAAGTAGAAAAAGAAAAACGTTGCGAAGGGAAAAGAAAAGGGTGGGAGTACGATTCCGTGTGTTTGTTTACTTCCACCGTGCGACCTTTAAGAATTCGTTCCGTAATGCTCCGAACGCGTCACTATGGCGCCATTCGTAGCTTCCATTGAGCCACGTAATGAGTGTAGGGTAAAAGAGCGCAGCGTCGCTTGTGGACCAGCATGTGTTTTAGGTGCGCCTAGGTATCCCAACTTTTCATTTGTGTTCGAAGGGAACTTTTCATTTCTCTTCGATACTAAGTTCATTTGTCTGTTCAGAAGGCTAGGTTGTGGGTGCTGAGAATAGCGCAATCAATTTGCTTACTGATTACAAGCATTATGTGATTGCAGATTGTGTACTTACATCTTCTATCCGGTGTCGAAGTCTCTGGAGTTTCTAGGAAAGTAGAAAACATGTTTTCACAGATAATTCTGTATTAACAAGCAAGTGGTGAAAGACAGCGCTGAAAAGGCTACTAATGCAGGCGTTCCTCCCTGTTCTTCACAAGCGTAGCGCGAATAATACAGGACAATAAGAAGGAACATATAACGATACCAAGGCGTTGGACTGGGCTAGTTGGTACATAGTCACAAAGGATAAAAACCAGCGGTGAACACAGGACACAGAGAAAAGAAGTCAGCCTGTCCAGCCAGCCTATCCCGTCGACTTCTTTTCGCTGTGTCCTGTGTTCTCCGCTGGTTTTTATCCTTTGGAACATATAACGACATCACAGTCGTTTTTGACGAGCTTCTTACAGCGCTTGTGACGTCATTGTGTGTGTCTTCCTGTTTCATTCAGCCTGTGCTTTTGAAGAACTCTGAAACAACTGGCTCAAATCAATGTACTCCTGCAACATGTTCCTCCCAGATACGCATTCAGTGGAATCATTCAAATTTAATGACTTTTCATTGGATTATTTAGAAAAATGCTCCAAAATGTACTCAGGCTGGCACTTGCTTATGCAATTATTCACACATATTTCTTATTTTCAGCATTGAGTATTGTGCATTTTGCCATTTGCTTATGAATGACACATACGTAGTCAAGTCGAATCGGAGCACTTTTTTTACCTGCTCTTGTAAAATATGCCTCGCAGAGATAAGAAATCATGTTGAAAACTAAAGGTAATTTTTTTTGTTTCAGACACAACTTGGTCTTGGATGGCAAATGCAGATAATTGCTACCTGACAGTAGTCCTGTTGCCCTGTATGCTTGCTGACGTGGCATTCATAACATGGTACCAGCAGCATTACGATGAAGCCTTAGGACTTTCTTCGAAAACAGTTGGGGGGGATGCAAACTTTGGATTCGAGCAATCTCTCATGCGACATATGCATTCCCTTGCCAGGAGAATATAAGGAAGCAGGGCGGGAAAGTTTGGATTATTCGCTATTAAAAACTTTCACGCAACGACATTTGTACTTGGTTAGCGTACGTCATAGCCAGCCTGTTTGTTACGATGACGTGCATAAGCAAGGCGAAGCTGCGTCATTATAAAACTTATAGTGCAAGAAACGTTGAAAAATTAATGACCACTAATTACTTCATCTAATTACCATGGTAAGTGCGCATCACAACAACGCACACAGAGGCATGAAAGGGCCACAAACGAGAACACGCACACACAGAATATCAAGACTTCTACGTACCTGATCTTCTGCGTACCTTCTACGTACTATCAGCAGCCTCAAGGCTGTTTATGCTCCTATAGACCAGAACACAGAGAATTCCATGCGCATCGCCATATTTGCATCGCGCGTCGCGCCATCTATCGCACACGCGACGAAAAACATGCGCGGGCTGCCACGCCAGCAGACGCTACACAGAGCAAACGTGAAACTCCCGAAACTCAGCCCGTCGGAAAGCGTGTTTCGCGTCTTTTCTAGCCTAGACATTTTCGCTGATTTTATTGGAACATCAAAAACATCTTGCTCATGCAAGTCCACAATGTATATAGTATGTGCTGAGTGAGCTGCGGAAGCAACCTCGTCAGATACGTACGCTGTTACATTTGTAAAAAAACGTTCTCACTGTGGTACGCGTGAATCGTAATTGCAGTGCAGCTCGCGAAAGAGTGAAACGATGTTTTGTTGCGCCATATTACAAGTTGTGCACAAAGTTTTGTGGAATGTGATCATTTCAGCATGCATCGCGTAATAATTAGAGTACGCTTTACGGGTAGTTTCGCGGAACGTAATTTTTGTTTCACGAGCGCTCTTACAATAATGCGTCTTGCTCACAAAAGCGTGCTATCAGAGAGTATCGCCTGCAGTATCGTTCAGCAATCCCATTTGGAAGCTACCTGCGCGATTTTATTCTTGTAACGATGATGCTTTACAAGCGAAACTGCTACTCTTAGTTAAGCCGGTTAGCTACGCCTGCGACGTAAAGGGCACTGGCGCGAGTACTGTTTACTTACGTGCCTATATATGTATTATGTGCAGCTGGATGCCTCGTGTCCAAATAAATTTGGGGACATCAAACACTGCAATGAAAGCACGAAATTCTGACCAGCTGTTGAGGAGCACCGTGCCATTTATTACCTTTTGAAGACGAAATCTCTAAGGCGTGGATGCCATCAAATCACTAAAGCTTAATACTACGTTGAAAGTGGCAAAGCATGCTGATTGCTTGGGCTTGAAAGCACTACCTTGCACGAGACTTTCGTCAAAGGAAGCGCTCAAAGGTATGAAGTGCACCCCCACACAAAGCTCGCGCCTGCCTTCAACGCAGCTGCGTGTCACGCAAATTAGGTTCGCAAAATGAAATAGGTGGGCATCACACTGCAGAATATACGCAATTAGTGTACTTACTCGCGCATTTTCACTCGTTTTTGCTTGAATCACAGTTATCCACTCGCGGCGAAGCTGAAAACACCACACCGGCACTATTTCCGTGGCGCGTCGTAATCGTCGCAGACAACGCTAATATCCTCTTGTTGCGCTGCTTGTTTTGGCATCCAAAGACAACGCAGTAGTGCCCAGACGAGCTCTTACACGCTGAAGCGGCGTGAACGGGTACTTTTTCGCACTTTAAAGCCTCAGAACTGCAGCTTGCCCTGTTTACTTGATGCAGCCCGCGCGCGCCTCGGCAGCCCGGTCAGCCTGGCGTCTGGGTGCGAGAGTATCCGCTCGGCTCGCCAGCAGCCTGGGTGCGAGAGAGGCGTGCTCTGGTGTATACACCAGAGCACGCCTGTCTCGCACCCAGGCTGCTGGCGAGCCGAGCGGATACTCTCGCACCCAGACGCCGGGCTGGCCGGACTGGCAAGGCGCGCGCGGGTTGCACCAAGTAAACAGGGAAAGCTGCAGTTCTGAGGCTTTAAAGTGCGAAAAAGTACCCGTTCACGCCACTTCAGCGTATAAGAGCTCGTCTAGGCACTACTGCGTCGTCTTTGGATGCCAAAACAAGCAGCGCAACAGGAGGATATTACTTAGCGTTGTCTGCGACAATCACGACGTGCCATGGGAATAGTGCCGGTGCGGTGTTCTCAGCTTCGTCGCGAATGGATAACTGTGATTCAAGCAGAAAAACTAGGAACCGAGCAAAAATGCGCGAGTAAGTACACTAACTGCGTGTGTTCTGCAGTGTGATGCCCACCTATTTCATATTACGAATCTAATTTGCGTGACACGCAGCTGGGTTGAAGGTAGGCGCGAGCTTTGTGGGAGTGTGTTCTTCATACCTTCGAGCGTTTCTTTTGACGAAAGTGCTTTCAAGCACAAGCAATTAGCATGCTTTGCCACTTTCAACGTAGTATTAAGCTTTAGTGCTTTTGATGGCATCCACGCCTTCAAGATTTCGTCTTCAAATGGTACGGTGTTCCTCGACAGCTGGCCAGAATTTCGTGCTTTCATTTCAGTGTTTGATGTCCGGAAATTTATTTGGACACAAGGCACAGTACTCGCGCCAGTGTCCTTTACGTCGCATGCGTAGCGCTACTCAAGCAGCTAAATTTTTAGCGTATATACACAGCACACATTTAATAAAAGGCAGCTGAATTCCGCCTATTTCAATATCGGCTTAACTAAGAGCAGCACAGTTTCGCTTGTAAAGCATCATCGTTACAAGATCAAAATCGCACAGATAGCTTCCAAAAGGGATCGATGAACGAAACTGCAGGTGATACTCTCTGATAGCACGCTTTCAGAGAAGAGCGCTCGTGAAGCAAAAGTTACGTTCCGCGAAACTACCCCTAAAGCCTACTCTAATTATGACGCGATGCATGTTGAAATCATGAGCTTTCACAAAACTTTGTGCACAACTTGTAATATGGGGCGACAAAACATCGTTTCACTCTTTCGAGCGTTTATTTTTTTTAAATGTAACGGCGTACGTGCCTGACGAGGTTGCTTCCGTAGCCTGCTCAGCAGGTACTGTATACTAGAGCTGTGCACGGGCCGTATTTCCGAGCCCGAGCCCGGCCCGGGCCCGCCGACTTTGTCGAAGGCCCGCCCGAGCCCGACGGCAAAGGGCTGCGAGCCCGCCCGGCCCGGCCCGACGTACGAAAACAAAATCCTGGGCCCGGCCCGGCCCGGCCCGGCCCGGCTTTTTGAAGGTTCTCTCCGAAAACAAAACATCGTTTTCCGGTAATTTGGCATTTTATTAAGCATATCGAATATGATCAAACACACACGACGAACAGTCTCTATTACACAGATTACAAACTGTCGTGCAAAACAGCAAGCAGTCCCACGATTCCGGCTTCAAAGAAGTGCGGCGCTTTTGCTTTATGTAGCCCCCCGAATTGAAGTTGCGTTCGCTGCTTGCACTCGTCGCCGAAATTGCTAATATCTTTTTTGCCAGCTTGGCAAGCTTGGGATATCTCTGAAGTTCAATAAGGTTGAGAGCTGGGCTAGTTGGTGACTGATCATTATGCCTATATGGTTAGGTAGCGCACTTTCGACGGGGACAAAAGAAACAGAAAGGACCGAGTAGCGAGTGTCGTGTCCTTTCTGTTTCTTTTGTCCCCGTCGAAAGTGCGCTCCCTAACCATATTGGGATATCTCTGCTGCTTGTTTTTCCAGAAGACTAAAACTTCAGATGGACAGGCGGACGATTCCATAGAGAGATAATCGGAGCGCTCCCCTTTTGTTTAAATTAGCGAATGGAAAGGAAAAGCGGTAAAGGGCGGTCGCGGAAAAGGCGCTGTATGCGTGCTGGAAAACAATTCCAGCTGATTTTCTATATTTCGGGCTTCAGTCGGGCTTTGCGCCGGGCCCGAGCCCGGCCCGATAAAACTCAAAGTAGCCCGAGCCCGGCCCGGGCCCGAGGTGGAAATGCGTCGGCCCGCCCGAGCCCGGCCCGCGGGCCGGGTCGGGCTCGGGCTTTCGGGCTACCCGGAGCCCGTGCACACCTCTACTGTATACATTGTGGACTTGCACGAGCAAGGTGTTCTTGATGTTCCAGTAAAAACAGCGAAAGTGTCCACGCTAGAAAAGACGCGAAACACGCTCTCCGACGGGCTGAGTTTCGCGAGTTTCACGTTTGCTTTGTGTAGCGTCTGCTGGCCTGGCAGCCCGCGCATGTTGTTTCGTCGCGGTGCGATAGATGGCGCGACGCGCGATGCAAATATGGCACTGCGCATGGAATTCGCTGTGTTCTGGTCTATACTTTGGCATAGCACACCGTGTACCGGTTAGCAGCCGTAGAATTGAAAGAATTACATGATGTTTTCTACCAATAATCTTGCGCCCTTCTATTTACATCTATGTGTGCCATCACATACTACGAAACTATTATTCCAACGTAATAAAGAAAGTTAAAGTTTGTCTAATGCATAAAACCATCCCGATTGCAGCATCATATACTGCGGCATCTACGAGGCATCTGGCAACATAGGAGGCTATGTAGTTACCTAGTTAAAACACTCAGAAAGCCTCCCTGGTTAGTAAAGGCAAAATTTACGAGCTCTACTAGCTGCTGGCTAGTAAATGGATCTCGCGAAGGTGGTAAAATGCACACAAAGCTAGTAAATAGATGCCTTTACTACCTACCTGTCCACTAACTTTTTTTTAAGAGTGGGAGTAGAATACGTCTTTAAAACAATCGTTTGCTGATACTGAAAAATAGTGATACTGAAAAAGAATTATTTAGCTGGTTTAGGTAACACTTCTCTAGTTCATTAGAAACATTTAGCCGGTTTACCTGACTATTTTCTAGTCCCAGCGTGCATGGTTCTTTATGTATCTAGCGTGTCCAACATTTCATTGTTTTCCGTTGTCGCGCAGGGGGATCACTGAGTAAAGGGCCGCAACTTATCTTACTCTCGTTGATAAGCGGACGTTGATGAATCCGTGCCGAGAGCAATGGTGCGCACATCGTCCCCAGCTCCACCACCGTCAAACACGGATGACTGCATAAAAATGACGATACCATAATGGACGATCGGTTTCCGCGCTAGAAACACGGTGCGTTATCTCCGAGTGCTCCAAACAGGGAGCGAGCGTACTTCAGTAGTGTAATACCATCTCAGTCCCACGAGAGCGTGTTGATTTTATTCGCAGCAAGGAAGCTACGATGCATGACCATTTTCAAGGCACAAGTTCAGGGGATGGTGAAAGCTGGAAGACAGACAGACAGACACAGAACTTTATTTCGGTCCCGAGAAACGCTACCCTTTTAAGCAACGCCGTGGGCCGCTCCCTCGTGGGGACCGGGAGGCCTAGCCTTACCGTCGCATCACGGGCTATCTGGACAGCCCGTAGTTGCGGTAGAAACTCTGGACTTCGTAAGGCAGAGTCCCAGTCCTGTTTTGTGAGCCGACTCGGGCCCCGTAGCGAGGGGCACGGCCAGAGCATACGTTCAAGGTTACTAAACTCCCGGCCGTCAGGGCAAGTAAACTCGAAAGCCTCCGAAGAGATGATGCTGAGAAAAGATAGACTAGGATAAGACCTGGTCGGTAGCATTCTAAATGCGATGGTCTGAGATATACATAACTTGCAGCGTGGAGGAGGAAAAGACCGCCTACTCAACTGGCAGTGTTTAGTGCTTTCATTGAAGGTAAGTAAGGCGTACCTGAAGAGATGAAAAATTCTTGAACACGTGGGGTCGCTAGAGCCAGCGATTCAACAAGCGATCTTGTCTTCTTCGAAGCTGCAACAGTTGCAGCCTTGAAAGAGACGGGATCACTTGAAACGTTGGCTCCAGCGACACCGCGTGTTCAAGAGTTTTTCATCTACTTCATTTTCGTTGCACATTTGCACACCTAACGAGAGTGTCTCATTAGTGAAAAAGATCATTAATTACGTTATGTCAGGCACATCAGGCGAAGTAAAGCAGCGCACTTTTAGCGGCGATGACAAGTGCGCACGGCGCTCTTTCTTGTACTCGGCAGAAATGCGCGAAAGGGACACGCGAGAGAGGCGGTAATTATTCGCCCCTTAACGAGAGATGGCGCCACGCGTAGGCTTCGGTCGACACGCCCTCTCGACAGCAATACCCGTAGCCAGTCATTAGACGACCCAAAGGTGCTTGCCGCCGGAAATTACCAAGTTTGCGACATAACTCAGCCGTTGTTTGCTTAAGGGTGCCGCTTGGCACGCCGACGGAATGTGCGCGAAAGAGCGCCCATGGCGACGAACATCACGCCTCCGGTGTTTGCTTTACGTGCTCAATGAGGCGCGCTGCTAGCCAGGCTAAATATGTATTATTAATGGCCGCCGTGTTGCTGAAGCCTGTTCTTCATGAAAAAAGGAAGAATGTTCGCCATATGGCCTCTATTGCTAACAAAGCCTCGTAACTTTTGGGTGGACGACTTACAGGCTTTGAGGGCATGTGATAGGCATGCAAAACTTGTAGGAAGATAAGTATGTTAACAGCGACGCTGTTAGCTCGAGGTAAAACATATGACCGGCCAAAACTATCATCATCACAAACGGGTATGTGCCACAGAAGTTGAGTAACTCATCTCGCTACTTACCGCTGTTCCACTAAAAATGGAGAAGGCAACAGCTAGCCCAACAAATGGCTGCGAAGCGACGGCGGCGAGCCGAAGACCTCGAGCACGTACAATGAGAGAATGCTAGGAAACGGGAAAGGCAACGGCGTCTGCGAGAAGACCCAAAAGCGATGGAAGCGCTACGCCAGCGACGACGTGCCCGTAGATGTTTGCGAGGTGCGAACGCTCGGTTTCAGCGCGAGTTTCTGTCTCTGGAGTCTGGACATCCATGTCGTGTCTGTGACTGTCCCTGGTTTGACTCGAACCTCTCTGCGCTGAGAATCAACGTATAAACAACCTAGCATCACCTAGCTAAAGCCTAGTAACCTAGAAGCAACGTAGAAACAACCTAGAGTAACCTAGCTAAACCCTAGCAACAGCCTAGAAGCAACCAGATTAGACTTCAGTATCGTCCAATTTCGCTGTTTCAAGCCTTGCACGAATTAGTGTAAGCTTCGCCATTTTTTTTTCAGCGCTTTTTAGCGTCTTCTTGTAGGTACTTCTTGGAACATGGGTCACTCTGCGATTTTGTGCGGTACTCGTGTTACCGTATTCCCCTTACGCGTTTTGTAGCCTCTTTTTGCCATGAATTGTTGTATAGCCAATCATGATGAATGTGAAAATGCTCTTAAAACACGAGGCAAAGGTGAAGACAAGGTCCACACTTCGCCGACGATGCTGTCCGATGTGCCCACGATGCAGCACCCACACCGTTCCTACCCTTGTCAAGAGCAGACACTGCAAGGGAACTTCGACACTTAATGCCACGGTAACGCACTATAATTCTGCGCTAAACTTCAATTATCGCTTACAGAACATTGATTCATTGCTACAGCTGCTACTATCAACCAAGATTTCTCCATGTGACGCCACAATGCTGTGGCGGCTGTGGGTCGGTGTAGCGTTTACGACCTCATTCAGCTATCGCATCGGTATGGTAGATTCATCCGTGTGCAGCAACTGCACCTCTTTTGCCGCTGTCCCCAGTTTGAACAACATCGCCGGACTCTCCAGTGTGCCTTGAAGATGATCGGCCTTTCCCTGAAGGAAAGGTCTTGGGAGCCTGGCCTTATACGGCGCATCAGCCAAGAAAGCCACACGAGCCCTCCTCGCGTGTGTTCTCTTTCACCGCCTTATTCCTCTCCCCATGTAGCATAGCGGACGTAGTCTAGTTAACCTCCCTGCCTGTCTTGTATTCCTTCGCTCTCTCTCCCCCCGCATGCGCAACTTTCAACATGCTTTTATACGAAAATGTGGTCGTCACCTGTACAGGTCATTTCTTTTTAGAAAGTGCAGAATTTTTACAAAATTCTA
This sequence comes from Rhipicephalus sanguineus, assembly GCF_013339695.2. Lineage (NCBI taxonomy): Eukaryota > Metazoa > Arthropoda > Arachnida > Ixodida > Ixodidae > Rhipicephalus > Rhipicephalus sanguineus. Next base: position 153,080,365 of record NC_051183.1, read on the forward strand.
TGACAGACACGCTGCTGTCATTTTCGCACGCGATCTCTACGCGAGGAGGACATATTTCGCCGCAACTAAAATGACATAACGAGATTAATTAACAAGAACTCGTTAATTAACTTTTCATTGACTTAAGGGTGGTTCTTTAAATTAAAAAGTTGCAGTGCATGCCAATTTATGGAATAGAAATTTTTGAGAAATCGCGAAAGTTGCACGTAATTCGTGTAGTGAACAGGCAGCTCGAGCCTCCAGCAGAGCTGTCGATGTGGCTGCAGCGCTGTTCATTCCTCTTCGCTACATTCGAGATATTCATAATCGAACTTTAGGACGACATCTAATGTGATGGCTCCCGGCTCGCAGGAAACACGACCTCTCTGTTACGTCAGATCGGAACTACCCGCGAAAACGAAGTGACGAAATTTGAGTCAAGGTGCGCCGAAGCAGTTTGGTCAGGAAAATCGGCAAGCATTCTTAAGTACACGAGTCGACAGCTTCTTCTTCGGATGCGATATTTGGTGCTTATCTGTTTGTTCCTTAAACTCTAAACAATAGCGAAACCTATTTCGCCTATATGCAAGAAGAAGCGCCGCAGTCCTGCCCCAGAGTATTATGCTTCCCAGAGAAAGAAAAGGTTGATATCGCAGTTATCATGCGCACAGCTTGAGAGAAACAGATTAACGCGAAACCCCACTCACAAAAGTAAGGCGATCCGCGGGCGCAAGTGAGATAACTTGCCTCTTCTCACGAAAACATAAAGCCACAATGCGCCTTCATTTAAATTTCGTCACTTCGCGGTCATCGGTGGTTTCGGTCTGACGTAACAGAGTGGTCGTGTTTCGTGCTGGGCGCGATCAGTCTCGATATTGCCCTTAAAATTCCATGCTGAATATCTCGAATTACGTGCAACTTTTGTGATTTTTAAAAAATGTTATGCCATAACTTGCCATGAACTACAACTCTCTAATACCCTTGTTACACGGACAGCCTAAACCTCGGTTAGTGTAACCGCGGTTACGCGTAACCGCGGTTCGCTTATGTTACACGGTATGCGAAACCGCGGTTATGCCGCTAACAGCGGTTGTACCAAACCGAGCTTGGCGACCTCGGTTTGGCGGCTAACCGAGAAAATGGCGGCCTACATGGAGGACATGTGCACGCCGGCGAGCGTTCGTGAAAAACGAATTGGACTGCAAGAACCACCGAAAGCCTGATTAGGCTTTGGGAAAACAATGTACATCATCTACGGAGCACTTCAAGGAATGCGAAAGTGGACGCGGAAATAACAGCCGAGTGGAACGCCGGACTGCCGCCAGACGCGGTGCCATGCACGCCAAAGAAAGTCCGCTTTAACCGAGGACGCTTGTGCGCTGTGTAACATCGGCGAACCGTGGTTGGCGCTAACCGTGGTTGAACGCGGTCAACCGTAGTTGGTCGTAACTGCGGTTAGCTTGCCTGTGTAACAAGGGTATAATATGAACATCTGTCATTAAGTCACTAATTACAAGTTTACTAGCGAGTATTTTGTTATCAGTTGCAACAGTGTCATTTCAGCTCTTGCAAAGTATTTCCGCCTCGACGTAGAGTTCGTCTGTGAAAACGACAGGAGCCTTAATGTCAATAGATTTTTATAAAAAAATCTGTATTGTCAAAAAAACAGACACCCTGTATACGTTCAAACACTTCTCACACTTCATCTGCGCACTGCACGGGGTAACCTCCGAACATTTTATTAAATGCGAAGCATTTCTTAGCGAACCTCTGGCACTTTGAGCGTTTCTATCTACGTATCTATCTATCTATCTATCTAGCCGCCTACGTCTGGGTGCTCTCATGATCGCCTCCTTAACTTAGTGTAGACCAAAACTTGCATGGGAGGGTAAGAGGATTTGACGAATATGATTGCCGGTTCAGGATATGAATAACATTAAAATCCTGTCGCGTACGTCGTCAAACCCTTTCCACTAGACACGTGTGGCACATACCCGTTTACCACGGGCCGCGGGGTACGGGTATGCGCCACAGGTGATTGACAGTTTATATCTACCCAGGAACAGCGAGGAGAGACATTGGTAACTTAAATGCTAGATCGTTAAGGAAAACCAACATCGGCAGCGTTGACTCAACGAATGGAACGAATGAAAATTAGGATCCCAGCCGGAATCGAACCCGAGCATTCTGCGTGGCAATCAGATATTCTACCACTGAGCCACGCCAGGTCTATAAACTGGTTTGGAAAAACAGCCTACGCAGGCGTTATATCGGTGCAACGTCAATTGTGGTTGGGGTGCTGGCTGTCTAATCTTAAAAGAACGCAATAAACACTACATGATACTCCTACGATGTGTACTCCTACGATGCAGGCGTCATATCAGATTAGCGTCTGTAGTTCCAGTGTTGGTTCCGCTTTTATAGCAGTCTTATAAAGATTACATTTGTATTCCTATGATTGAGCAAGATATATTGAAGCATTCCTCGACCCCAGAGGAATACATTAACGAAAGTTACATATGATATCCACATCACCGCACCGTAAAGTGCACTTCGTCCGCCAGAACGACGCAGTCTCCTCTTCATTTCTTACGAGGCTGGGCGATGACCTCATGCTGACCGAGGATGATGCCAGATTGATTGACAGCCGCTTTGTGGATTAGGCTACGTAGGCCACATACTCCCAGGTAGCCTACGAATACGACAAACACCAGCCACTGATGTTGGTCTGCGTAGCACTATCCAGGCCTACCAGCCTCGACGGCCTATACCTCTCCAACGCGAAGGGTGGCTTCAGGTTTCGACATGTCGCCGGCTTTGTCGACAGACAATTTGTCGACGAAATGACCGAGGCATCCACGAATTCCAACAGCTCTACTATACCACATACTTCACTACACATGGACCGCTCGTCACCGCGATCACGACCGGATACTATAACAAGTCATGACCAGCTGCTGGTGCTCACTGATCACGGTGATGACGCCCTTGTTCAAGAACTGTCAAGAACTTCTTCCACACATGCACACGGGTTCGTGAAACGTGCGTGTGTTCTCGGGACACGTATAAGCACTACATATCACCTTAACGCTTCTCGTGTCGGTAATACCCACGTTGCCATTGGCAGCGTTACCCAACCGTAAACAACTGGTTATATAACACATATGCGGCTCTTCAGCATATATATGTGTGCGTATAAAATTTATACAAATCTTTAGTATCATTTTGTAACGTGTCGCTCAATAAAAAAAGTTACGCCACAGTCACCTACCCGCCGCATGCTTCGCCTAACAACGACTCCCACGGTACGTGGGATCTGCCGAATTTTAGTCGCGTGACCAATTACGGGATCTTACTTGATTTTCAGTCACGCGACTAGTTGTTACGTGTTGTTACGTGATTGTAGTCACGTAAGGAGATGTGGGATGTTACGTGATTTTAGCACGCGACAATTGCAGGCGTGGTGTACAAAAAATTGTAGTCACAGGAAACAACAACCCATTATCGATATGACGTATATTTTACGATCACGAGAAATTCACTTTCGTTGCTCGAAAGAGCAAGCGAAGCTGCACTCATGCACTTTTCTCTGTCGGTCCCTACATGGGAGACGCCCGCTACGCGCTAAGCGCGTCCTGCAGGACGTAAATAATGTTTTTTCCAATCCAATCACCACATATCAACTTCGACTCGATAATAGCTAACCCTGAATGTTCGCGATTCTTGTTGTTAAAGTTCAGATGCAGTTTTTGCAGTGCGTGGCGAGATGCGCGTTGGTTTCATTTTGTACTTTGCTGCTTTGTTCTCCTAAAGGTGCTACATACGTTCCACTAGCATGGGTGGCGCGACCAGGTTAGTCGCAAATAGAGGCTTGTTCGAAAAGCGTTGGTAGGCTCAGTCGCTCGTTGCTCGATTTTTCGGCCTCATACTCGGAACCAATCAGATGCCCAGTAACAGGACCTGGGCTTATTTTGCGAGACAATTGTAGTACGAGCAGACGCGAATTCGGCGTGACGACCAGTACGTCGCGTTTTAGTCGGTCCTTAGTCGTCATTCGCAAATGATCCCGCGACTGGTGCTAGCCGAAGGTGTGAATGACCTGTGGGCGTTGATTGAGGTAACGGCCGGTTTGCCCAACATATGCTCCCTCCTCTAAACCACCTTCGTTTGACATTCATCAAATTTTATTACGTGGTTTACGGTGCATCCGGGCAGCATTCTGGGACTCGTTTCCTTTAAAGGGGCCCTGCAACCACTTTTTCAAGTAATCACGGAATGACTCCATTAAAGGAGTTCGTTCCCTCACAGTACGACCGCCGCAAAAATATTTAGAATTCGTAAAGCACGAGCGGAGTTCCGGAATTTGTGGCACGCTTTAAGCGCTTTCTCTCCTTTCGCACAAGTCAGCGCGCTAAAAGCTACGCGTGAGAGGGGCTGCATGAGAGGCAGCAAGAAGGCGCGTCCGTCGCTTGAAAGACGTGGCGCCGAGTTCGAACCGAGAAGGAAGAAGCCACCAACTCACAAATGCACTGTTACGCGTCCGTGCGTCATGACCTTGAGCTCTCCCCATTTTTTGAAAGACGCGGCTTACTATGTGCGGGCAGGTGGCGCCCGCGGTCATTATGCCGCTCACGATGCTCAATGGCCGTGCACTCTGGGTTTATGGCACCATTTGTCGAGAGAAGAGCGAGCGATTTCTAGCTGACTTTAAAGGCTGGTTCACACCGGCGACTAGCAACGGTCGCGCGACTAAGTTAGTCGCAAAGCGACTGGTCGCAAACGGTCGCAAATGGCCGTTGTGGTCGCAAAGCGACTGCTTTGGCTCAGTCGCTCGCTGCTCGATTTTTCAGTCGCGCGACTGCAGTCGCAAACCTCTGAACCAATCAGATGCGCAGGAACAGGACGTCAGCCTATTTTACGGGGCAACGGCAATGCAAGCTGTATACGAGCAGACGTGAATTCTATATGGCGACTGTTAAAAGTCGCACGCAGGTGTGAACATCGGTCGCTTTGAGTAGCTTTTTGACTTCTAGTCGCAAACGGTCGCGCGACCATTGCTAGTCGCCGGTGTGAATGAGCCTTAAGAATTAATTGTAAATCTCAGGCAGCGCGCTGCGTTATATACAATGTTTGGCTCGCACGAAATAGTGTTCTCTGATGAGTGCCGATGCTGTCACATGTCGTATCTATTAAACTCGGCTAGTCGTAAGCAGTAACCAGCGCAACGGAACTACCTGCTGCTCCTCGTCGGCTGCGAAGAAATCTAATGACCAGAGACCGGTTCTTAGCAAATGCATATTTTGTTCTATATATGTTCTATATATATTTGTTATATGTTCTATATTCTATATATGTTCTATATATATGTTCTATATATATATATATGTTCTATATATATTTTGTTATATATGAGCATGAACTGGAGGTTAAGAAGGACTGCTATAGTGTTTTTAAAATGCCAATAAATTCTTTTTTTTTTGGGGGGGGGGGGGGCTCGTGCCTAAATATAATTACAAATGCCTATTCCCTCTAAAAAGACAGGGCGTACAAGCAAGGACACAAGAAGGAAGTCAGGACACCACAAACGCCGACTAACAACTGAAGAGACACACAACGGCTGAAAAGGAAAGAAGGCACGAAAACTTATCTGCGCATGCCCATGCAACAGGCGAACCTATCAATCCGGCACGCGTGGCGGTCTACGTTGAAGATAACTGTTAAGGCATTTGATTTCATCTTTATGCAAGTTAATCGACGGTTGGCTCACGCATGCGCTACCACTATTCTCGATATGCCGTGCTTCAATCATCAGGCGCGTTTCTTCATTTCTATGCCGGCACAACACTGCGCATTCATCGAATTTTGGCGTGCACTTGCAATCTCGACAATGTAAAGATAGATTAGAAGGCGAGCCTCCTGTTAGCGATCTCTTATGTTCCAACAATCTCTGGTTAATGCATCGGCCCGTTTGTCCTACGTAGAAGCGACCGCAGCTGAAAGGGACCTTATACACCACACTCGTGCGGCAATCAGTGAATTTGTTGGTGTGTTTTACGAAACAAATATCGGTCCGCTTCTTGTCTTTTACTAGCTCATTCTTCCTCTGCACAGCGGCACAAATCTTACCTAGCTTATTGGCAGCCGTGAAAACAACATTAACGCCGTATCTAGTTCCTACTTTCTTTAGCCTGTGAGATACGCAATGAATGTACGGAATACCTACCACACGTTTCTTCCTATCGTTTTCTGCAACCATGCTCGGACTTAACACAATAGACTTCATTAAACGCTCAGCGACCGTGGCCACTGCATCACGAGGATACCCTACATCTAAAAGACGTGTAACCTGTGCGTTAAAGCTACCACTCATTTTTTGCTCACACGACTTGGTGAGGGCTGATTTAAGGCAAGACATGGCGATAGCGTTTTTTACAACCTTCGAGTGCTTCGACGAAAAATTTAACAGCGGTTTGGCAGATCTAGGAGAATACTGCCAGCACACGTGGTTCTTCTGGAACGTTAAGGAAATGTCTAGAAATTGTATCCCATTATTCTGAGGCACCTCTTTAGTAAAGCTCAACCCACCTCCATTAATTTCAAATTTTTCGCTCAAACGATCGCCGCCAGAAGCAGATGTACGCCGACTGGCTGAGGGTAGCTAACCAGCATGCGGAATTCATATGGAGGGTAAAAGATCGAGAACTTCAACCATGTAAGAGGAAGATTATTTCTACTGTTTCACCGCAAAATAACTTGCTAGTCCTTGGAGGAGCTGCCTTAGATGATAGTCACTGCGAAACCCTAGCCTTAGGTCCTAAATACTGTTTTAAGCCGAACCTGAAACCAATAGACGTTTTAAGTTTGCCGCGTACAATCACTAGACTTGTGCCTGAAGAAGAGCGTTCCCACTGCATTTCAGACTGCGTTGCTAGCATCAAGGGTTCTAATGTGCATCTCAATTGTTCTGATCCTGTCCGGCCTTTGGTTAATTACTGTGTCGAAAAGAAACTCAGGCCAGTAATTTCAGATAAGGAAGGGTATTTTGTAATTATGCCGGACAGTTTGTTCCCAGAAAAAGCATTAACAGCCATAGAAAAGAATTTTAGGACGGTAAAACTTAAGCCATCAGTAGTCAGGCAACGTGCTGTCGACCTTTTGTTAAGACATAACCTTGAGAGAATAGCTTGTAATGTCAAGAAGGCTAAATCACTTACTTCAGAATTGTTTTTTTCAGCCAAAACACATAAGAACGAGATCCCATTTCGAGCAATCGTTTCAGAGCAAGGCACCTGGCAAGTCTCTGTATCTAGTTATTAGCAGAACTGCTTAACCTCTTTGAGTTTTTCAGACCCTTTTCGTATGCGTAATTCTCAGGCGCTAGTTCAGTTCCTCTTAGAGGATAACCCCGGCTGTTGTAAAGCTTTTAGTATGGATATTGAAGACCTGTATTATTCTTTGCCGCATGAGGAGTTGTTAAATTGTGTTAATGAATGTATTAACGAACAAGCGCTCCAGACGGTTTTCACCGATAAATGTGGTGTTTCTACCGGGGCATTTCTAGAAATCATTTCCATGTACTTAAAGTCGACGCTTGTAGGTTGGAAGGAAGGCGTTTATGTGCAGAAATCAGGGATATGTATTGGTTCTAAGGTTGCTCCGGTTCTTAGTGATTTATACCTTAGCAAGATTGACAATCTTTTGGAAGGCGCCTTAGATAATAATAATATCTGGGGTTTAACGTCCCAAAACCACGATATGATTATGAGAGACGCCGTAGTGGAGGGCTCCGGAAATTTCGACCACCTGGGGTTCTTTAACGTGCACCTAAATCTAAGTACATGGGCCTCAAACATTTTCGCCTCCATCGAAAATGCAGCCGCCGCGGCCGGGATTCGATCCCGCGACCTTCGGGTCAGCAGTCGAGCGCCATAACCACTGGACCACCGTGGCGGAGCGGAAGGCGCCTTAGGTGCTTCGGTTATTAAGGTTTTTCGTTATGTGGACGATTACTTGATCTTTTGTAGTGGTGAGGACTTTGAAAAGGTGGTAACTTCCGTGAGCGAAAAATTGGAAATTAATGGAGGTGGGCTGAGCTTTACTAAAGAGGTGCCTCAGAATAATGGAATACAATTTCTAGACATTTCCTTAACGTTCCAGAAGAACCACGTGTGCTGGCAGTATTCTCCTAGATCTTCGAAACCGCTGTTAAATTTTTCGTCGAAGCACTCGAAGGTTGTAAAAAACGGTATCGCCATGTCTTGCCTTAAATCAGCCCTCACCAAGTCGTGTGAGCACAAAATGAGTGATAGCTTTAACGCACAGGTTACACGTCTTTTAGATGTAGGGTATCCTCGTGATGCAGTGGCCAGGGTCGCTGAACGTTTAAAGAAGTCTATTGTGTTAAGTCCGAGCATGGTTGCAGAAAGCGATAGGAAGAAACGTGTCGTAGGTATACCGTACATTCACTGTGTGTCTCACAGGCTAAAGAAAGTAGAAAGTAGATACGGCGTTAATGTTGTTTTCACGGCTGCCAATAAGCTAGGTAAGATTTGTGCCACTGTGCAGAGGAAGAATGAGGGAGTAAAAGACAAGAAGCGGACCGATATTTGTTTCGTAAAACACACCAAAAAATTCACTGATTGCCGCACGAGTGTGGTGTATAAGGTCCCTTTCAGCTGCGGTCGCTTCTACGTAGGACAAACGGGCCGATGCATTAACCAGAGATTCTTGGAACATAAGAGATCGCTAACAGGAGGCTCGCCTTCTAATCTATCTTTACATTGTCGAGATTGCAAGTGCACGCCAAAATTCGATGAATGCGCAGTGTTGTACCGTCATAGAAATGAAGAAACGCGACTGATGATTGAAGCAGGGCATATCGAGATTAGTGGTAGCGCATGCGTGAGCCAACCGTCGATTAACTTGCATAAAGATGAAATCAAATGCCTTAACAGTTATCTTCAACGTAGACCGCCACGCGTGCCGGATTGATAGGTTCGCCTGTTGCATGGGCATGCGCAGATAAGTTTTCGTGCCTTCTTTCCTTTTCAGCCGTTGTGCGTCTCTTCAGTTGTTAGTCGGCGTTTGTGGTGTCCTGACTTCCTTCTTGTGTCCTTGTTTGCACGCCCTGTCTTTTTAGAATGAATACTTACCAACTAGCTCAGCTCTCTGTTATTCTAAAATGCCTATTCCCATAAGATATGTGCCTTGTATACATGTTCGTGCTTGCAAAGCATACAGCTCGCTTTTGGGTATTGTCTGGAATTTACTCTGTTTAACTGCACTGGACTTGGGAAGGTTCTGGTTTGCAATCTTCTCCAATCTGTTTCTTGATATCTGTGCGGTGGTGGGTATTCTCGTTGCGGCTTATAATGTGCCAGTATGTCGTGGTACGTGACGAGTCTGTCTCTGTCGTCTTGTATCGCTACGTCATCATTCTCGCCTCCTCCGTCTTCCCCATCGCCTCCGCCGCAATCGTCTCTCCTTCCGGGGTGGGTGCGGGGTGTCTAGCGGTCACGGTCCGAGCCGCGGTGGGTTAGTTCTCGCGCGGTTTGGTGGGCCTTCTCGTTGAGGTTTCGGGGGATGCTCGGATCTTCTGTGTTGACGTTTTACTTAGGCGATTCCTCTGAGATATGAAGACTGCCGCGCTTAGGCAATACTCACTGGGATAGCAATCTCGCCCCAGCCCCAGCACATTGATGAGGAGCTGGTCGACGTAGTTCAAAAGGTACGCAGGCAGATATCTCTGTCGCACCGGTGCCCAAAAATATGCATCACGAATTCCACGCTGAGCGACGTAATGCGAGAGTAAACTGGCTCCGAGAGCAGTTCGGGTCAACTTCTAACGTCGCGTACGTCGATGCGGCCAGTTACGATTGGCAGAGACATGTAATCACGGTCGTCGACAACAAGATGACGCTGCTGGCGAGTGCCTCCGTACGCACGACCTCGGCCACAAAGGCAGAGACAACGACCGCAGTCTTCGCCGTAAGGTTTCAGGAGCGTAGAGGCGAGCCGTCAATTATTCTATCCGACTTCCAGGAGGCCTGCCGGCTGTTTTTAACCGGCCGCCTTCCCGCAATGGCGCTGAGCCTGCTAGCACCCAAACTCACTCGCCACCATCGGGGGATCTGGTGCGCAGGGCACGCCGGGCTCGAGGGCAACGAAACAGCGAACGCTCTAGCTCGCGCATTTTGTAACCGAGCGGAGAATCCCTCTATTTCGTTGACCGTATACCAATTCTACCTCGGGAGATTCTTGCTCACCAGCGCTTCACGCCACAATAATGTGGTACTCCTCACAGATACCTCAATGGGGAAGAGGCCGCCGACCTTCGAAAAGTTCAGACGGACGTATTCCCACATCTATTGAAATTACACGCAATACATCCAACGCTTTACCCGGCCGTGTGTCCGTGGTGCGGCGGTAGACCGATTCTATACCACATCTGGTGGGGGTGCGATCATAAACAAAGCGACTTAGCCAATTTTCTCGGCAAACCTCTGTTACCTAGTACGGAGCAGTTGGAGGCACAACCCGCCAGCTCGGACCCGGGAGTGCAGCTAGCGCTCCTGGATCACGTCCGGCGGGCAGCTAAGGCCAGTGGAGCCCTGGACGTAAGGCACCAGCCATAGAAGCTCCAAGATCCCCTTTCCCCCTTCCCTTGAATAAAGTTTCACTCTCTATGTTGACTTCCCTCATATGTGCCGGGATCCATTTGATGTATTTGGGAGTAATTTGGCCGGTCCGGAAGTCTTCTGCTCTGAGGTTCAGGACTTTGGTTGCTTCCATGGGGATACAAATCTTATGGAAATGCGCACAGATCGGGACGATATACAGAGAGGACAACATAGGACCGGGCCTTCTCGAGGAGCGATGGCTAAGCACTCTGACTAGCTCAGAACTACACGAAAAACTGTGGGCAATCGAGCCGGCCTGGGCAGCGGTGGAAACGCTATGCCTCACCGCACATAATGCCCCGGTGGCCTGAGCCCGGGCCGGCAACCTCGTGCTTTATTTTTCTTAATAAAGCTTTTCCCGTCAGTCCGTCCAAATGCCTATAAATGCCTATTTTCAAAATTGGCGCTTACATGAACCCTATTTAGCCTCAAGTTTCGCTTGTGGGTGCTGCTTGAAACCATTATTCATATTACCGCGTAACATTGACTGTTGGGAACTAAGGGGTTCAACCTAGTTCACTAGTTCAACCAACTCCCGGAAACAACCGCTAGCAGCAGTGAAGTGGGACACGCCGGCGAACATTCACCACCGCGCTGACATGGCGCGAGCGGTCGGCGAATGCGAAACCGCGGAGAGCCGTCAGCAGAAAGGAGGGTGAAGAGCGAAGAAAAGGAAGAAAAATGTGATGAGCACACAGCTTTTGTTGTGTTTGTAATTTACTTTTTAAGGCGGGCACTGCAGTAGCGTAGCCAGGAATTTTTTCGAACATACATACACTTTATGTATGTTCGTGCATGCGTTTGTATGTGTGTGTGCGTATATACACACACGCAAAACTGAAAAATTTCCGGGGGGGAGGGGGAGTTGAAACGACCCCCCCCCCCCGCCTGGCGACGCCAGTGGTTCACTGCCAGGGGAGAAAATGGCTCTACACGATTCGACCCGGCCAATAGGAGGCATCCCTCCCTACTGGTCTTTCAGCGATCTGGCTGTTTGCTCCTGCTCTTCGCTTCTCAGTCATGCCGAAAAGACACCCAGGAGAGCGTTGATTCGACAGTGGACATTTGACTCACCCTGCAAAACGTGGGAGAGACCGTATTCTGTGAACCGTGCGGGACAAAGCACAACTGCACGGCTATGTTCAACTGTTGGCGCCTTCGTGCCATCATAAGCAATAACAATTTTTGTTTTCCTGTCGTAGATAGAGGTCGCGCGCGTCTTCGTTTGAAGTTATTTGCACTTATGTGACAGTTTATTGTGCCTATATTTACAATATTGGAGCCCCAAAACGCTGTTTTGCCTGCCTATTTTTGGCGCCTAAAACAAACTTTCTTAATGCCCAAAAATCCGGCCTCTACTAAAGAGATAAAGGTTAGTTTCCTCCAAACCTTTTCTTTAGCATTCCAATTTTCTCAGTCTGAGTAACATGGCACACAAAAATGTATCGGCATTGCTGTTCCAATCAGCCGCCACACGTTGATACCTACGTTCTATGTGTGCACATGCGCAGCGCGCTTAGCCTTCAACATGGCGGAAATGCAGTCGGCGGCCGCTAGATCGCAGCAGATTTTGCATAAGGTCTATTCTCTCTAGCGTGCTTCAGCAACTGGAACGGCCCTATCGAAGACGCATTCAGCGACCACCGACACGCGAGTTTTGCGCAAAATTTTTGCGAAGTCTAAGTTTTCCTGATGTGCACAACTTTCGTTGTCGGCTTAACATGTTGTCCTGGAGGGGGCTTTAATTCCATTGCCAGGAAATTAAACGAAGCCTTGACATTTGTTTTGCGTCGTGGGCATTCATACGGTTCCGATATATTCCCATTCAGCAAGCATGGTTGGGATGTAAAAACTGCGCAAAATATAGACAAGGACAGAGGAAGAGACGACACCTCTGTCCTTGTCGATATTTTGCGCTGTTTTTACATCCCAAGCATGAACCACCAACTAGCCCAACTTTCGCTATTATTGCAGCAAGCATGGATTTGTAGTCCCGGGGCTAAGACACTCGCTTTCAGAGCGTGGAAGCCCGTGCTCAATTCCAGCCCCGCCGAAGAAACTTGTTTTGTCTTATTAATTTGTTTCTTTGTGGCGATGATCGTCTTACATGGCAGAGGGACAGACTGCCAGCTTCCTCGTTCAGTCGGCATAGCAAAGCTTGCTCATTTGAAAGCAAAACCCGTGCTGAGAGTGGGAAACAAAACGAACCAGAGGAGGAACAGAGCTGGAGGTTTCCCACACTGTTGTACCATTTTAGAGAATGCCGGAACAAAAAAATTCTACATGGTTGGTTCAGAAGGTGGGTTTGAGATCCCAATATTTTTATAAATTTCATATTTTTTCCATCGTCATTGATTTCTTTAAAAGCTAAAGAATCCCGCTCTCAAACCACTTTGCCCCTGATTAAGTGCATATTAAAATTGACGAGCCGTGCTTTTTAACCTCTATTTAGTGAATTCTCTAAAGTGAAATTGGACAAAGAAAGCGGATGTGCGGTGATGGGGATAAAACGATTAGACGTGCTTTAGACAGTAGCAGTGTTTATTAAGCAGAATTAGAGTACATCTCGTGTGATTCGACAATTAGTACTTTCTTACCGTTTTAGGCTCTGCTAAAGTCTGTGCTTGAGAGGGGTGCAATGCAGATATGTCATGTAAAGGAGAATAAGTTTCTAAGTTACGTGACATCCATTCCATGTGCTGTTCTTTTTTACTTTTTGAGTTGATTTAATTTTTCAGCATGTTCACATCAAAGCAGGCCATAGCATCTTGACGGTCCATCTCTTATTCTGCAGACAAACACGCCGCCACGAAACACCATATTGACACAATGGCAGCTAAATGGAAGACTGATAAGAAAACGCCGAGTGTCGATCGCCACCTAAGAAAACTCGAGCAATTCTCGGAAAGAAATTTCCTCGATTGTTGATTCCGGACAGCTTGCTTACCACTTACAGGGACGACTGCGCGTCGTGCTTCGCATGTTGCAGCACTTCAGGTGCCATAGCTCACACGATTCTCCAAGAAGAACACGTGCCTCGGTAATACGCGCGAACATTTAACGACTCATAAAGTTTGCAGTTCCGAGGTGAGTCCAGGAGGGAGAGGGGAAGAAAGAAAAATAAATATGGCCAAGAAAGAATAGAACACACAGAGCAAGAATAGCGTACTTAGCGGGAGGCGGCCATTATTACAACGGCGTGTCCGTCGCCCCTCAAAGGACAGCCTTTATGCACGTGCGAGCTCGGCGGGGCTCGATGCCGTCTCATTCGACTTTCATGAGCGCTCGCGATTTGCGCGTTCTCGTATCGGGTTGATCGGCGACACCCGCCCTCGTACGACCGCCCAGTTCGTTATCGACGTCCAAGTTTACCGTCCTCGGTTGCGGCCCGACCGCTCGTCGTGTTGGATTGCGAGCGTCGCTTATCCGTTCATCGACGCGTTAATTTTCCTTTACCCCCCTCGCCCAACGTAATGTATGCGAAGTGGCGCAGGCGGCGGCTTATTCCATGCTTTTACATTTACGCTCTCTTAGTGAAGGGTCGAGGGAAGGCTGCAGTAGGGGACAGATCGATATTCACGGCACGGTCATTTGCCTTCCAGCTGCAGTGCTACAATGCCACTAACTCAGGAGTCCAAGGGTTGTAAAATTAAGGCGACAAGGTGGCAAGGCTGTTTTCGTTCGGGTAGGAAAGGACTGAAAAAGTGGCGGATGAGACGCGCTGCATCATTTGGTACTAAGTATGCCCGTATTACAGCGATATAGTCAAGGTGACCCAAAATTGAACAACAACTTTGCATGTACCTTGTTCCATTGGCGTCGCCGCAGGTGAAAAACGTAACACAACATACAATAAAATGCGCAACAGGACTTCTCGGACAAAACAATCTTGAAGGCTTTTTGGTCGAGACATTGCTGAACGTAACAGCTTCTAAAGCACTTACTGCTTTTCGGTAACTGAAATCACGAGGATCCTGCCACTCCATGTTCATGTCCCCATATACATAAATGAAAAAAAAGTGCTTGTTCATTGCTTAATTAAACATGTAAATTGTATAGCCGGTATTATTTCACAGCAACCAGCACAAGGAAATTGTAATTCATGCGGTGCTTGGCGCCACTGTGTGGTCATTTGGGTGCCCCAGCTCGCATTACAGAAGTTCTTTTGCTTTTCGTGTCTCAATATTTTTCCTTAGTATGTAAAGGGATCAGTACATCAGATATGTACTATTGGCGGAGCAAAACAGATGACCGATCACCTGTGCACAGGTTGGCTTCGTAACCGTGCACTGTGCAAACAACGCTGCAAAATATCGGCCCAGAACGCTGGGCGGTAGTGAAACCTGATGATAGCCAAGCAATCTGTCGCCATCATGCAACAACGAGTAGGAGGAGACCAGTCACTATGTCCAACATGGTGCCTTATTAGGCAAGAAATCATAGCAGGCGCAGAGAAATGGCAATTTAATATACGACCTTTTGCTGCTAGTTACGATGTATGGACGGGAAAATAATTTGTGAAGGGGAATTATCCGTATAAGCTTGTGTTCAAGACAAACGCGGGAAATGTTCAGTGGAATACTGTCAGCGGATGTAAAAGTTATTTTGGTTGTGCAAGTCGATGAACTCAATAAGACGTTAACCAGTTCAAATTTTCATTCGTGCCCTGCAGTTACTTTACACAATGCCCCGTTTGCCATCCGCTGGACATCACCACGACACATCACTCAACAGGCAGCATTTTCAAAGCATTTTAGTTCGAAAGATCGGCTTCGTCTCAGTTGTCAATGTGTAAAGAATACTATCATCCTTTCAGAAACATAGTTAAATAACACATGCATATCCGACACTTAACGATATAGTCTCTGCTATGCTAAATTAATCTCTTCGAACAAAATCAAACGGCCCCATTATTAGCGATTCCGCCAGTAATAAAGTTATAGAAGTAAGAAAGTGTAACATACTTATAGCAAACTTTCGCAGCACTGTCATTGAGAGTGCAGCCAAGGTGCAGCTTCTCCGTAAAAGGGGTGCCACCATCACGGAAACGGAATGCATGCCTGAACTACACCGCTCGGTGCGCACTTTGTTATTTTCATTTCTTGTAGTTGCTTTTTTTTTTCATTTTCTTGCCTTCTGTGCTGGCGTTCCCGCCACTTCGGCTACCTGGAAGTGCGAGTGGCGCGCGACCGTCGCTCTTTCGTTCGTGCTGGGCGTAATTACAGGCTGCTACGGGAGCGAGGCGAGGGGTGTGAGCGAGTTGGCGACTTATCGCCGAGCAACACAGTGCACAGGCGGGGAACCTCGCGGGAGGGGAGATTTCAGGCACACTTTGTGGGGCACGGATTTGAAGCCCGTTCGTAAACTTGCATCCACTTTAGAGTAGCAGAAGGGGGAAAGCACATTTCTCCTGGTTTCGTAATGCTATACTCCGTTACTCTTTGTTCTTGTTACGTGAGTGCCAAAGTTAGCCGTTGAGGCCTTTATATAGAAAATATTCATTAACGATATTTTCTTTTTTTTTCTCTTTTTATTGTGGAATAGTTATTTAATTGTTGTAGTGCAGTACAAGATATCACAGCAATGAGCGGCGAAGACGGTAAAAGAGAAACGAGCAACACAGACAGGCACCGCCCTTTCACCTCTTTTTGATTCCGTCATTTAGTGCCGTACTGTAGAAATAGTCGTTCATTTTACCAACACTCTTCATCATGACCCTCACTTCGAAATGACAATTAGGCGAAATTACAGACGAGGCTTCATAGCTCTTTATATGTAAGCCAATGCGACAAATGAGTGATTTGTGTGGCCGATCAGAGTGACATTTTTAAGAGGAAGACAGGCAACGCGACGATGAGAAACCTCGTTGGAGGTGCAGCAAAACTCAGCAGCGGATGATGAGTTAAACAAAATCAGACTGTTGGGAAATGCAGCTTCAATTTAAAATGAAAGATTCGTTGTAATGAGACCTGAGGTACATCAATAGACCGGCAAATTATTCCGCGCGCAAGGCTGCACTTGGTTTTTATAGGCACAATATGCTGCATGAGAAGCAATGCGCAACACACGAGTTCTCACTCCAAGGACATTGGAGCTGTCGCACGCAGCGGCAGGCGCAATACTGTTCATGTTATTGAGGCACTTAAAATTTTGAAAGCTACTCAGAAATGCGTCTCTGTCTGCCACTCACCAAAGAGAAGCCTTGTATCTTAACCTTGTAGCTTGTGATCCGCAATAGCTCGTCATATAGAAATATGTCTTTCTCACCAGTTCCTCGCGCATTGGATGTATACTTTGTACTGCATTTCTTCGCGCATGGCGTGATCTGTTAGCATATTAAGTGAATAAAATTTGCAAGTTAAAGTCATGCAATCCGTCTTGTGCCATGCGTTCTTTTCTTATTGCGTTTTTCACTGTAGCAGATATGTCACAACAGGTGGTTAATATCATGAGACGTATATATTATCTTTTTTCAGTATTACCCCCAACTTTCCAATATCCCGAGTAAGGGAGTTTTTGCTATTGGCAAAATTTACTTGTAGGGCACAGGGCGGCTAATTTACGGCTTATTTAATGCAAAGATGTTCCAAAAGTCTGGTAAATTCATGATTTCAAAAGGATTACTCCTTCTATGGCATCGTTCTATGTGTCGGTGTAGGATCTGTACTGTAGTCTATATGACACACTGCAAGCGTGGTGCGAAACACTATACGTGCAGGGGCCCGAAATAAAGCTATCTGAAATCAGTTTTACAAATTGCTGCTTTGCTCCATAGACTCAGGATGCGTTCACCTTGTAGACTGTTGACTGTTTCTATGAAAGCGCACGACGACGCGTAATTCAGTGCTTTCTATCGACATCAAGATTCAGCGCGTAAACCTAACGTCCACATCGGTATAGCATCGCCGAAGAGCTTCAAGTGCCAAATACAGAAACTGATCTGTTCTTACCCGCACGGCTTTAAGGGAAAGCAGCTTCAAGGAAACGTAATAAAAGCACAAGAGTGCTGCGTTCCACGTACTGCAAGCAGCGAGGTAGCTGCCAAGAGAGTGCAGTTTAGGAAGATTTAAACAGCACAAAAAAGAAAGACAGAACAGCCAGCGAACTCGCCCAAGCATGAGCGCAGTTTATCTGCCTCGCACCGAGGCCTTCAATGTCACGGACCGATCGGCGCGCGGTTATGATCGTCCATCGAATGGCAATCGGGGTTGCACCTGGTCATGTAGCCAAGTGCCCCTCTCCCTCTCGTTTTTCTTCCTACCCACTCTATCTCTGCGTTTTATCTTACTTTTTTCTGGCCTTTTTTTTTCTTCGTAAGCAGTCTCTCGGGAAAGGGCGTGCGAGATGCCACGCTGAGATGGCCAACGAGGTGCGCGCGCGTGGCAGGCGCGAGCAGATCGTGTGCCTGGAGCGTGTCGCTGCAGCGTACAACAAATGGCGCAGTTCTGATTGGCTTCCAAGGAAACTCCGCTACCTGTTCGCAGTATCAGACGCACGGATGCGTAGGGGTCATACGAGCGCACAAAGTACAAGTCATACCAGAAGCGTAATTTTCGGCGGTGCACTTCGATTTTCATGCTAAGGCTTTATCATCGCCCAACCCCGCAATGATCTGTTCCTGTACGACTATGGTAACTTTGAAGCATCGCAGTGGAGTGTGGCGTAGGAGGAATAAGAATTAATATAAACTGAGAGAGAAATTTTACTCGTGCTAAAGCACTTTCACGGTTAAAGCGGGTTCACGTTAGGGTGCACTGTAATCACAGCGCGCATAGGCGCGCAAGCGGGCATGTCACGCGGTACGCTTTTGTATTTCGCGGGCATCTGTAGTAAGCAGGAAAACACTAACACTTAATAGACACAGAGTTAGAAACGGTCCAATCGGACGTTTTTCAAACCAATCTGCAAGTTTTGCATTCAAGTTTTTTGCGCAGCTTCGGTGCTTCAAAAGTTAGTTAATTAAAGTGGCTAATTAAGCAACTAATCAGAACACAAAAACAGCCTGACTTACTCGAGGCATAGTCAGCAACCTGCATTTGGTCGCGTCGTCATTGAGTGTGTCGGCATATTTTTAAAATCTGGCTAGAATTAGACCCTGTACAGCCCCACTCACTCTTGGCATTATTTTGCGAGTCAGGCAGAAGCAGCCTCGGGGAAACCCCCGAGCATGGAAGCGCAGTAGACAAAACTTGGGACATTAAGCGTAAAAATAGAATCTTCTAAATAGCTGCACGTAGCAATTCACTCGGTATTGCCATAAGCGCAAAAATGTTCAATAACTAATCACTGAAAGATCGTCCCCTGTTATGTCCACTCCAGGACGAATGCCTAGTTCTGTCAGTGATGTCCAACCGTGTCCTCGCCGAGCTGATTCCATTTTGTGTTCGCAAATTTGTTCATTTCTTCGCTTTGCGACCTCACCCTTTGCAGTGATCGCCCACGTTTCCCGTCCCTTCGTAGCCGATTCCGTCGACCCAACATCGGTTTTCTGGCGTCTCACGACGTGACCTGCCAGATCGATTCTCCAAGGATATGGGCGCTTGTTTTCTGAACCACTCACTATCTTTCTATCTCTTAATGTTACGCGTATATTAATGAGAACTAACAGACAATAACGCCAAGGAAAGTATAGGGGGTGTTATCTGTAGTATTTAGAATATAAATGTGAAGAAAGTAAAGTGGACGAAAAGATAACCTGCCGCCGGCAGGGACCGAACCTGCGACCTTCGAATAACGCATCCGATGCTCTACCACTGAGCTACGGCGGCGGTCATCCCCCCCCCCCTCCACTTTATAGGGTATATATGTGCATTTAAACCTTGGAGTGTTAGTCAGCGCCAGGTCCCTGCCGGCGGCAGGTTATCTTTTCGTCCACTTTACTTTCTTCACATTTATATTCTAAATACTACAGATAACACCCCCTATACTTTCCTTGGCGTTATTGTCTGTTAGTTCTCATTAATATTGTGTCTAACAAAGAAAACGAGCCCTTAAGAGTCATCCTCTTTCCTTCGTTACGCCTATCGTGTTTCGTTCTATAGCACAATGTGTTATTACTATTCTCGAGATTCTTCGTTATTCTCCGAGTTTTTGCCAAATATGTTAGAACTGGCAACATACAACGGTGGAACACTCTCCGCTTTAGTGACAATATTAAGTTGCCGGTCACGAATTCAGAGCATGCCGTCTGCGCCCCGGCTCATCCTTATTCCCCTGTGAATTGCTTTTACATGGCTGGGCTCCCCTGTCATTATTTGACCTGGATACGCATGCCCTTCAACAGATTTTATGGTCAATTTGTCTATCGCGATTTTCTTGGTTATGGGGCTACAATAAATACACGATCATAACAATAAAGCTTGACATATAGGCGAAAATTGTGTTCATTCGCATCACATTGCAAATGTGGTTTGGTTGAAAACAGTTTTAAGATAGCAAAACGTTTTTTTTTATTTACAAATGAGTAAAATCACACGAAAAAAAAAAAGGAAAATGTGACTGACTATACACCGTCTCGCCACTACCGCTCAGCACTACCAAGGCTACGGGGTGTAAGCAAGCCACCCACTTGCGCAGCAAAACATAGTTCCTGATATAATTGCCTTACAATTGGCAGGGTTGAGACATTTGCGCTTGTCTGGCACGTGTTACGTCAAATCAATACGTGATATGTTTATTTTTCTTCACACTCATGTGTTGTGGCTTTAATTACTGTATCGGTAACTGTCGGTAACTGCGGTTAGAAATCAACATGGCAGCACCCATGCAGACGCGACCGCCCGCTTCGATCCGAACTAGCGCTTGCTGTGCGCCAACTGCACTGGAAGCAGCAAATAAACGGTGAAATGAGCCATCGCTTTGTGCCATCTCACGCTGAGGACAAAGCACGAGGTACATTTTGCCGTTATTTGCGAGATCAGCTGTTTGTTTAGCCACGCCTGCTAAGAGTAACGCGCCGAGAGTTTGATAACGATTCATGAAATTAGCGCAATTTAGTCGCGAATACATTGCTGTCGAAGCGTCAGCGCATTTATCTGAAGCAAGTACAAGCGTCAGTTCGTAACTTACGGGTCACGCAGCGCACGATGACGACTCGATAAATTCGAAGCGGAGGGCACCAGCTGCGGTGGGTGCAGCCAGGGGCGTAGCCAAGGGGTTTATGGGTTGGGGGGGGGGGGTTCGACCCCCTCTCCGGAAATTTTCAATTATTCTTGCGTAAATATATACGCACACATACAAACGCACGCACCTAAAGTATGCCTGAACCCTCCCCCCCCCCCCCCCCCCCCGAAAAAAAATTTTTTGCTACGCCCCTGGGTGCAGCCTTTCTTTTTTGCAGCGATACCGTCTGTTCGCTTTACTCGCCCTACGCGTGCGAGCAGACGCCAGGGAGACGCTGAGCAGACGACCCGACGCGGATGAATACATGGGGAGGGGGTAATCGCCCTTCCTATTGGCTAAGGGGCCAGTAGCCTTCACAGTGCTGAAGGGAACTTCTGAGATCGAGTATAGAATTCTTTTCGTAGGCTCTACAGTGTAGCGGTATAGCTTCACCCATGGTTTAACAACACGTTTCGTATGCCATTCTTTCGAAACAGCTGGCATGATGCTGCAATACTGTAAAACAAAGAAACAGCAGCGCTCGTCCTGTACTCGTGTAATCGGGTAGCCGAAAGTATACGCTGCTTGTTCTCTAACTAAGCTTGTTTCGCTTTTAGGAAAGGAAAATAACGAGTCCTCGATGCGATACGGCATTGAAATAGCGCTTTACAGCGAAACTCTCTCGAGGCGCCCGTGAGGAAAACTCTCCGATAAAAAGTGAGAATGCCAACAAATAACGCGAAGAACGGAAAGCAGCTCGAAATTGCCAGCGCGTCGCTCGAGCCCAAAGGACGCACGAAAAGAACGCACACAGGACGAGCGCGAACTATCATGCGTCACAGCTCGATACTTGAAGCGCACTGCTAAAACGTAAAGCAGGACGCACGAAAAGAACGAACAGGTACACACAGGATGAGCGCGAACTAAATGTCGCAGTTATTATTTCTGTTTGAACAGCGCGCTCCTTTCGCAAACGCGGCCGCTGCAGCGACGAAAGACCTTCGTTGCGCGCCTCGCGCCATCTCGCTGGCAATGAAGAAACGCTTATAAGCGCCTGCCGTCTCTGAGTCCGGCCAGCGGTAAAGGGTGTGTATATAACGCTCGCCGTTAGCTCCATAGAGGACCGGCGTTTCGTGGCGTAGTGGCTAGTGCCACGGGCTGCGGAGCGAGAGGTCCCTGGTTCGATTCCGCGCTTCCGAAGCATTTTTCTAAATTATTTTTCTTTGGGACTTTCATATATATATACGTACTTAAACATATACGGTGAATGACGGCGACGGGGACGGACAAAAACCAGCCGATACTGTCCATATAATTGCTATCGCAATAAAAAAGCAAACGGATATGGCCGCTCGCGTTGGAGCTCGGTTCGCCAAAGCCAGTAGCGAGATCAGACGCATGGACAGCCGCGACGTACAAGCCGTGTCACGTGCTATACATGACCATGAAGGTCATATATAGATTTGACGCTGTCCAAAATACTAGCCAGCGTCGTCCCAATGCAACGACCGCAAGGGCATCATGCTTTGGATGTGAAAATAAAAGAGGCGAAAAGGGGAAATTTCAAAGGCAGTGCAAATTTTGTATCTCATTGTATTTGGACAAGTGATATACATGACAATCACATAGTTACATAAAATGAGTCCAATTACGCACCGCGTAATCACTAAATACAGAATAAAAGTCTACAAGCCACCACGGCACCTTGGCTAGTGAACCACCTTCACGGAGTAGAATCGACGGTGATTTTTTCTTTTTTAACATCTATAGAAAAACTCCAACGATCCTACCATCTTTGAAGTATACGCTAAGGAGTACTTGAAATTTATGGTGTAAGTTATAACACAAGACATTTCAGGCTACGATCACTCGAAGCCGATAGACAGTGAAGGCTGGAAAAGCATGCCGGAAATTAAATTACCTTATAGATATAACCTGCAAGAAAGAGGGAATGACACCAAGTGCACCGTCGGGCTCATGCTAGCAACACGTAAGCCTTGTTCATCCGCCATTTAAATTCGAACGTTATGTCGAGCAGCCGTGATTCCTACAGCTTGCCATACTGTTGTGCCCATCGATACTTCTTGTTTGCCAATGTTCTGGCATTCGCCAATGTTCTGGCAACTAATGTGCTCTATACTCTACTCTTGCGAAGACTGCTGCAGTGTTCGTTGAAATTACACCTTGCCGCACCATGTTTCGCGCTTCGTGTACCATCTGTTACGCTATCACATTTAAGGACGAATGATAGAGTATAGCTCTGCAAATATTGCGGCTAACAATGGCAATACTGCCGACCTCACGTGGGGTATATAGGGGCATGCAAATGTGCTTCGTCATTCGAGAGAGGCGCAAACACTCGAGCGCGTCCTGATCTTGAGCACGCTGACACCGTGAGCTACTTTTACGACCCATCAAAGGCACTCGTCTCCGAAATTTATGCAACCTTAAAAGCGTATGAAATTGAGCTTGTTGTTTGGTCTTTCCTCTCGTGCTTTTATCGCGCAATTTCTTTGACAATGTTATGCAACCTCCTGGTGTGACATGCACTCGTAATAAAAGAGTCGCGGGAGCTCCCCCATTCTTCACCTCCTGCTTTTTCCAGCGTGAGAGACCGAGACGAGGAAATAAAAATGAATAAAGCTGATCTGTCTGCTCGCATTGCCCTCCGAATGACCGGTGGCACGATCCAGGTGACCCTAATTCCACAACCCTCGCTTCGAAATCCCGCTATGACGTGAAAGACGTTATCCCTCGTAAGGAAACTTACGGGCTCGGGAGGAAATAAAGAAGCAACCGAGTTCCCCGCAAGTCTGTCCTTTTCCTCGTATGCGAAGAAAAATGGCTGAGAAAGAGGAGCCGCTCTCCTCCTCTCTCCGTCTTGCGGGCCGGTGACAACCCTCGCGCCTCCTTTTCTTTTTCTCGCATCGTTCTCTTTTCTAAGTTTATTATTTCCGAGGCTCGTGCTGCGTCGCATTACTGGCACGGCCCGTGCGACGAACAATCGCATGCCATCCACAGCAGCACCGCTGTGGATGGCATGCGAGTACCTTTTCCCCCCTACTTCCTCGCATCTTTTCCATTGGCATCCAAGCCGTCCCCCATCCCGTTTCCCGCTGCATTTGGACCAACTGCAGCTTATACCGTCGCTAGCGCTTCTTCCAACCACAAAAAGCCGTTTTTCCCCTTAGAAAAGAGTAAGTCCCCTTCTACTTTCTTAGTGAGGTAAAATGCAACAACCAGAAAGAGCGTAAGATTACTACAGAAAAGAACACCCGTGCGGAGGTTATCAACGGTATAGGTTAAGGGAGACGGTGCATTTCTTTTGGAATCCCGGCTTTCTTTTCTTTTTTTTTTTTTACTCTGTGGGGTCCTCGTGCCCCAGTGCCTGCTCTTAACAGCCCCCCAGGACGCGAGGAAGTGAGCTCGGCACGACGGGGGCAGAATCTGGGACGAGCTTCCGTTACGCAATCTCTGTTTTCCCATTCTCCACTTCATCCCTTTTACAGCCGTGGAAGCTACCCCTCCACGGCTGGGAAGAACGTGGGGGGAGGTAGGCTTTGCCACCACGCTCTACTCGCTATACACCGTTCTTTCTCGACTAGCGTGTGCTGGCTTTTAAGAGGTAATTTATGCCTCTGTTTAGAGAAGTCGCGCTGAGCCTCCGTGTTCCCGCTCGTGGCGCCACTCGGCCATCTGTTTACGAGCTCTCGAGTGGATGTCGTCGAAAGCGGTGACTCTCCACTGCGGCGACTTCTTGGTGCCGGAATCTCACCCTGTACCTTCATGTGCTCTGTTTCGGTAGCTGCGCTATGCAGAGGTCGGAAGTGCGCATTTTCATCGCCAGCGTTTAGTGAAAATTAGCGGAAGCAGCGTGATACTCAAATGAAATACAACAACCGGCGTTAGCGACACCAACTCGCCGAAAAAAAAAAGCGAACTCAGACGCATTCTCAAGAATCTGATTGCATTATGACGTATATCAACGGAACCAAGAAAGCCGTTCGCGTGTACACACTAACGATGACACTGAAGTTCCCAAAGAGGTAAATACACAGTGCATATTCCAAGATAGCGCTTCGCTGATGACAGCTCCTTCTTGGACTTACCGAAAGGCTGTCTTGAATAAGTGCTTGCAGCAGACTAGTCTTGAGAATTTATCATATATCTTCATATAAGTACTTGAATCGAACATCCGAGTTTTGGTAAATAAGACATTGCAGTTGACATGTTGACACCTAATTCCCTTTCGGCATCACAACAGACACCCAATGGTTCGTATTCACAAACGAAGCTTACCCTTAACTTATCCCTTAAGTAACCGATCGGTGCTTAACGCGTTTCACAGACCAATCTTATAGTTAAGGTGAACTTAAACCGGCACTTAACTACCGGTAAGTAAAGTACAGCTACTCGCTAACTTAATAGCGACATTCGCTGCTTTATCTCCAAACATAATGGACGACTACCGGCGGCAGTCTCGCCAACTTCGAGCATTTTGTTGGCCGTATGGAACAAATTACACAGGATGGAGCACGTCGTTACGAGTCGCCATTACGCCCAGTTCTCATGCGTCGGCAGAATCCCATGGAGGCCTATAACGACGCGGAATTCCTGTCCAGGTACCGCTTGTCCACGCGAGCGGCGCTACGCCTGTTGGAAATGCTGTTGGTGGGTCCAAATGGCAACGAACGCGGTCACCCATTCCGCCACTGCATGCCGATGACATGCGTGAAAAAATCGAAGGACACTTTGTAAATTCCAAAGCGTGTTCGGCGAAAGCCTGTGGTCATTCGACTGACTATGCCATGGTATCGGGGGAACCCACATTCTTGGGGCGCTTCTTCGATCCGCTTGCCGTGGAATCATCACCGGGCCGCTTGGAAGCCATCCGACTAACTCGACTGCTGCAACGAGACGTCTGACGAAAGTGTGTTGCCGCGCGCACCGCTGTGCCATGACGTGATTGCTGAGAGAGTGTGAGGGGGAGATGCTACAGCTGGCACCGTTCCAGGGCACGGACGGACGGACACCGCGAGTATGAGACATTAAAAGCTTTCGCCTCAATATATTTGAGGGGAGACTCTTTCGCTTGCTTCATTAAACAGTTTTAGTTCAGCGTCCGCAGCAGCTGCAGACGCAAGCTTTCATAAGAAATGGCTGGCAGCGTGCGTCCGTACAGCTGCTGCAGGCGCCCAACTACATCTATTGGCAGCCTGCGTCTGCAGAAGAGCTGTAGACGCCCAAATAAACTGCGTAACGGAGCAAGTGAACGACGCTCACCTGTCAATGTTTTTGTGATTATTGTTATATGGTTCCTTCCATATGGCAATACTCCCCTTATTAAGGTAAAGGGAACGCAAACGGGCGCTCAGAAAATTAACAGGCGTGAGAGATATACACCAAACGCTGAAAAGCACAGACAGAATCCAAGGAGCGAAATGCACGTAGTACAGAGGTAACAAAAGAACCGCTCGTTTTGCGCGCGATATCTCACCACAGTAAAAAACAAACACACTTGTAGGCGACAAAGTAACCTCGAGTTGAGACGGCTACTTTATAGAGACGGCCGCTGAGCGGCGGCTGTTTGTTGTGGCCAGCCGAAGGCTGATAAACCGACAAATGCGAGCACTATTTATTTCGCCTCTTACGAAATATATCTTGATAAAGACTAGAACATTTGCGGTCAGTTTTGCGCGAGAGGTACAGTCATTTATTTGTGGTTTCTTTATTGAAACAAGCACGGAAACTTCTATAGCCTCGTTCCCAGGAGGCTAACTTACCCAGAATAGTGGTACTTTCATAAATGAGCCTTAAGTGTAGCTTTTGAAACTTTCCCCATACTTATCTGAAGCTTATACTTTTATCGTCCTTTCATTAGTAAAGTTTTCGCGAAACTTAAGTTCTGTTCTTGAATATGGGCCTAGGACTTTTTTGACATCAGGAGCAAGAAGTCGTTGAATCTCATGTATGTCTTGCCATTGACTCTAAGCAATGCGTTTTTCAGCGTTGATAGGAATTTGTTTGCTTTAGCTCCTCCTCTTTGTGTTTCCAGGCTGCTCTCTTCAGGCTGCTGTCATGCCCCCACCACATCTTTTTCCTCACACGGCTGCCTCATGGCAGACTTATTCCTTCTGTGTGCCTCGTTCGCTCGAGATTCTGCTGCCGATATGTTCGCCTGCTGCGTCATCTTCTCCTGCTCTATTTGTGCATTTATGCCTTATGGCATATGCCTTATGCATTTATGCCAATGGCCAAGAACGTTCCCGTTCCGAACACAACACAACCAGTGGCTCGAGTTGTCCCTTTGCGCCTGAAGAAAAACAAATACAGCTAAGAACGAGACAGAGAACAACGGTGTGTTTTCTTAAATAATAATAATAATAATAATAATAATAATAATAATAATAATAATAATAATAATAATAATAATAATAATAATAATAATAATAATAATAGGAAGAAGAAGAAGAAGAAGGAATATTCTTCTTCTTCTTCTTACTGACAAACCGAATGTTGATGACCAGGTTGATCAGTTTGCGGAGCTTGTACTGAGCAGCATGCGTAATTTTATTCCCCAATACACACATAAACAACGTAAATATCCCCACTGGTTCTCATCTGAACTTATCAGTGCACTGAAGCATAAAGATCGCGCACACAGGAAATCTAAATGTTCTCCATCGAGCGAGTGGAAGGAAGAGTTCAGCTTTTTTCGAACTCTCGCTAAACGCCTATATAAACGGGATCATAGTTCGTATATTGAATTCTTAGAAAAAAGCGCTTCTGACAGGCCAGCTGAGTTTTGGAAGTATGTACGTAAACGGTCCAGCAAAAGCGGAGAGTCTTTCAGACTACTAGACTCAAATGGGGTAGAAGTGCATGCCGTCGCTGACTGTTTTGCCGCACATTTCTCATCCGTTTATAAGGCCTCAGACTCTAGCACTGATATCAGACAGCCTAAGGCAGTTCGCTCACCCAGTGCTTTGTCGCTGGATGAAAATCTTATCTGCGAATGCATTAAGTGCTTAAAACCATCCTTATCATGTGGCCCAGATGGCATCCCCTCCGCCATACTAAAAGCTTATAGTAGTATATTTGTCCCAGTACTGACTACGATATTTAATAACTGCCTGGACACTTCCACATTTCCTAGCATGTGGAAAACTGCCCGTGTTTTCCCAGTATTTAAGTCGGGCTCTAAAACAGATGTTTCTAATTATCGCCCGATTTCTCTGCTATGTGCCACATCAAAGATCTTCGAGCTGGCTCTTCACAAAATATTGTCTTTTAGTGTTAAAAGCTCATTGATTCCTAATCAACATGGTTTTCTCGCTGGCCGCTCAACTACCACAAATCTTGCTAGTTTCATGACGCAGATCTCCACACCTATTTCTCAGAGAGGACAGGTTGACGTACTCTACTGTGACCTGAGCAAGGCTTTTGACGTAGTCAGCCACACACTGCTTATGGTTAAACTTGCGCAATTTGATGTTGACTTGTCGGTTGTGAATCTCCTGCAGAGCTATCTGCTCAATAGATATTGTTATGTAGCGGTAAATGGCCAAACGTCTTCTTTGTATAAAGTGACTAGTGGGGTCCCTCAAGGGTCAGTATTAGGCCCACTCCTATTTTTAATTTACGTTAATGATGTTTCTTTTGCCATTCATAATTCTTCTTTCCTCTTGTATGCCGATGACATCAAGATTTTTAAGGAAATTCATTCAGTTAACGACTGTCGCTTGCTGCAGTCAGATTTGCGCTCTTTTTCCGAATGGTGCAACGCTAATAACCTTTCTCTGAATGCCTCGAAGACAAAATTCATGTCTATCACTCGCAAAACATCTAGCGTGTCATTTCAATACTCTGTCAATTCTGTGTCCTTGTGCAAGGTTTATGAGATCAGTGATCTTGGTGTTGTTGTTGATAGCACGTTAAACTTTTCTGCTCACGCTAAGCGTGTTGCTTTGCGGGGTCTTCGCACCCTAGGCTGTGTTTGCAGATTGTCTAGAGAATTCCGTTCTCCTATGCCCTTCCGAAAATTGTACACCGCGCTATGTCTTCCTCAACTGGAGTATGCGTCCGTGATATGGAATGGCATTGCTCAATCCAGCGGTAACACCATTGAACGAGTCCAGAAAAAATTCCTTAGCATATATAACCATCGCTTTGCTAAAAAATCTCGTTCAAATACTGCTGAATTATTATCATTGCCATCACTTCACTGCCGACGAAATCGTTCTGATCTCTTGTTTCTTTACAAGCTAGTCCACGGTATCATATCCTGCCCTGTACTTCTCAATTGTGTTAATTTTCGAATTCCGCGTAAGTTAACCAGAGAGAACAGACCGTTTCATGTACCCGCCTGCTTCTTCCAACACTCTACCGTTCACAGAATACAAAGTCTCTATAATGTTAATTTTCTCGATCTTGACATTTTTCATAGTCCACAATCATTGTTTTTATCCGAGCTTTGCACTGTTTTGACATAGTATGGCACAATGTACAAAGTCTTCCCTTCTCCGTCTTTCCGCATAGTTGTATATATGCAATCTAATTTTTCATTCCCCTTCAATATTTCTCGTGTTGTCTTATTTTACTCCTCCCCTTTTGTGTTCATTTCTCTTTGTCTACGTGTATTTGCTCTTTTTATTTCTGAAGACTGTCTGTATTGTATAGTTTATTTTTATTGTTTTTTTTTTGCGTGCGCCTGCACAAAGACCTTACGGTTGTTCCTGGGCACGTTAAATAAATGATTGATTGATTGATTGATTATTATTATTATTATTATTATTATTATTATTATTATTATTAATATTATTATTATTATTATTATTATTATTATTATTATTATTATCCACTATCCGTTGAGTTTTCTTCAGCGGTGAAAAGTCGATTGATTTCGAGATCATGAGCCGGTTTTCGAGCAATCGAAGAATACCTTGAATACGCGTTCGATTCCCGCCCACGGCAGCCGCATTTTCGTAGGAGCGAGATGAAAAAAGAATCCGTGCACTTGTGAAAGAATCTCAGGTGGTCAGAGGTAATTCGGAGTCCCTTAGTACGACGTGCCTCATAATCATATCATTATTTCGGGACGCAAAACCCGAGACCTTGGTTATTAATTAAGCTGTGACGTGGTTTATTGACGCGTCTTCAGGGAAAATCAACAAGCGTCTCGAGTAGGGCGTCGGAGAGCGGCGGGCGTCAAGCAGCCAAAATCCGGGCAAGCGCGAGCTGGAGTCCCCTGCTACTCTTGACACTGCGGCTTGCTTGCTTGCTAGCTTGCTCGTGTGTTTCTTCGTCGTCCTCTCTTCACTACATTGGCCACCGGGGAATAGCGGAGCCATCCTGGCGACTTAAGGCGTTGACA
The DNA here is from genome assembly GCF_013339695.2 of Rhipicephalus sanguineus. NCBI lineage: Eukaryota > Metazoa > Arthropoda > Arachnida > Ixodida > Ixodidae > Rhipicephalus > Rhipicephalus sanguineus. The sequence goes on from NC_051183.1 coordinate 153,110,497, forward strand.
AGATAGCGGGGTCATAATATGGCTTGATGCGAGACACGCGGACGATTTCTCGGCCGCGACGGCGCAAGTCGTCAGATGGTGTCAAGGGCTCGACCTCGTAATTGACGGGAGAAGTCTGAGCAAGAATGCGGTAGGGGCCGTGGTATCAGGCTAGTAACTTGGAGGAAAGTCCAGGAGTGTTCGGCGGTACCCAAAGCCAGACGAGAGCACCTGTCTTGAAAGCAGCAAGAGGTCCGTCGTCGTCGCGCCTAAGCTTCTGGCGACCTTGGTCTTCTGCCGTAAATGAACGGGCCAACTGTCGGCAATCTTCTGCGTACCTTGCAAAGTCGGAAATTGGGCTGTACTCACATGCGTCAGGTGTGTAAGGAAGCATGGTGTCCAGCATGCATGATGGCTCTCGTCCGTATAAAAGAAAGAACGGTGAGAATCTTGTGGTGGCTTGCGTAGCAGTGTTGTACGCGTATGTCACGAAAGGAAGAACGGTGTCCCAGTTGGTCTGGTCGGATGCGGTGTACATCGTCAGCATATCACAGAGAGTGCGATTAAATCTTTCGGTTAAGCCATTGGTTTGTGGATGATATGCCGTCGTCATGCGGTGAACGATATTGCACTGAACGAGCAATGCTTAAATAGCTTCGGACAGGAAAACACGTCCTCTGTCGCTCAAAAGTTCGCGCGGGGCGCCGTGGCGCAGGACGAAGTTGCGTAGCATGAAAAACGCAACTTCTCTGGCTGTTGCTATGGCCAAAGCTGCAGTCTCTGCGTAACGCGTGAGGTGGTCTACGCCGACAATAATCCATCTGTTCCCAGAAGTGGTCGAGGGAAGCGGGCCGTATAAATCAATACCAACACGGTCAAACGGACGCGCCGGGCACGGGAGAGGCTGAAGTGTACCGGCTGGTCGTTGGGGTGGAGCCTTTCGTCGCTGACAGGCGGTACAAGTGCGGATATACTTGTACACAAATGAATACAGTCCGCGCCAATAGTATCGCTGACGCAGGCGGTTGTAGGTCTTGAGAACGCCGGCGTGAGCGCTTTGCGGGTCGGTGTGAAAAGCAGCGCACATTTCCATGCGCATGTGGCGAGGTATCACAAGGAGCCACCTCCGACCATCAGACGCGTAATTCCGCCGATAGAGGAGACCATCTCGAATAGCGAAATGGCGCTTGGCGACGAAGAGTCCTTGAAGCGGGGTAAGCTGATGGATCAGCCAGAAAGTCGAGCATGTGGCAAACCCACGCATCCTTGCGTTGCTCCAACGACATGTCTGCGACGTCGATTGGCGACAAGGAAGCTGATGGGGAAGCTGTGTCGGACGCTAGCGGTGAGCGGGAGAGCGCATCAGCATCAGAGTGCTTGCGGCCTGATCGGTACACAACACGAATGTCGTACTCTTGCAGCCGAAGCGCCCAATGACCGAGGCGTCCCGATGGATCTTTCAGCGATGAGAGCCAACATAGAGCATGGTGGTCCGTGACGACGTCGAAAGGGCGGCCATAGAGGTTCGGGCGAAACTTAGCCAAAGCCCAAATTATGGCAAGGCATTCCTTCTCATTAACCGAATAATTGCACTCAGCTTTCTTGAGAGTTCGACTCGCGTAAGCGACGACGTATTCTTCGTATCCCGGTTTCTTTTGAGCCAGTACTGCGCCAAGGCCGATGCCGCTGGCGTCAGTATGGATTTCCGTTGGCGCATCAGGGTCAAAGTGCCGAAGTATTGGAGGCGATGTCAGTAAGCGCCGTAGCGTTTCGAAAGATGTGTCGCACTCTCTTGACCAAGCAGACAGGCCATTAGAAGTTGTCAAAAGATTGGTAAGAGGGGCGATGATGGAAGCGAAGTCACGAACAAATCGGCGAAAATAGGAACACAGCCCAATGAAGCTTCGAAGCGTCTTCATGCAAGTGGGCTTGGGGTATTCGGCAACGGCCCGGAGTTTCGCTGGGTCCGGAAGAACGCCTTCCTTGCAGACGACGTGACCCAGTATTGTCAACTAGCGCCGCAAAATGACACTTTTTGATGTTGAGTTGAAGACCAGCTGAGGTGAGGCACGTCAAAATCTCACGTAGGCGGACAAGGTGAGTAGGGAAATCCCTAGAAAAGACTACGATGTCGTCGAGGTAGCAAAGGCAGGTGTTCCACTTGTAGCCGCGAAGGACGTTGTCCATCATTCGTTCGAAGGTAGCTGGGGCGTTGCACAATCCGAACGGCATGACGTTAAACTCGTAGAGTCCATCAGGAGTGACGAAAGCAGTCTTCGCACGATCGGTGACATCCATCGGTACTTGCCAATAACCCGAGCGTAAATCTAAAGACGAGAAATATTCTGCCCCTTGTAAGCAATCGAGAGCGTCATCGATGCGTGGCAACGGGTACACATCCTTTCGAGTAATCTTATTGAGGCGGCGATAGTCAACGCAGAACCTTATTGATCCATCCTTCCTTCGCACAAGTACGACAGGAGAGGGCCAGGGGCTCTGGGACGGCTGTATCACTGCGCGTTTAAACATGTCGTCGACTTGTTCGTTGATAATTTGCCATTCTGCCGCGGAAACTCGATAGGGTCGTTGGCGTAAGGGAGCATGTGAACCGGTGTCGATGTGGTGTGTGACGCTCGTCGTGCGGCCCAAGGTTGGCTGGGCACAATCGAAGGACGAGCGGAAGTCTTGCAGAAGGGCGAGGAGTTGGCTGCGATGCGATGGTGGTAGATCGTCGGCGATTGAAGGGCGGAAATTATCTGGGGCTGAAGAGTTGGGAACAGGTGGCGTCGTGGCGTTCAGCTGAAGGTGGCGTTGGTCCTCAGAGAAGTCCAGGGAACGCAAGAGGTCGACGTCTTGTACGTGCCCCAAAGATTCCCCGCGAAGCAAGGTAACGGCGGACGTCAGCGAGTTGGCAACGAGCATTATCGTAGCGCCAGAATTAATCGATAGGACTGCAAAGGGCAGTCGCAAGCCTCGACGACGGAGAAATACGTCCGACGGGGCAAAGAGTGCTGTTCCGTCTGGTGCGGTCGTACAGGTCAGTGCTACAAGGGTCCACGTGTTTGGGGATATATCTGTGTCCTCAGCGACGAAGTTTGTGGGGAGGTTCCGACGAAAGAGAGGTCTGCAGCGGCATAAGAGCTACTTCTGCACGAGAACAGTCTATGATGGCGCTATGACTCGATAGGAAGTCCCAACCGAGAATAATGTCGTGGGAGCAGGACGGTAGCACAAAGAACTCGATACGCGGGAGAACTACATTACAGAGGAGTCGCCTGACAGGTCAACCGCCGCGTAACGTCAAACCGGCCGCGTAGATTACTTCAGTGTCCGCCGTTGCGCCCAGCGAAGGAACCATGGCGAATGAAAAGGAATATCACCCATTTCTCTGTGAAGTCTACGACGGCTGCTCGCTGTGTCTGCCGTGATAGCCATGAAAAATGGAAACCTGTGGTACACAAAACTGAATGCTATATATCATCTCGCACCTCAAAAAGCCGATGAAGAACCCTCACGAACAGCCGAATTCTATTCACTGGACTCCGTTGGTGCTTACGTAATTGTTGCCTATATTGCAAAAGAAAGGAAAGGGTAGAGTATCACGCCGCTTCATTAATAACGCGATTCCTTCGCAAAAGAGCTTAGCAGAATACGTTTCGTTGAAGCGGATGACGCTGCTGAAGCGGTCGGCGCCAGCAGGATTCGAGTGGACAGACGCGGTCAGCTATGGAGGGAAGTAGCAAAGCTTTAGAAAAACACGCGAGGGAGCAGTACAAAGACTGTCGAACTTGCATTTCACACTTCTAGTGTTCCCACCTTCTGGCCCTCAGCATGTGCAGCCCTGTGTATCAGCAAGGCGCCGTGATTGGATGCGAGTGAGACCGATTGAAATTGCACATTCCTGCTCATATGATGAACGATAGCTCATTTTACTGATGCATATAAGGAAAGATACTCCGATGCTTGTGTATTATTTCGCAGTGCATAGATATTCATTTTTTGTTTATTGCAAGAGCTATTATATGGACACACCAGGCATATTGTTGCCGTCCCCTTGAAGCTCCGTATAATTTTTCTTTCAATATAAACTAACAATATTTTCATTATATGCTATAATTTTCACGCTCAAGCTTGCTGCAGTCTATGCCGCCATTTAGTGTCACCTTACTCAGAAGCCGTGGCGCTCTATGCAACTGCTGTGCAGCTGATTTATGAAATCACCGTCTTATTGGACAGCAAGCATCAGTCCACTGATTGCTTTTCTTTGCGCTTGTCAATCGAAAGCCTTCCCAGTTTCCTTCCCAATTCCTTCCCCATCTTCCCAGTTTTTAGTTTCAGCGCAGTGTGTAGCTATACTCCGGTGAGCTTCGTATTTTGCACTAAAGCCGGAAGTAAAAAAAACATAGTCTGCCGTAATTTACTCTTAGTCATAACTTGCACCCATCCACGATACACTGCTACCAACTCACCCAAAACCAGTATCTTATCATGATGCCATGAAACGGCTAAGTTGGTCGCCCGCAAGTCCTCTGAAGGTAAGCGATATTAGATGATAGGCTGGCTACAGCTCCTGAACCACAGTACAAGATGGAGTAATGCTCAACGGTGGCACGCGACTCGCAGCGGACTCGCATGTGCTCGGCAGTCGTAGTGGATTAACGTTCGCGTGCTACAAGAGCACTCCTTACCGCGGAAACTCGGTGGTCTACGGAGGGGTAATAAACGCGGGCATGCACTGCGGCAGCCGTAAAGTGGCTCGCAAATAAGGCTCCGCGGAAGTCGAGAGGCAAAAGTAGCGCGTAAGAAGAACAGAAAGGAAAGCGCGCTCGGGCGCTCGTATAAGAAGCGGCGCGTGCATGCGACTGTCACGGCCGGCCGCAGATAAGGCAGCGTCGTTTCGGCGCCGCGAAAATACGAAAGCGCCGAAAAGTAAACCGCTGGAAAGGAAATAGTGTTGACCTCCACCTCACCTGCCCCAGGTGAGCTGGAGTCGACGGCCCGGAGGGTGTGAGGAGGAAGGAAAGAAAAAATACGTCAGTAGAAAATGAGCAGCGTCGAACCCATGCTACCGAAAGTACACAAACCGAGCGGCGGAAAAATGAAAAGAAGCCGTCTTGTTAGTTCCCCCCATGGATCAACTCTCTCTTTTTTTTAATTTGGTTCTTTTCTTTCCCCCCTGTCGTCTCCCCTCTTCCCTCGTGTGCCGGACTGCGGGCGAAGAAGGGGGTACTGTTGATGGAAAAAGGCCGTGCCTGCACCCCCCTCCTCCCCACCCCATTTTCTTTAAGCAGAACTTTTTGTTGGGCTTGTTGGTGCACGTTAACGGAAGGAATACCGCTCCAACAAAACAAACGCAAGTCTTCGTGTCTTTTGTTTTGCCCGAGAAACCTTGGAACTTGCTGGGCCCTTTCTGGCGTCGGGTCATCGCTGCTCTCTGGCTTTTCCCTTTCAGTACCATTTCGAGAATTGAAGACACGGCTTCTGCATGGGCTCACCAGTAAGCCCGTTCTAGGAAGTAGGAAGGGCTGAATTTGTCGTAAGCAAGAAAGTGAACAAGTACTGAAAAAGCTCGAACGGCGGGCCCAGAATTCTTTTTCCATAACAAGTATTTAGACAAGTCGCCTTCCCCAACTGTATTGCTGTAGTTTTGATTTTTAATCGCATGAACAAATAGATAGACCCGCTCCATTTACTTTCGTTTTATTGCTTTTTTCTTTTTACCTCAAGCTTGTCAAGGCCCACGAGCTTCAAGAAAGGACTGCCCGAATTCAGTTGGCGAAGAATATTTTTTCATCCAATGTTTCGCCAGGCAATTCAGAGGTGTTCCATCGATTGCTACTCACGTCCTACGTATTTATATATATTTTTGCTTCTTTGTAGCTTTCTTTTACGCGTTTCGGCTGAAGCTTTTTGCGCACCCTCATTACTAGTGTTATTGTTTCCGCGTGTGCGATAACCTCAACTATAATAGTTCCTCTCCTGTTTCTCTTTCCGCCTGCATAAATTGTTTGCTGGGCGTCCTTTCTCTGGCCTAAGCTTACCATGACCTTCATTCTGTATAGATAAAAATAATCATTTGCCTCACACGGAATATAATATTATTATTATTATTATTAATAATAATAATAATAATAATAATAATAATAATAATAATAATAATAATAATAATAATAATAATAATAATAATAATGGTATTATTTCCGCTAATAGGGTGTATGCACGACAGGCATCGACAGCGACATGCAGGCAAGTCTCGCTGTGCACTCTGGGTAATCCGCCATTTTGAAGCAATAACAAGCAGACCAAGGCAGGCAACGTTTGTGGACTGGTCGTCGATGTGTGGTCGCAGTCGGTCTCCGGGCGTGCGGTTTGGCATCTTTGTGCAAGAATGCAACATTGTTTCGCGGCAAAATGACGCATGATCAAACGGATTATGCAGTGACGCTGTGCGTCAAAGACCAGGCGCGCTACAGTGAGAAAGGTGCCCTGTATGGTGTGGGCCCCTTTGAGCTTCGGGAAAGCGACTGAGTAAGAGAAGTCAACCTGTGGCCGCGAATCGACGCCGCAGACATAAGCGAGTTCCTTGTTTTGAGGACCAGCTTCCTTACCGCCAGCAACTAAAGGCTTAAAAAGGATTAGAAGGCCACAATTTTGTGACCAGCGGTTGGATGCGCGAGCCATCGGTTGAGGAAGTTTCCTCAGACTTCGTGATTCTCAAAACAAAGGTACGTTAAAGTGTTTTATTCTTCTAGCGGAATACAATGTTATCTTTTTGCCCAGGTCAACCACTCGCAGAGCCTCAACAGGCCACCTGTGGATTCATGGGCCCTGTGCAAGTGCGACGGTGAAGTCGTTGCCGCGCACTGTATATATATGTATACGTGCATGGCCGGGAAAGGCGATGCGTGCTCCCATGTCGCGGCACTGCTTTTTTACGTAGAATACGGCGTGCGCGTGCGGCAGGAGCGTTCGTGCACGGACAGCGCCAACTCGTGGCTGCCGACGCACATCAGGAAATTGGATGTGAGGCCTAGTATCGCTGAAATGGATTTCGCGTCGTCGACGATGAAAAAACGACGATTAGGTGCCGATGCCAGTGCAGCTCGTGAGCCGAAAAGCCCTTGCAGAGCCAGCAGCACCCACTGGAGACTGTGGCCCTGCGAAACAGAGTACACCAACGCTCTGCTCAAAGCAATGCCTGCATCCGCGGTGCCCAAAATAACACTTTTACAATGACAGGAACGGGCAGCGCTTTAAAAAGGTAACGTAGGTGCGAGACTTGCACACCTGATAAAAAGTGTCGGCAACACACTTAGTACTTCTGCGGATTATCGGCGACACCCTTCCTGTTGAGGCGGGCGATCCACTCGCACTGCCGGCGTTGCGACAGCTGCCTCGTCTTGCCGCACTCATGAACCCACACCTTTGGAATCTTGAAAAACCGAAAGTTGCTGAGGTTCTGACTGTTCTGCTTAGCCTTCTCTTTCTCGGCTTTGGTGTACGTACGGCTTTTGCAGCCTACATCGGCGCAGTAAACCATGACAGCTATCGACTGGTCATACACGCTGCTTTGCTCGTCTGCTTGTTATTGCTTCAAAATGGCGGATTACCCAGAGTGCACAGCGAGACTTGCCTGCATGTCGCTGTCGATGCCGGTCGTGCATACACCCTATACGAAGTTGATGGAGGGGGTGAGAATGAAAGCGACCATCCCCTCGACTACGTTCTCACCCCACTATACATATATGAGGCGGTGGCGGCAACAGAACAGAAGATCTGGCGAAGACACACAACAATAACGAAATTAGGAATTACACAAGTTTCAAGCACAAAACGCATTGCGATAAACATATGTGAAAGCATGGATCAAAATTATGAACACATAAACTACAAGTACACTAAACACAATATTTACGCGTCCAGTGTTGATATTTTAATCTTTTTTTAAATCATTTTTTAGCCACGCAATTTGAAGATTTTTAGGAGGACGTTTTGCTGGGCGAGTTGGTAATATTCCATTATTAAACTTAGCGCAAAATAACACGGACAAAGTGAAGTGGTAACATACACAGCGCAGACTATCAACTCGTTTTTATTCTTTCATCACGTGTCTTGTTCATTGTGTATATATGTGTGAATGTTCTTCAATAAATTTCAGTTGATAGTCTGCGCTGTGTATGTTACCACTTCACTTTGTCCGTGTTATTTTGCGCTAAGTTTAATAATGCAATTTGAAGAAGCTTTAAATGTCAGGAGTGTTAATAAGACATTGGCGAAGTTGAGCAAGGGCGATATATGATATGTCAGTACCTGCGGAATATAGTCTGTTTAATTGTAACGGTAGCTGATAAGTAATTTTTTTTTTGTCCACAGTTAGTTCTTGCACGAGCAAGCATCGAGTGCGGTTGATGACGATGTGGGTATTTTGGTTCATAACGTTTCATTGAAGCTAAGCCTGCAATAGTGGATAAACGTCCATTTTCTTTGATCTTATAGTGGCGTAGAGCCTGTTAATGTACAGGCTGAATTTTCGATCAGCTTACAGCCCAATTAAAAGACGAGGACGCAGGCAAAGGATGTGACGACACGAGCGCTGTGTCGTCACATCCTTGGTGTGCGTCCTCGTCTTTTTATTGCGCTGTAAGCTGATCGAAAATGAACTATATTCAACTAGCCCAGATTTCCTTTCTTGAATAGGTTGAAAAAACTGATAATTTCGTACTCATTAAATGAGTGATGCGTTGTATGTCTGTAAGAAATGTTGTAAATTAGACGAAGGATTTTATTATGGAGAGGTGAAATTTTCCTTCAATTAGCTTTAATCGTCGTGGCCCACACTAACGTGCAGTAGTTCAGATGTGAAGGAAATAGAGCGTGGTATATGGCAAGTATTGCTTTTAAAGGTAAAACAGGTGTATCACGCCAAACTATACCAAGCGCTCTGGATGCCTTCAATAAAATAATATTAGCATGGTCGTTTTATTGCGTATGCTGTGTAAAATAAACTCCTAGTGATTTTATTGACCTGACAATTTCGACTGGCTGGGATTTATACTGTGAATTTTCTGGAGTATCAAATTTCCTATTTATAGAAATAAAAATTACAGCTTGTTTTTATTTACATTAACTGAGTGCATTTTCGTTTGTTTAGGGTTCTAGCCAGCTTACCTATACATTATTACCGCGCAAACATAGCTCATGGCTTGTATCAGCTGACAAAAGTATTGTAGTGTCATCCGCATAAATATTGAATCTGGAATTATCATCAATGTTTGCAATATCATTAATGTAAATGTCGAAGAGAAAAGGTCCAAGTATGCAGCCCTGGGGTGCACCGGCTATATCACGCGTTCTTGACTGAAAATTGCTCATTTGAACATACTGTTTCGGATAGGATAAATGCGATGGGAAGCCGTTAAACACATACGAGGCGTGTTTTTTATTTGTGCGTGTTTTATAAAGCCAAATGCAGAAACCGAAACTGGGCTCAATTTCACGGGAGCGTAAAGCGCTCTAAGTAGGTTTAACTTCGAAAACTGTTGGAATCAAAATGGGGCAATTCCTGATTGTAAGGTGAACTCAAGAGGCAATTTCTAATCAAACATTAGTCAAATCCTGCATCTGTTTCAATGAAACTGAGCTACATTCATTAAAACAGCGCTGTGTCAACAATAGTGACCAAAACAACCCACATGGTTGAAGTAACGGAACGTAGCCGGCGGAAGGGGCAGAACGAAAGACGGTTTATTGCTCGGTGTTTCTGGCTTTATAACTAAACAGAAAAGGTCGCATGGCTAGTCATGATAAGCAAGTGTACGACACGCGCAAACAGTACTGCTCTTGTTATACATCAGTACGCGTGCTTGATAACACTGCATCCCTCCCCCCTAAGCTAGAGTAAGCGAGACGATCCGGTCGTTTCCGCTGGCGAGTCGAACGCCGTAGTGGTTGTTGGTCTTCGGCTTGAGAGTTGACTTCTCGTACGCTCGTATCTTGACGAGCGTCTGCATCCTTGGAAGTACACTGAGCTTCGTCGTTGACTTGGATGGGCTTGCTAGGTGATGATCCTGAGTCCAGCCGTGGCCGGAGTTGATCTACGTGGCGCCGCTGCGGTCCCTCCGGTGTTTCTAGCTTAACCATGCGTGCTCCGGTCGTGGACACTACTGTCGCCGGCATCCATCTCTGACCAGACTGGTACTGGCGCGACCATACACGCCTTCCTGGTTGGAACCGCGTTTGGGCTTTTGCTTGTGCTTGCACAGGTTCGCCGGAACCATCATTTTCAGCCCCCTTTTTGCCTGTGAGCGAAGCCGTCAGCCTGGTTCGGGGACGAAAGCCCAACAGCAGTTCTGCTGGCGATTTTCCTCATTCCAAAGGGGTCGTTCTGTAACGTAATAAGAACTTCATCAGTCGTTCTTGCAACGTACCTGTCGGATTCTTTCGAAGCCCTTCCTTTATGGTCCGCACGGCCCGTTCCGCCAACCCATTTGACTGCGGATGGTATGGGGCTGTTCTCACGTGTTTCACATGGCTTTCCTGCAAGAAACTCGACATGGTGGCACTTGAAAACTGTGGTCCGTTATCCGATACTAAGCAGTACGGGAGGCCAAAACGTGCGAAAATACCTTGAAGTACGTGAATGGTGGCCTCCGCCGTGGCGGTCTTCAAAGGTATGGCCTCAATCCATTTAGTCTCGGCGTCCACCAACACAAAAACTTGGTAGCCATTGATGGGGCCCGCAAAATTCATATGCAACCTGTACCATGGTTTGTTGCTCGTCGGCCAAGGAGACGGAACTTCTGCGGCTGGCATGGGCCAACATTGTATACACTGAGGGCAACCTTGAACCAACCGTTCGATGTCCCTGTCTAATCCGGGATACCAAAAAAAAATGCACGCGCTGTGCGCTTCATCGCGCCGATACCGGGGTGACTGTCGTGCAGTTCCCTTAGCATGCACCGTCGCGCCGCATCAGGCAACACTACTCGATGGCCCCAATAAATCAGATCATGACTGGCCGCGAGCTCGCCACGGCGAGAAGAGTACGGCATAGAGTGTTGCTGCTCCGCAGATAAGCGCCGTGGCCAGCCGCGCGTCATCCATACCCTGATCTGATGAAGCGTATTGTCCGTGCGGCTCAGGTCTGCTAACTGCTGAGCGGAAAGGGCCATGGAATTTAGGCCCCGTGTGTAGAGCACGTATTCCATGGGTTCTTGCGCTCCTCGATCCTCCAAGCACGGCAATGGTAGACGACTGAGAGCGTCTGCGTTAGCATTTAGCTGTCCTTGACGGTACTCAAGGTCACATCGGTAAGCCGAGAGTAGCAATGCCCACCGTTGAATTCTTGCTGCTGCCTTATGCGGAATCGGCCTCTTCGGATGAAACAGTCCCGTCAGTGGCTTGTGATCTGTCACCAGAGTAAAATGCTTCGCCAACAGGTAATCTCGAAAGTTGATAACGCCGAACACCAAGGCCAACGCTTCTTTTTCCAATTGCGAATAATTTCGCTCAGCAGCTGTCAGGGTTATCGAGCGGAAAGATATGGGAGAATCTCGGTTCCCAATTTGGTGTGACAGCACCGCGCCGACCCCAACCGGTGACGCATCGCATTCAAGCCGCAACGGCTTTTCAGGGTCGTAGTTTACGAGAAGTTCCGCTTCCACCATAGCGCGCTTGGCTGCCTTGAAGGCTTCCTCGTGTTCGGCTCTCCATTGCCATCGCGCTGCTTTAGCCAGCAGCCGATAGAGTGGATAGGCAATAAAGAAATAAAACGGGCATGGCTCTGACGTAGAACACCGGGCTGCCACGCAGAGGGCCCAGGTTCGAACCTCGTTTTTTTTTCTTATTTCGAGCGATAGTGGTTGCGGACACCGGCGTGGGCGGTAGCGGCAAGGTCAATCTAAATAGGTCGCGAAAGTTGGAACGAAAAGTGGTCGGAAACCTATTGCGACAAACATCAACACCCGCGTTACGATTAAAGCGCTACTAGGTGAGGGGGGTACAAATAATGAAAACAAAAAATTAATTAAACGTTTATTTTCATTAGTTTTAATCTTATTTGCTACGAATTAAATTAGTAGATTACTTTAATCAAACTTTAGTCTTGGGTATCTGGTTGAGTGGCCAATTTTTTCGTTTATTTTCAGAAACAACGGGCACATGCAGGCGGTCTGGTAACATGGGCCAACGGTTTTGCGCATTTTCAGATGCAAATGGCGTCGCTCGTTTTTGCGCAGTAGGTTTGTGCCTGTCGTCCGTAGGTGATTTCCTCGCATAAGCGTTGTTTTCCAGTCGTGGTACTTGGCAGAAGGTAATATAGCCCATCGCAGCCATCGGGAACCGTTTTAGTGACTGTGTTTTGCCAACGCACGGCCGGCGTGCTGTCGCCCTTCGGAACGATGAGTCCGCCACGCTACGCGAAGAAACGCTGCGCTGACGACGGATGCAAGAGCAACACGTGTGCAAGGTTTGTGTGCACGTTGAATTGTTATGCTACTTCTGATTTCTGTGTTATATATTTTGGGGTAATATCCTGTTCAACTGCAATATTTCGCCAATAAAATGCACCTTATTTATCAAATCTGTCTTTTTCGTCTTCCCGTTATCTTGCAGGCTTCCATTATGGAGCCGTCTTAGTGGTAAGAAAAAGAACGTGCAGCTATAAAAAAAAGTAAGAAGCGGCGCCCTGTCAAAAAATTTCATAATTTCGCGCCCATCGCGTTAAAACGTGACGTCATTTCCGCTTCCGGTTGTGACGTCATCTCTTTCTTCTTTTTAAATTCTGTTTGTCCCCTCCTCACATAGATGGCGACTGTTGCAACAACTAGCCACCGGCTTGACACGTGGGCTTCTACGGAAGTTACGCTACCAGTTTACATATACCTTGGTAGCGGCGGCAGCGGCGGCGGTGGCCGACAACTACGACGCCAAAAACGGCCCTTGCTGTGATCCCATAACAGCTTTCGCTGTAAAATACGTAAGACAAAACAAAGTACACATATAGCGACTACGCCTTCTTTTTTATAAAGAATATTTTCGTTATACCTTTTTCATTAAAGTATTCTGGCGCCAGCACCGAGCGACAATCTTGTTTCTTGCGCATGACGGCGCGAGAAAGCAAGTAAACTGGCGCTACGATGTCATAGCGCATGTTTAGTTGGAAAGAGTTTCAAATACAGCCGACCAAGTGTCAGAAATAAATAAATAAAAGACACCTGGCATTGCCTTTCTTATTTTCTTAGCAGAACCCATGTTTACAGACAAAAGAATTGCCGCCCAATCCCCCCCCCCCTCCCCAGTCGGCTGTAGCAAGGTCGGCCATTGGAGCTATGAGGGTGAGCATCTCGGATTTACACAGGACCAGATGAATGATAGCTGGTGACATCAATATGACACACTCTGCAGATACGTCACGATTAATGATTGAACAGGTGTGAACCGCACATAGATAGAAAGCAGGGACAGAAAAGTAAGAAAAGCACAAATTAAAGAAATACAAATCATGGAAATATGAAATAAAAAGCTCACAGGGCCCCTAATGCATCCGCCCCAGCCCAGTGTAAGGCGACAGCAAACTTCTCCTGTTTTTTCTAAGTCGCTGTATGGAACCTCCCGCGCGCCCTCCCAAAACTTTCTGCAGCTAACGTGGTTTTTAATGCCTCCGGAATCAACCCACCTTTGACCAAGCAATGATCATGAGGTGACGTCGTTATGTGACGTCACGTGATGTGACCTCGTGATGACGTCATAATGACGCCGCGAATTTTGACAATACGTGAAGTCATGATGACGTCATCCCATGATGATGTTTTTTTGCATCACTCGTATTGACGCACACGCGGGACGTTGTTCAGTTTTCGCGCTTGATGAGGCGTCTTAGGCTTTCGCCTTAAAAGACAAATAATAACAAAGAAACAATTGAGTGTGGTTCATACACGCATTCCGTGCTTGCTCCGCACTTGACACCTAAGTGGAGCATTAGGGTAGCCTCGACTCTTTTTAAGGCGAAAGCCTTAGATGCCTCATCAAACACGAAAATCGACCGGCGTCGCGTCGGAGTCAACACGAGTGATGCAAGAAATCCTCGCCACGTGATGCCGTCGCCACATGACGTCATCGCGAAGTTACAGATCGCCAAAATGTGTGACGTCATCGTGACGTCTTAGTGACATCAATTTTACGTGAAATCTCGGCGTAATTTCACGTGAAAAGCTTGGTCAAAAGTGGGCTGATCACGGAGGCTTCGCAAAACCAGGTGATGTGCCTACGATCCTGGAGGCAGTGCAAAACCGCGCTAGGTGCAGGAAGGTTTCAGAGGGTGACGGCGCAAGGTGAATGCGCTCGAGTGAGAAAAAAAGGAAGATGGCTTTCGCTTTCCATTCGTATTAATGTCCGTGCACAAGGGACCCCCTTAATTTGCTCTGCCGAACATTCTGCGCGTGCGACTATGTCAGTGATCATTCGAGCGGGCTATTTCTATTTTAAAAGGGCAACGCGTAATTTATCGTAGCTCGCACTGAATTCCGTTTGCTGTGAGCAAGTGCGTTTAAACGCATCGCTTCACTATACGGGATACTTGCTTAATGTAGCTTCTTTGGAAGTGAGGACGTTGAACGAGCGCCACATGACGGCAAACTGTATGTTGTTAGTTTCATTGAGTTGCGGTTAACCATTTATTTCATTTTTTTTAATCCTTGCTTCTTGTCACGTGAAACACCGTGTACATGGACGTGCGTGTATATGTTGGTTCACGGGAAGATGGGGGGAGAGAAGATGAGGAATGAGGACAGTTGCAATGAACTGCCCCTTATGCAACTGACGTCATGGCTCCTTTGCCACAGCAAGTCGACAGCACCTGCATCATGAGCACATACAAAAAATTATCAGCCTGACGAAATACACTGGGCAGAAGACGCTGCGTCCGTTCGAGACGAAAACGAGAACGAGATCGCATAAACCTCATCAGCGAGTGCATGGGAGGTGAAGCATACCGCTGGCCGAGATGTTCAACTCTGAAGACTCGTGCGAGGTAATAAAAGAAAACATGACAGAGCGCGCTGCTGCGCCCATCGGAAACCCACTCTGCCAATTCATAGACTTCCGGCTTGAGCAAGGCATTCATCGTTACTACGAGGAAGACCCACCTTGGCCGCCTCGCAGGACAAAAGAACCTTTGCCTAATATCAGGCTTGAGGTACGGTGTGCCTGAGAAAATCGACTTGCGCCTCGATGGATTGACGCCTATTACACCGGCCAAGTGGCTTGCTGCTGCACTTCGCGCAGATATATCTTCCAAAGAGATGCTTAAAAAAGACGCTCGTCGAAGCGAGAAGACGTGCAGCGGGATCCTCCCCGACAATGGAACTTTGCAGGATTCACGCGCGCTCCCCGCAGTGAGTGCCCACGGTGTGCGCCTGCTGGTTTCGCCAATCAGTTACACTGGAACAATGAGTGCCCTTGTCTTGAAATTTTGCTTGTCCTTGCTGACGATGAGGGAAACGAGGAGGGAAGCCAAAAGCGCCGATATTGTACAGTCGGTCGCATCTGTGAACGGACACCTAGTGAACGCAACTCTGGATTCAGGAGCTAACATTAGCTGTATCAGTGGCGTTTTGTTCAGAGATCTCAAGGTCCAAATAATGGAGGATTCATGCATCAGTGTCCAACAAGTCGCCTCAACAACAATAACGTTGGGTCGCGTACACATTCAATGAGAAAGAGGCAAGGTAAAGGAGGACGTTCAAGCGAACGTTCTTCAAGGAATGGAGACCGTATTCCTGCCTGGACAACACCGCCTTTCTCGACCTAGCCTTAAACTTGAAGACAATGACTTTGCTTCGTGACAACCAAGGTATTTAAACCACCTCCGCAAATCAAAAGACGTTTTCAGTGCGGATGCATCCCTGCCACAGTCGTTGCGCACCTTCCGACGTCGCTGCATGTCGTAGCGTTTTGGGCGTGGGGGTTACGTAAAGAGGGAGTTGCGAGGACATTTTCTCAAAATGTGAAATGATCTTCGCATGTGTGCCGGATAAACGACATCACGTATTCTCAGCAGCTAAGTTCCGATTCACATACCACCGCGTGATTCTCCCCGGCCGACAAACCGGAAGTTACCACTATTACTTCTGAAGAACTTTCTCCATGCGCGTTATCCTTACAGATAAAACAATGGTCAAGGGCGTCCTCGTTTATGCATCGATAACATAAACTCGATGTTGTCACTGGGCCCGACTACCAATCTATTCTGCGCGATGACGACGTGCCGGAGTACTTGGGAAAATCAGAATATTTTCTCATAATATACATCGGGTTATTGGCATATCAGAGCGAGCCTGGGCAACGTAAAAAAAAAAAACAGCATTTGTCACGCCAGATGGCCACTATGCCTGTTTGTTAAGCCTCGCGGTTTGAGGAATGCTCCTGCTACGTTCAAAAGCGCGGTCCAATTATTGATGATAAAACATAACTTGCAAATGTCGATAAAAAAGACTTGGAGGACGCTTGAGCATCGCCTTCAATGTAGAACGCGATAGCGTAATCGGGCCCCGTGCGCATAGCCTTCTCAATTTCTAGCCTGGCATCGCTTCTCTGTGGACACCTTCTAGCAAACTGCGCGACAGAGGGGACACAAAGAAGGAACGAAAAGACAGACGTCTGTCTCTTTCGTTCCTTCTTTGTGTCCCGTCTGCCGCGCAGTTTGCTAGAAGGTGAAACCTTACCAACTCGCCCAGCTTTCGACGCTTGTGGACACCTCAACCGTGTCGCAACGAACCAAACGCCTGTGCGCGTAACACTGGCCGTTTCAAAATATCCTAATGCCTGCTGCAAGCGCAGTTGCGAAGAGCCCACTACGTCATTGTTCTTCCTTTTGCGAATCGGCGAAGTACCTACTACGCGTCCGTAAAGTGCCACGCGCACCTGCGCAGCTGCACGCTTTGATGATGCTGTTGCTGATAATGATGATTAATTATGCCCGAGCGCCTTATAATGGGTGGGCCTTTGAAAGATTCACTCCTTGCGCAATTCATATGTTTCGACGCCTAGTGCGATTGCACGCTTCTGCCACGCAATATTATATGCTTTAAGGAGACTCGTCCCACTACACGACATTCATCCAGTGTTTTTTTTTTTTAATGTAATTTCAAGCAATGGCGTGGCTCTGTGGTAAAGCACCTTCTTGCCAGGCAGAAGGTCTGGGTTCGATTCTCGCTCAAACCGAAAACTTTTTTTTACAATTATTTATTTACATATTTCTCGATTTTTCGCCCTCTGACGACGCTGAATTTTCGCTCGCAACCAACGACGGCGAGACCGACACCGGAATTTCTGCGAAACGAGCTCTTTAACGCTATGGCGTTAAAGAGCTAAATCGTAGATTCTGACACATTTTCTGAGTACTTACAACACCTCCAAGCTTGACTGCAAGCTCTTAAAACTGAAAGCATCGAAATAAATTTGAAAAAGTGCCACCTTGTCTAAGGTTCTATTGAATGTCTAGGTCACAGGGTGTCGAGGGTACCGCTTTGCCTAAACGAAGCAACACAGATGCAGTATTGCGATTCCGAAGACCAAGGTCTGCGAAAGAGCTGCAATGTTTTATCGGAAGCATAAACGCTTACTGCCAGTTTACACTTCTTTGCAGTGACACAGTTCTACCGCTTGCAAACTTATTGAAGAAAAACAAGCCGTGGAAATCGAGCTTTTTTGTGAAAAAGCTTTTGAGAAAATGAAGAATCGTCGCACAAAAGTGCCATTAACCTGTTTTTCTTTTCTTTGAGCGACCATGTATACTTTATTTCGATGTATGCAAAGTAGTAATCGGTGCAGTCCCAAACAAACGAGATAATGAAAGCACCCTATTTCTTATCACTCACGCAAGCTACTGAAGCACGTCTTTGTGGTGTTCGGGTGACTAAAGCATAAAAACAGGCGTTCGCGTGACATAAAATGCGCGGTAGAAAAAGGCCGCCGTACAGATTTCGCCTTCGAGCAGTCTTTGGCGAATGAATAAGGGACTCTGACTTTTTTGTTTGCATTGCACATGAGCAGATCCCGTTTCGTGCTATGTGCGCTCCTCGTATATACAGAAATATTCATGGATTTCTAAGCATTGTACGAATAAACGCCGAACACAACAGCGAGCAACACAACTCAAATATTAGTCCCTTGGAATCGCAAACTCTTGGGGGAAGAAACTAATACAACACGCAGTTTGTTTCTTGTTCAATTTGTGTTTCACGGTGGCTGAAGCTTGCACGCGTACTAGTAATGAATTCATGTATTCTGAATAACCGAAGCGCTAGACGACTAGTCCAGGTATGCACGAGTGCTGCTCAATAGGGTAACCCGAAAACAATAACTTGATCGTATTCGCCAGAGGCCCCTCTTGAGGAATTATATTGCGCCTTCCCACAGAGAACACGATGTTATGCCGTGGGAAGAATAGGAAACCCACGCGCCAAGGGACCTAGCAGGGGGTGCAATTACAGGGGCGCCATTAGAGGTGAGTTCCGCTTTCCCTAGGTGGTCCCACACCCGAAGCGCGAGTTGGCGTGCGCTACGCCCTATCGTCGAGGTCATCTCGGCTTCAACTCGGGTCGAAGGAGGCACAGCCCAACATAGCGCTTCCTTATCCAGAGGGTAATGACAACCGCTTAGCGGCAGCAGTGCTGGTGGTGGAAATGAAACTCGTGTGTGTATACATACCGGTTGCGCTGATGTATCACCGGCCGCCCCCAGAAGCAGTGATATCTGAACTGAGCGCCGTTCAGCAATGACAACCGTTTAGGGTGAATCGGAGAGGTTGTTCCTTACGGATGAAGGGGGAGATGCTTTGCGAGATAAGTTGAGTACACCATTCTTCGATTGCTGAAGAGGGCAAAGAGGTCTGCTCGTACATTCCCGCAATACATTACGTTGTATACAAGTTTTCACTTTCCCAACTGATATTTATTTCGGATTACTCCCGATAGGCAACATTTCATATATTTCTTGGTGTTCTCTGCGGCGCCCGGTTGGAAAGCGTTTTCCGTGATCTGGAGAGGTCAATTTTTATTTTGTTTACTGCACATGGGAAGAGCGTTCGCGCGCTACTTTTGCATTTTTTTCTCCGAGATTCTTTTTAAAAACTTGATAGACGAACATGACGTCAGCCTTCCCAACAACAGGGTTCAGTGACACTTCGGGCAGAGCATCCGGTTATGCAGAAAGTGATTCCCTGAGATAGCTCGGATGGAAACAAGGGAACAATTTCGAATCGCTCCTCTGGCCAATGACATAAGTTGACTGAGGTCAGACAACGGGGATAATTGAACGAGCGTGACCAAACCATAGCCTTAGTCTCTGCTCATAACTGCGGCACTCACCGACGCAGTTAATAACGGTCCAATTCTAACGGAATGGTACAGAAACACCAGACGCAATTACAGGCGTTAAAACAAATCATTTGGTGATGCTAAACAAATCCCTCCATCGCCTCACAATCGTTAAAGAAAACATGCGAGAGAAGAACGCCTAACCATGACCACAAGAACACGTTTGGTGATGTTGCCTTCATTGAGAACAACAACATGGTGTGTGCCATTAACGCACGATGTGACCGGTGCTTTGTCGAATGGGTTGCAGCTACACTGTATACCCCGCAAATGTTCACCGCTTATTAAAGTCAACTGCCCGCCATGGTGGATCAGCGATGCGAGCTATGATGCGAGCTATGTTCAACTATAGTCATGGCGGCCCTATTTTAAACGAGCTACAATTTGCGACCCTCTGATGATTGTTAAAGAAGCGCATGGGAAAGTCATCAAATTTTATCCAGTTTCTAGCACTGTATACACTTGCAAAATGGATTTAGACAGGTTATAAAGTGTTCGTAGACTTCTAGTAGACGAGTTCGCCATTATGTGGATTGAGTACAACAAAAGGAAAAAGAGCGCTTAAATGACGAGGACAGAGAGGGAAGGACACGCAATGCGCCTTCCTTTCGTTATGCAACACCAACTGTCCGAACGTCGTTCACTGCGGCTGTGGACTTGTATTTTGTCTAAACAAAATCTGTTCATAATGTATAGCTGCTAAAAGTCGATAAGTTGCATGTTAACTTTTGTCTAATTGTATTGTATAGGTTGTGCATAAACAAAAGTCCAAAAGTTCGGCAGATCCCACGTACCGTGGGAATCGATGTTATGCGAAGCATGCGCGGGATCGTGACTGTGGCGTAATTTTTCACATTGAGCGAAACGTTACGGAATGACGCTAGAGAAATATGGAAGTGATATACGCACACTCATATGTTGAAGAGTCGCATGTGTATTATATAAGAAGTTATTTACATTTGCGTAACGATGCCAACAGCAACTTGGGTGTTACCAACACCAGACGCGGGAAGCTGATATGTAGTGCTGATATTGTTCAGTACTGGATAGCGCGAATCTGAACAGGACAAAGAAGGAACAAAGATGCACAGGACAGGCGTTGCTCGCAACTAGACTTCATTCAGGAAAGTTTCCCTTGATATATGGTACGCAGCCGAGTGGCACGCGCAGGCGCACTGCACGTACGTTACAGTCACAGTGCAGTTGTTTCACTTGCGTTACAGTTGTTATGCTTATACTTGTCCGTTACGACGGAGAACGCACGCACGTTTCACGAAGCTGTATGTGCTGAAGGGGTCCTTGACAGTTCTTGAAAAAGGTCATCGTCGTGATGAATGAGCACCAGCAGCTGGACCGTACTTTTTATCGCATCCGCTCGTGATCGCGGTTATGAGGTGTCAAAGTGTAGTGAAGTGCGAGGTATAGTGCTGATGATGGAAATCCTGGATGCCTCCTACGATGAAATAATCTATGATGCCTGTTGTCCTGGACGTAGCAGGAAGGTCTTTTGATGCCCTGTCCACATCCAAGCCGTCTTTCACGCAGTATAAGGACCAGGCGTTGTTCTTTGCGTTATTCATGTCATGACCAGTGAATTGTGTTCGTCATACACTGATCCCCTGCTATGCAAATTTTGCTGTATAACAAGTTATGGAGACGACCAGGAGAGCGCCCAGACGTAGGCGGATAGATAGATAGATAGATAGATAGATAGATAGATAGATAGATAGATAGATAGATAGATAGATAGATAGATAGATAGATAGATAGATAGATAGATAGATAGATAGATAGATAGATAGATAGATAGATAGATAGATAGATAGATAGATAGATAGATAGATAGATAGATAGAAACGGCCAAAGTGCCTGAGCTTCGCTAAGAAATGCTTCGCATTTAAATATTCAGCGCCACTGACCTTGAAAGCTTCCCGCCTGCAGCCCCTCCCGCCGCCCCTTGTCTGTGCCACCGAAAATCAGTGAAGGAGACTGGCACTCAGCGTTATAATAAATGTCCGGGAAACACCAGCGCGACGGAATTCTCGGCGGGGCGTCACCTATCGGAGGCGCCATTAGTCACGCTGAAGGTGCCGACACGAGGGCGACGCCTCGACCATTAGAAGCTCACAATTAGAAGCAGCAAAGGAAATAGGGCGTTGTGACACAGAAGATTCCGCTTACGCGTAAGGTGCTCGTTAAGCGGTCTTCGCAGGTCCTCGTTATTTGTAGCTTGTAATTAAGACGGCGATGCCTTGCCGCTTTCGGTCACCCAGGTGTACACTGCTTTGTACGTGCCAAGTGTGTACAAGTGCTGAATGCTGGTTCTCTTCCACCTTCCGGCGTATTTTTTTCTTAAAAATGTTTTTTTTTATAGGACGAGACATATGAGGTGTGCTTCAAGTAAGATGTCACCTCTTTCTATTTCGTGCAGAAAGTGCGATTTATTGACATCTGGCGGATGGTAACAAAGTTTGCTAACAGCTACATGAAATTGCGGTATTATTACCCCAATAAAGTCCCAATAAAGTCGCTTGCGATGCTCTATTATTTCTGCAGTTACCTTCTCCCAAGTCATTTCTTGCCCTAATGCTGCAGGGTTTTCTTATCCCTAATACTACGCGACCGTAACGTTCCTATCAGTAACATATGTAATGTCGATACGCGCATGCTGTTACCCAAAAGTGCCGACAGGACAGCGTAAAAATAGCGAATGCTTGCACTCGGCCGCGCAAGGCTTGAGACACAGCGATGCTGGCCGAGCACGGCGCCGCTCGTACTCGGCTTTCCTGGTAGGCTGGATTCTGACATTGAGCTCGCACACGCGCAGCATTCCACTTACGGGGCTTGGTAGTACCTTCTCGTCGTCTCTTCTTCTGCCTTTCCTTGGCCGCGTATTCTGGATCTGCTGGTCGCTGACGTTGCCGTTTCTGTACAGCGACAAGCCTCGCTTCACGATGCGCGGCATATTCTTCGGAAGTATACGTACTTTCGGAAGTATACGCGTCCCATGGCTGTATCTGATCGATCGGCAGAAGCGCGGCGGACATAGGTTGCGCGAGGTGTCTCCGTCGCTGAGCATGGCTTAGCGATAGAAGCTGCGTGGTTGTCGCTACTGCGCATGCGCGCTTTGGCATGACGTCACGAGGCCAGGAGTTCTAGCAACTGCGGCTTCGCTGGTTGGCATGGCTACGGCGTGGCTGGCTTTTCGTGAAACGCGCACGTTTTAACGGCGACTTAAAGAGCTTCGTTCTTCAAAAAAAGCTTGCAGGATCATGCAGTCTCTTTTATTGCGATAGCAATTATATGGACAGTATCGACGGGTTTTTGCCGTCGCCATTGCCGTCATGTCCCGTATGAAGTCCAAATTGATAAGATCCCCACGCGCATCATATGTTCTACTCCGGGTAAAAGAGCGCGAGCGGGGGCGACGAGCGCGGCCGAAGCAGAGATTAAACGAGCCGGCCTATTTCCGTCGCTCGGAGGGTGCATGCGATAATATCCCCCCGTTCGGGAGGCCTGCCGTCGAAGCAGACAGGAAACGCCCCGCCCGTCTTTAACGAGCATGAAATGAAGCGAGGAGGGGGGGGGATGTCGCACGAGCAGCAACTTTGCACTTTCAATCTAAGGGCACGGTCGCGATTGCTAACGCGCGCGCTATCTCGACAGCCATCACAGCGGGCGGCTGGTATACCCTTCTACGTGCTGCGCTCTCAACGCGAAGTGACTATGCGTGCAGACCATCTCTCCCAGGAGCGGCCGTATTCTCTTAAACCAGCGTTTTGTAGTTACGCGAGATCGGATACAAGACAGTTAGCTCCCAGCCTCACTTCGTATAACACTGCAGTTTGTTGCTTCGCATTCATTGCTGCGCCCTGGCAATGAAACTGGCTTTTTTAAAGGCTACGCTAATTGGTCTTACTGTTTCAGACGTTATGCCTTAAAGGCTGAAAAGCCCCGCCACGGTGGTCTAGTGGTTATGGCGCTCGACTGCTGACGAAGGTCGCGGGATCGAATCCCGGCCCTGGCGGCTGCATTCTCGATGGAGGCGAAAGTGTCTGAGGCTCGTGTACTTAGATATAGGTGCACGTTAAAGAAAACCCCAGGTTGTCGAAATTTCCGGAGCCCTCCACTACGGCGTCTCTCATAATCAAATCGTGGTTTTGGGACGTTAAGCCCTGATATTATTATTATTATTATTATTATTATTATTATTAATATTATTATTATTATTATTATTATTATTATTATTATTATTATTATTATTATTATTATTATTATCATATTGAAGGCTGAAAACTTTTCTTCGCAAGCAATGCTCTCACTGTGTTATACCTGCAATATTACTTCAGTACGTCGTAAAGGTAAGAAAAAGAAAGAAGTCTACTCGAGATAATGCATTGCAATGCACGTAAGAGATGAATTTAAATTGTAAGGAATCCAACCAATACTATAGAAATTATTCTCGTTTTTATTAGTAAGCACGTACGGCAAAATTTATTTAAAGGGACTGACAACCAATTTTTAGGGCACCTATTTTCTTTAGCGCCACGGAAAGCTAACTGGTCAGTGTCTAGCCACGAAATGGGAACGTTGAAAACGCCGTCAAACGTTTTTAACGAGAATTTTTCTATTTGCGGCGAATATGAAGTCTTATACACACTCGACAACACATGCTGCAAACAGTGAGCGCGAGAGCGGTTCGTGTTCAAGCGCGGCGGTTTACTGCGCATACGTGCACTCCGCCCGCATGCGCCGCGGCTGCACATGGGCCACTGGCGGCCGCGAAGGCAGCGCCGCTTCTCACCGTGCAACTCCTTTTACCTCGTAGCAACACAGAAGAGAGCGGGAATAGATAATAATATACATACTCCAACATTGAGGACCAATTATGGCGAGCATGACAGCATCAGACTATGTACAGCAAAGTGACCGTCTTCATAATCCGGCTTCGAGGCTTTTCCGCTAGGCTGCGCGACATACCGGTTTTTGTTACGTTTAAGCACGATTTAAAAATATAAATCCTACTCACAACGCGAAAAGGATGCTGGAATCTGTCACTATATATATATTTCATGGTCTTTTCATTTCTACCAGGATCTAATCACACGTTCTGCCCAGTTGTCGGTCCCTTTAACATTGGCGAGCACCGTTTCATGCGTGCTAATTTTTGCAGGCTATCTCCCAGTGTCGTGCGCACAAGGTGTGCACCAGGTTTCAGTTCTACTGTAACCAGAAAGCGC
This sequence comes from Rhipicephalus sanguineus, assembly GCF_013339695.2. Taxonomy (NCBI): domain Eukaryota; kingdom Metazoa; phylum Arthropoda; class Arachnida; order Ixodida; family Ixodidae; genus Rhipicephalus; species Rhipicephalus sanguineus. The sequence goes on from NC_051183.1 coordinate 153,135,092, forward strand.
ACGTGGTTTAAAGTGCTAGCGCACTTTTTTTCACGCGTGTTCAGCTCTTTTCATGAATCAACGATGCCAATATTTCAAGCCGTCTTACTGACAATGAAGGCAATGAACGGAGCGGACACGGAGCAGGAAGTCAACTCTGTTCAAGCAGTGAATGCGTGTGGCTCCCTGGATGGCGCAGTGTGTGCCTAGGCAGCCTCGTAAATCTCCGCGCTAGGCGACGAAAAGTGTGTGTTTGTGGATATACTACGAAACCGCGGAAGCGGGTCGCATTGGTGGCTTATGATTTATCGGAGGGGCAAATAGCGTGAGGAGGCAGTGGCCTCGTGCACTCTCTGTGAACATAAACCTACCTGCGCACAATGAACAGTGTTGGGTCAAGCAGAGAAACATGGTCAACACATTTAACAAACTGGCGGCACTTCTTGGAGCAGTCTTAACACTACAAAAACTCCCCAACTCCGCTGAATGCCCTGATGTCGTTTTCGGAACAGCATCGATCGAGTGCGCCTCAGCGCACGTGTTGAAATATGTTGAAGCAAGAAAGGTGGGAAGAAGGCGTCGCGGTGTTTCCGTAAGGTGACACGCGGTAAATCGCACTGAACAGCAGGACGGGGGCGCTGCAAAGAAATACGAGAAGAGAAAATCGAAGCGACAACTTCTCGAACGAATTCATGCATGTAGCGCAAAAGTTCAGTGGTGGCGTTTTCAGAAAGGTGGACTGAACGCTCGTCGAAAACAGTCTGTTCCGCCTGCGCGTCGCCAGCATCTACATATGCACTTTTATTAGACTACAACATTTCTAATCTACACCAAATTACAGCAGCAAAATTAGTGACTTATCGTATTCTAGGTGTCCCTATAAACACTAGCTCTGCATTGTTTTCCAGCATCTTTGACATCTGAAATTTAAAACAACTGAAAACAGGGCGAGTTGCTAGCAATTCACTATGAAAACTTTACAGCCTTCACACAGCGAATAAACACATAAGGGAAGAATACCTACGACTCAGTTGATTGGTGAAACCCTGGCTAACTCAAGAGCGCATGTGCAAGATAAAACAAAACAATATGACCAAAAAAATCTGCACAGAAAAAGATATCTACAGCATTCAGCAAAAAGTACAAAATGGCCATGTAACAGTCAGAATTCTTTGTCAGTGAGTGCCATCAATGGCTGGTTTATGCAGTTATCTGCACATCTCTTGATGTAAAAGGCTTTGGTTATTTCACGTGTTGGCGTATTTCTATGACTAAACAGCGTCAGACGACACAGGTCGGCAATTGCAAATTTTGCACTGATCAGCTAACTGTGAGTAATTGCTTTTATTCAATGACTTGATGTTTTTTCAACTAGTATTATTGTCGGCCTGGCTGACATAAACATGACCGGAAATTAACGGTAACATGTCATCTACACCCACCCGGTACCTCACAAATTAGGATTTTCTTTTTAAAACGAAGTCGAATTTTCTAAGTCGATTTGGTTCTTCGCGGCATGGCAGATTCGTTCGATCTTGTCGGCAGCGCTGAAAACGCCATTGACACCAAACCGATCGGCAGCGTTCTTACGTCCATGCGAAAACCGATGGATTAAAGGTAAAACTTCGATGCCTTCCCGTTGCGTGTCGTTCTTTCATGTACCGTTCTCTGGTTCAGTCTTTTAACCATCCTTATGATTTTTTCTACCGCTCTACATACAATATTCTCTGGGAATGCAGCCGACTTCTGTCCGTTAATTCAGTCTGTACTTAAGTTTGTTAACGTTTCGTCGATATATGGTTTTCAGTGCTTCCGACAAACTTCAACAAATCTACCATGTGGTGGCCAAAGAATAGACAGACACGACAAGGAAAAATCTGCTGGTTCTTCCCCAGTTACCTTTAAGTAAAATATAGCGTGTCGCTTCCCTTATGGCATAAAAAAACTACCGAAAACGGAAAGCAAGCTGACAAAGCCAAATTAATCTGGGTGCCAAACCTCAAGAGTGGGAACGAGGAATGTCCACAGCAAAGCCGCGCCACACCTAAACTCGAAGCACAAAATAACGTTGCTGGAGGGCCACGGCGCTTGAAACTCGAAACAAGAGGCGTCGACGACGGCTCCCAAGCTTTGTTGACTGTCGGACAGCTCAGCAACAGGATGTAAAGGTTTCGAACGCGACATGTTCTGTGGTCCCAAGTCCCACCACCGACCAACTATTCATCAGTCATGCAAGCTTCGAGACATGTTAGAGAGACGCACCATCGAAACAGCGGCAAGCTGTCGCCGCGATGGTTTCCCTGCTAACCTACAGAAAGAAGGATGGCGTCACCTCCTGTTAAAGTAACTTCAAAGTAATTTCATTACTTCTCAGAAGTAAGAGTCATTGCTTTTGGCTAGCTGTAAATATTAAAGAGAATGAAATACATTTAATAATTTCATCGAAAATGTATTAGTGATATAGTTATTTACATTTTAGAAGTAATTGCCGCATCTCCGTATGGCGTCCTGCGATGATGCCTGGGCGTGCTGTATACACTGAGTAAACCGTGGAAGACGAAGTGGTGTCCGTGACCCTCACACAATCAGCGAAGCGTACGCTAAGGAGATCCGTGCTGCTAAATCCGGAACTGCATAAACGCGGCGCGCTTTGCGCATTTGTGCAGCGCAATCTCCCCATTCACCGGGCGCCAGACCGCCTGCGTTGTAAGGTAAATAGGGAACCACACTCCAGGAGCGATCGAGAAAAAGGCTGAAAGGAAAGGTTTTCTTACGCGCTCGATTCTATAGCATTCTCCTCTCTGTCCGCAACAACCAACCGACCTCCCTCGAGGGGAAGGGGAGATGCTAGACATTTTCTATAGCAAAGCATGGAAGGGTTTTCCAGACAGATTTTTATTGATTTGTTTGTTTGTATGTTTACAGGACGGGTTTGTTGACTACGCCTGAACGCTGCAAAAAGGTGAATGAACCGGGAAAGGCTGTTGCCGGCTTTCCTCTTTCTCTGCATTGTATTTAAACCAGCAGTTCTTTGATGCTTTTTTTTTTATCTTTTAATACGGTGAGTCGGTGGAACGGGAGCTTGAATTGGATGCAGGACTTTACGCTTGTCCGAAGTGTAGACCTTTTTTTGCACCTTAACAACAACGCAAGGACCGGACATAGATAAGGTAGTCCGCGGTATTTTACTGTCCTGCAAAGACGCGTGCCCTACTGCGTAGGCGTCTTTCCACTAAGAACCGGCCATCGCCATTCATAGTCAGCCGCGCGGCCGCTTTGAAGCGAGCAAACGGGACCACGGGGAAAGAGCCTCGGCTCATTGTTGTCCCTTGTCCCCTGGCATTCTTTGAGCGCAAGCACAATGTTTGAGCAGGGAGAACCGAAAGGCTTCATTGGTTCGACCACCATTTTTTTTTTTTTGCTACATTTCGGTCTCCGTATCTATGCGTTACCAGTGGTTCAAGAAACGTTCTCTCCTTTTTGAATGTTTCTGTTTTGTTCAACAAGACAGGGTGATATTCTTTCCGTCCCTTCAGTCAACAGTAACGTCCAGTCTGTGCCATTCACTCCCTTGTCCAGAGGAAACAGCCGTCCGCCCGTATAGGGAAGTCTTAAACCCGGAAGAAATTACGAACTTCCGGCACAGAAGCTCTGAAGGCAGGCAGGATGAAGTGGGTAACAACGCATTCGACTTCAACCGCCGCACTGTTGTGCGGCTGTTGCGCAACAAAAGGGCTGTTCGTGTATTGAGATGTCACGCTCCTTCGCTTCGAGAGTTGGAAATCGGGAAATCTTGGCCCATGTATAAAGACTAATGTAAAAACTTTGTTGCAAGTTCTCATCTTACGAATTTCGTAATAGGAAACTACATCTTGTCTGTACTGCGTATAAATTTTGTGTACCACATACGCAGTAGTTCTTTAATAGGGCCACGTGCACTTGTTTAGAAGAAGACAGTTTCGCAAGAAAAACGACGCCAGTCCTCGCTTGAATACCTTCGGAACAACGGCGGTCGTGCCCTTGAGGTATTCCACAAGGCCCTTGAGTTCCGGGTCGGCTCGCTGTCGTTCAGCGAATTCGGTGGCACTGATGGTTCCCAAGAAGCAATTGTCCTGGTCGTCCGGCAGCGGCTGGTCGACGGGGGCGCGAGACAGGCCGTCGGCGTCGCGGTGCTTTCGTCCAGACTTGTAAACGACGGTAAAGTCAAATTCTTAAAGTCTCAGACTCCATCGTGCGGGGCGACCTGAATCGTTTATGTCGCGCGCCTTTAGCCGTTTTATGCGCGCAAGCAGACCGGATGACTCTACTTTTCGCTTTATTATTGTTCTTTTTTGTGTGTGTGCCTATATATATATTTTCTCCTCCGTGTTCTGTATATGCCTCGGGACGGTGCTTTTTCAGAAGGGGGCAATGTCATGCACAGCTCTTTTTACATTTTTATGTAACCGGTCCGCTACACGTATGATCACTGCAATTGCGCAAACCGTGTCAGAGTGTCTGTAAGCCTTCCAGATTAGTTTAGAATATTTCGATAAGACTGTGCGCCGCACGAGAACGATAGACTTTATGCCCGGCCACCAATGATAACTACCCGGCCACCAATGATAACACTGGAATCTTCGATGCCTCAGGTATAAAAGTTCGACGCGCTTTACTGCTGATCAGATTACTCGACGGCCGACGACTGTTCTCGCCGCTATCAGTGTACAGCGCGACTTGCTCGTGCCTTGACTTATCATTTTCCGGGCACAAGTTCGCCCAAATGAAGAGTTTTGTATTTCCCAGTCTTGCTGCAGCCTTCTTCACCGTCACAACCACGTGAAAATAGAAAGAAAATATTGGCGCAGAAACTCATTTGGTAGTTTAACAAGTGATTCGTAAACCTTGGGAAATTCACTGCGTCGTTCTTATTTTTTCTAGCGCTCGTAAGCGTCTTTAACGGCGCAACGAAAGGGCCATCCCACAATCACGGAAACGCGTGTTGGGCATTAAATTTTCGCAATGTCCGAACTTGCCTCTTATATGAAGGGCTGCATGTCGGCTTTGCGTGTTGTCGTCTTTTATTCAACCGTCACTAAATGTTTGAACAAAGCCTGCATGGAAAGTGTTCAGTATAGCAGGATTAAGAAAACTTGAAATCCGGCGAGATGGTGCATAGCTGATGGGAAAGTTTGTGCACAAAAACCAGACAATTGACCAGAACGAGAGAGACAGGAGGGGCGCTAGGAGTCTCTCCCGTTCTGGTGAACTGTCTTGTTTTTGCGCACAAAATTTCCCATCTGTATAGGAGGACCACAAATATTTCTGGTATCACCAGAAACCCAGAGGCCTCAACTGGCAAAAAAAATCACAGCATATCCACGGGTGAATGATGAAGAGCTTGGGCGAAGCTCCTGAAGCAATCATGGTTACACCGTGAAATCTTCAGTGGTTTCGCCCAGCAGTAATCAAAGCGATAGCCCAGTGCATCATCAAAGACGTGACAAACACTATATATTTATACAAGAAATTTTATTAATCGTAAGTGGTAGCTAGACGTAGCTTCCGTTCCCCGTTCATGGGCTTTATGGTCGGTGAAGTCACGGATCGGTGATGGGTCGTAGTGGGATGTTTGCAAAGACGAAATAGTGGGCAGTTCGCAAAGGTGGTTACGCCGGACAACGGAGACATGACAAGGACAGACTAAGAGGAGCTTCGCCCCTAAAAAGACATCGAGCAAGTAAAGTTAATTGTTTATAGTCAATCATGAATGTAGATGTATACGTGTATACAAGAAGCACTGTCAGTCACAGAGTTGAACATACAAGAAGCAGAAATAGCCATGTTTTAATATAAAATTGCCAGCTAAAATTGACCAAATTCATCTCTCCGTGCTCGCTCTGCACACCTCATAAAATACGCAGAAAGAAGCTACAGACAACCATACTTATTCAGGCAGCACTCGTATTGTACTCACGTACAGTGCGGCCCGTCATCTTTCACCCTACACATCTGTTTTGCGCGATTTGAGCGTCAATAAACAAACAGTACCAAATTGCTCACCAAAACCCAGTCTCAGTAAAGTTAGCCTGGACTGCAACTGACTGTTTTGAGAAAACATGGCGTTGAAAAAAACGTGAAGCAGTCATGTTAGGCTCCATTTTCCTGTACACAATGTGTCCTCTCAATATTGTACTGTATTTCCCTTCTGCTGTGTTTTTAAACTCGACTTGCTGCGCAACCAGCAGGAAAGAAGGAGGGAGACAGGCAAATCTTTCCTGCTGGTTGCGCAGCAAGTCGAGTTTATAAATATGAGCCAACTAGTCCGCAAAGAAGTATTGCTGTGTTTCTGTCTGCACGCCTATCATTTTACGATGAATTCCTAAAACTAGCTCAACTTTCAGTGCTTCTAAGCTCGTGTGCCCTTGGAAAAAACAATGTACGGTATGAAGCCGAAAAGGAAACCTGGTTCATCTTTCAAAACAGGTGAAGAGGTCGCAGTGACATAAACACTTCAATTGAGTAAGAGTTGGCGAACAAGGAAAGCCTCGTACTGAAGGCAGCATTTCAGTAAACGGACATCTTTTTCAACGTCTCTACAGGAGGCAACTTCGCAGGATTCATCTACCCTTCCACGTCTGCTGCTGGTTAGCTGACACATGTTTCTATTTATTTATTCAAGTACCCTAATGAACCACCAGGGGCATTACATGGGAGAGGGAGGGGGCGTGAAGCAGAACAGAATTTTACAAAGTATCATTGCAGGCGATGAATATGGTACAGCAATTTGTGAAACACAATAACAAGGCAAAAGTTATTGAAATATTGTACAACTAACAAAGCAAAATACCGGATGTGAACGAGTGCCTGAGAGAGCAGCAAACTTATTACCGAAAGTGACTGCATTCCAGATGCGTTAGTAATGCTGAATGAAACAAAGAAGGTTGTTATTGTTATCGTGGCAATTCGGTAGCGTAAGTCATTCAATTTTAGAGCGCAGCCCTTAGGCGCCCGATCCTGCGTTGAGCGGCGTCGCTGTTGCCGTCGGTCGCGTAACCGATAGACATGAAAAAATAAAATGAGAAAAAAATACCCATGACCGAATGGGAGTTGAATCCTGGCCCTTCTGTGGGGCAGCCGAGTATTCTACCACAGAGCTACGCTGTTTTTTTTTTGTCTTATTGCCTCTTCCCAGACACGAATTACATCATTAAGCACAGAGGAAATAACAGAGCCACGCTTTAACCTATGTAACCACGCGTTAACCTATGTAATATAGCGTTGCAGAAGAGTAAAATAACAACCACTCATTAAGAACTACTAATTGCGCAACGAGTATGTGGCTTAATGCTTCCCACTGCAAAGTTCTCAGCCATAATTCTTCATCGTCATCAGCCACATACATCATCAACAAAGTGCACATAATGCCTTACAGATGTGTAGCGGGTAGCTCGCCTATCCGCAGAAAGACGAATAATGGTGTAGTGGGTGCTGTCCTACTTCACAAAAAATTATGATTTAAGGTGTAGTGGATACATTGCGGAAAGCCAAAACTTCAAACACAGTCGGCCGCCCCAACACGAAGCTGCACTCAGAATTCGCATTAGGCAGTGACGTAATCGTCGGTGATTTTTTTTTTACATTGACAATGTTAAGGGTGAAATCATTCTACCTCTCCGTCAGGGCGAAGGTAGGCTTACTTTGCAAGCATGACTGATGGGATTTGAAGTATGGGATGACGCTAAAGGAAGGAAGGAAGAAACAAGCGCTAAGACGGGGAGATTAGCCGGTTCTTAGATCAGCTGGCTACCCTGTGCTGGGGGAAGGGGTAAAGGGGATAAAAGATGCTAGAAGAGAGATGTTACAAAAAAAGAAAAGGAGAGCGGGAAAACGAATAAAAAAGGAAAGGAGAAAACGACACTGCTTAAAGTATGTCTCTAAGATCGGTTGTACACAAGAAACGCAATAATGCTTTCAAAGCCTTCTGTGCTGAGGACGGACTCGGCCAGTGTCACAGAACCATTTGTTCCGACAAAGGGAGGTTATCAAGTCTGTCCAACGCATCGGAAAGCTCTTGTCTTGGCGCACTGAAACGGGGACACTCACAAAAAAGATGGGCAATTGTTTCTTCGCATATTGCATTTAGAGTTGTTGGCCATTTCAGTCAGAAAGGAGTAGGCATTTTTGAAGGCCACGGCAAGCCACAGGAGGCACAGAAGCGTCTCCTTAGCTCGAGATATTCCTGACGGAAGACGGAGCTGGAGATTGGGATCTAAGGTTTGTAAACGAGTGTTGATGAATTCCGCCAAGTTCCAATGTGCAAGTGGGAATCCACGTGCCAGCAAACAAAGCTTTTTAGCTGGGTCGGTTCTGTAAAACGGCATAGCTGTGGAGTGGGCTCTGTCATGTGCAGATCGGGCGGACTCATCTGCGCGGTCGTTACCATATACCACAATGATCCGATATCCACTGATACGCTATGCTCTGTAGTTTCTCGATTGCATGGTGGTGAAGAGGCCCTACATGAGCGACTAACTGCTCATTAGGTCCATAACGAAATGGTGACATGAGACGTCGAAAAACTGCCTTGGAGTCCGAAAAGATGAACCAAGCTTGTGAGGAGTTTTCAACTGAACTCTAGTGTTGCACGGATGGCGGCGAGTTCTGCAGCCGTCGATGATGTCGAATGTGATGTCTTGAATTTAATGGTGACGGACTTCACGGGAATAACCACTGCCCCTGCTGAGCTTGCAGAAGAAACAGAACCACCCGTGTAAATATGAAGGCATTCGCTGTTTTTCTATTCGTCCTCGTCGTCGTTGCGCTTTTTCAAGAATGTTCAAGTGGGGTCACCAACTAGCCCAGCTTTCAATCCTTCTTTCGTCATGAAGAAGTGGGCAATCTCAGTGGCAGTGCCTCGTTGTAATACTTTCGTTTCGCAGTATCGCGTCATGTAATCAGTAGCGACTACAATCCAGCGGTTGCCCTCGTGAGACTTGGGGAAAGGTCCGAGCATCAAATAGGCATCAAATATGCCTATTTGATGGAACGGTTGTGTTGGAGGAACAACAGGCGTGAGAAACCGGCTGGGCGCAGAGGTGGTGTTTTACGGCGCTGGCATCCGCGTCACGTTTTTACATAATGATTCACGTCCTGTGTGAGCTTAGGCCAGTAGTAGTGCTGGCGAATCCGAGCCAAGGTACGCTTGAATCCCAAGCGGCCGGACGAAGGCTCATCCTGACAGGCAGATAAGACATCCCCTCGTAGCGCTGATGGAACAACGAGAAAGCGTTCAGTCGCGTAAGGGTTGGAGTTCTTTTAGATGCGAAGTATCTTAAGGCGGAGCTCAATCCGGTGGTGGTGGTGGTGGTGGTGGTGTGCGTTCTGACCACTCTTACTGCGCATGCGCATACCCTCTCCACACACCTCCTCTCCCCTCCCCTCTCCACACCTCCTCTCCACTTCCCTCTCCCCTTCTCTCCACTTTCCCTCTCCCCCCTCTCCCCTCCCCCTTTCCACTCTTCCTCTGAAACGCGGGCTAGACATGCCGAAATTCTCCCCTGCTCAACGCCGCGATGAGCTCGAGAGCATGCGCGTCCCCTCCCCTTCTCTCTCCTCTCCTACGCTGCCCCCCTCTCGCCCGCCTGTAGGCCGCGTTCCCCGCTCGCCCTGTGAGAATTAACGGCCAGGCTAGATGGAAGATACGACGCGCGTAGCGTCCCTCTTCGCGTTCCACGACGCGAGGTCGGTAGCATGCCCAACGAACGCCAACGGAACGCGGTCGTGCAAGTGCTCCGGCTTCGCATCGCCTCATGGTCCCCTTTAGCGGGAGATGGTGTAATTTTTATAAAGGATACTACTGCGAACAATACGACGGTTGCGAGCGCGCGATGCCAGTAGAAGGTGCGGACTGCGGCATTCGATAAGTTGTCGAAGCTCGGAATCATTCTTCTGCTGTTGAGCCAAGTCAGATGCGCTGATAGCTCAGAAAAAAAAAGACCGCCGATCAGCCGTAGGTCTGAGTCTGCGTGAGCTCGGGTCAGAAATATCTTGGTGAGTAATATCTTGGTCAGCTTGAGTGCGAGTGTGTAAGGTCGATAAAAATTTCAACGAGTCTGAGTGAGTCCGGTTGAAGAACGTTTGGTGAGTGTGAGTCCAATTGAGCCCTGAGCGCAAAGTAATCAATATCTGGGGTTTAACGTCCCAAAACCACGATATGATTATGAGAGACGCCGCAGTGGAGGGCTGCAGAAATTTCGACCACCTGTGGTTTTTTAACGTGCACCTAAATCTAAGTACACGGGCCTCAAACATTTTCGCCTCCATCGAAAATGCAGCCGCCGCGGCCGGGATTCGATCCCGCGACCTTCGGGTCAGCAGTCGAGCGCCATGACCACTAGACCACCGTGGCGGGGCTAAGTGCAAAGTATATTTCTTGAGTGAGTCTGAGTGAGCTCCACATTTTTTGTCGACCTATGGTCCTATCTACTGATCTTCAGCATTACTAGTAGCCGTATATTAGCTCCCGTACATACGCATGTCTACTTACACATACCTCAACGCACTAGAGTTAATACGCCAGCTCAATATTTATGGATCAGAGGCGCGCGTTGTGGGAAGGGGGGGGGGGCGACGTGCTATGATCTTATCACCCAAACTCTTTCACTGGAAGTTCATGATAAAAATATCTCGTGCCAGTCATATATTTCAATAAAAATGTCTTTACCAGATTAAAACCACTGACAACAGGTATTTGAAGGTACGATATCAAAATGCGTATAATAGATCACAGATTCTGCGAGATATTGGCGCTAAAGTGCATTGACAGCATGATCGAAACAGCTTTATACGCGAACGGGCTCATGAGTCGACTCACTCAGACTCACTCAGACTCAGATCGAGCCATGAGTTTGACTCTGAGTGAGTCCGAGGGAGTAATATTTTGGTGAGTTTTAGTCCGAGTTAGTCCGGCTGAGAAAAATTTTAGTTAGTCTGAGTACGACTCTTAAAAAATGTGTTTAGACAGTCTATAGACCGTCTAAACGCATTTTTATACAGTCTATGGACTGTCTAAAAACATGTTTGTAAAGGGAGTGAGTTTGGTTGAGGAAAATTTAGTTAAATCTGAGTCCGAGTGAGTCCTAATGGTAAAGTGCATTTCATGAATGAGTCTGAGTGAGCTCCGCCTTTTTTGTGTATACGTATGGCTGCAGATGAGAAAATTTTTTTCTTTAGACACCTTCACTTTGGGGCAACGGCATCTAATGTTTCACACACATACTCGCATTGCTATATCAAAGGTGATTTTAAACGAAGCTGTGTGATGTTCAACACAGAAACGACCGCCTTAGCATTTCAATGAAACGAGCGACCACAGCAACTGATGCCAATGGGCTGCTGGTATAAATTAAAAGCTTGCTCCCAAACAATAAAGTTCATGTATTAAATCTAGTAGTCAAGAGAAGAGATCCATGGTTGCTTTATAAAAAATGAAACGATAACTACGCTTCTAACGCAGTGTGAACAGTTTAAGAACAAAAATCAATGAAATGCGCCCTGGTTGGTTTTTTCGTCCTCTTTGGCGATCGCTGGAACTTGGTAGTTATTGGAGTCTGGTATGAGAAATGCGTTGAAACAAAAATGATAAAAAAACACAATAAGTGAGCAAAAATAAACAACACGTAATGAAATAAAAAAAATAAAAAATAACCGAAAAAAATCATAAAGAAGAAAACTGGGCGAGATGGTAGGTATTCATGTTCACTGGCTAGCGCGCACTTACTATAGGGACAGAGGGAGAAGAACACGACAACACAAGCGCTAACTTTCAACTAAAGTTTAATCAAGGAAAACCGGAAGAGAAGAAAATAACACAGAGTCCCACGCATGCGTCACTGAGCAGAAAAAAAAAACATAACTAAACTATATGTCACACAATACTTCAAATCCTAAAAACATAGCGAGGTGATAACACATCTGTTGACACTTGCAAGGCGCTAATCGGTGTGGCCAAGACAAGATAGTTCCTTATTTGCATACGCGCGCTTCGCTTGTGTATTCGCACTGACATGTGCTCCATGGTACTTGCATTGATATGCCCTGTTTTGTGATGAAAAAAAAATCACAGGATAATTGCCACGCGCCAGTGTCGTCAGAAATCCTCTTCTACATGCAAGCTGTAAACACCGGGGTGCCTCCTCTCTAATCGTAGAATACGCGCCGGTGACCATGACCCCATATGCTCGCCCCTTTAATTTAAGAAAGGGGCGAATCTATTTCCCCTTTCTTAACCCTTCCGCCACCTTGCGGGATTCCGCAGAACTGATTTGCAATATGTGTCCAGTTGCTTCGAGTTGTCGATGAATTCGCCCTCGCGCTGCCAATTGCTAGCTTCCTGGTTAGCTCAATTGGTAGAGCGACCGCCCCGGAAAGGCGTTGGTCCCGGGTTCGATCCCCGGACCAGGACGAATTTTTCGGCAACTAAGAGGCTTTATTTCTGAGAAATCCGTATGGATTTCCTTGTGGCTTCGTGCTACAAACGGGTGGCTGTCTATTTCCCCTTTCTTAACCCTTCCGCCACCTTGCGGGATTCCGCAGAACTGATTTGCAATATCCCCTTTAATTTAATGCCGATCTTGTCATGCCGGGGAAGTCCCATGCGGTGGCAGCGATTACCTAAGTAGACTGCCGCCGACAGCGCCCTCTTTCTGATCCTGCGGCACCCACGTGAAAATTCTCATCCTCTCGATTATGCTCTAAATCGCGCTCCACTTAGGTTCCAGGTAACTGAGCGAAAATAAATAGGGGGCATCTTTTACTGATCTAAAGAGAAGCGATGCTCCACGAAAATTCACGAAATATATGTAAGGACGTCACACATATCTGAATTTTTCTTACTGAAAATTAAAATTAGAATAACACATATATAGAACCATCTCTAAGAGATATATTCACTCTTGTTCTGAAATGTGTTCATGTGTAGTGTCTACAACATTCTTTAACGTAGTCCTAACTGGAACATATACCGCATCTTCACTCGCTGCAGCGAAAGAAGCCGTGCTAAATATTTTAGATGCGAAGCATCTTATGGCGGAGTTCAAACCGGTGGTGGTGGTGGTGGTGTGCGGCGTGACCACCCTTACTCCCCATGCGCGAACCCTCTCCACACACCTCCTCTACAATTTCCCCATCTCCCCTTACCCTCTCCACTTCCCATCTTCCATACCCCTCTACCACTTTCCCCCACTCCCTTTCCCCTCTCCCACTTTCTCCCTCTCCATTTCCCCCCTCTCCACTTCCCCTCTGAAACACGGGCTCGACATGCCGAAACGCTGCTTCGCATCGCCTCATGGTCCCCTTTAGCGGAGATGGTGTGTTTTTTTCAGTATATATTAACACGATAACGTTAAAAACCTCGTTTGGCAGAAATCCCGGTGTCGGCGTCGGCGTCTTTCGTTGTGAGCGAAAAATCAGTGTTGTCCGTGAGCGAAAATTCGAGGTAGGTGCAGATAAACACATAATAGGGGCTTTTAGCTTGTACGTATACTTTTTAACGTTACCGTGTTAACGGAATACCGGATTGCGTTTACCGTGTTACCGGAACGCATATTTTAGAAAAGTTTTAACTCGCCATACGTAAACGTTTACGTACGTATGTACGTAAACATATACCTTTACGTTTGCGCAAACCACTAAATGGTGCTGATAACTACATTTAAAGTACATTTATTTAGATAATATTCAATTACTGCTGCGGCAAAATCATGAGAGGTTTTTAGCGTGTGCAGTATACTGGTGCAAAGGGGTGTAGCAACACCGAGTTACCGGACGATGGTGTCGACATCTTGTGACGCCCCGCCATGCTGGTCTAGTGGTTATGGCGCTCGACTGCTGACCCGAAGGTCGCGGGATCGAATCCCGGCCGCGGCGGCTGCATTTTCGATGGAGGCGAAAATGTTTGAAGCCCGTGTACTTAGATTTAGGCGCACGTTAAAGAACCCCAGGTGGTCGAAATTTCCGGAGCCCTCCACTACGGCGTCTTATTCAAAACCGTGCTTGTTCAAAACCTTGTCTTAAGAAAGTCAATTTGAAAGGTAATGCACTGCCTCCATGCTCTGATTTTTATCTTGAAATCACAAGGTTGAACCAGCTTGTTGCGAGTTCCTTAGACTTTCCAAATAAGTAAATGTGCTGAACAGAGGTCAACAGTACACAGGATGGGCTGCATGCACATCGTGATTTAAGTTATCACTGTTAGAAAAATTTTTACATTTACACTTGATAGTTATATTAATTGCTTGTCAAGTTTGTGTTGGCTAGGGGACATTTAAGGTAACAGGAAGCAGTAAGCAGCATAAAAATTTTCAGTGCGCACGCATTTCATAGTTGGCAGAAGCAGGATGGTGCAGTGCTTATAGGCAGGTGCTATGTACACCGCTGGTTTAGTCAGATGTGCAGTGAGAAAGAAGAGGCTGCTTTGGCATAAGCAGAGTTTTATACTTAAATGTAAATGAAAAAAATCGAGGCTCTCCACTGTGGCATGCCTCATAAATATATATCTCTATTTTGTCCCGTGTAGCCTAGGATTTAAATGATTTATTTGGTAGAAGTTGCAGTAAGTTTTCAGGATAAATTAATTATTTTTCTAATAGGAGTTGCCTCCACAAAACAACAAGCAACACTGCACACTAGCTATTGTACCTTGTTCTTTTGCTACGTGTATAAAAACATGGCAGCAAAACATGGACAAGCAAATGAGCCTCGTCTTTCCTTATTATAATGCTTCGTCTTTCTAGATATTACAAGAAAAAAAGTGTGCTGCACACTCATTGCATATCTCACAAGAAAATACTTGGCAGCTTCTTAATTTGGTATTTTTATGTTTTTTTCAGAAAACTCTGCAGTAAAAGAAGTCAAGTTCGCATTTTGTATGGATGCAGAAAGCTTAATGGATTTCTTTACTTGAAATCTTTTTCAGGAAGACTGAACACTTTTGGCAGAGCAGCAACAGTTCTGGCCCACCTGTTTGTCTACAAGACGGTCTCTTCTGCGAGCACTCCTGTGCCTTACAGTATACTATACTGATGATCTTGTACATCTCTCAGTATTTAGAATTGTCAGCACTTGGACTGCTGCACTGTGTTATGCACGGTGCTGAGGTCAAACTTTCCAATAACAGTCTGCATTTGAAAATTTTGCATGGCTTGGAAAGATGCTGAATGTAAACTCATTTTTTTTACTAAGCATGATTCTTGACTGTTTTACAGCCGTTGTTTATTGCTGTTCAATATTTATTGAACCTCATGGCACGTCTAGTCTTTGGCTCTAATGTGCCTAGCCACCATCAGTATTGATAGGCAATTTTCAATTCAAAGCATATTATTGCCTAACTCCGAGGTAACTTTCCTGTCACGGTATTCGGATTCATTTTCAATGTGGTACTTCTGCATGAGCTATAAAAATTGAGATAATGAAGGTGACGAGGAACTAATTTTATGGTCGCATGTGATGGCACCAGCTGGCGTGTAAATATTGTAACCGTTGGTCTACTACTTATGCATAAGAATACGGTTGATGGCGAGGCTCCGTGGTAAAATAGCTGACCGCCACGCAGAATGCTTGGGTCCGATTGCTCCTGTGATCCTAATTTTTATTAACACGAAAGTGTTTGATGCTGGGGTTCACCAAGATTTTGATGACGTATTTACGGAAGTACAAACGTCTTCTTGCTCAAGTGTGCCGCACGGGAGCCCCAGCAAGCACGCTATTCAGGCCCATGCATATTCCGCTATTGAACGCGTTCCGACTAGCTTGGTCGTGAACATCAGTGCCTGGCCAGACACAATTGCCTCACAAGCGTCTCAGCTTCATCAACATTGAGGCAACATTGTGTGTGACAGAGCTCTTCTGCATCCCCTCTAGACCACTGTGATGCGTGACCATCACGATACCTTTTGCCAAGTGGAGTTCTGCGTTCGTGTGTGTCCCGCTGTCGCCTGTTGCTGGCGACGTTTCGATAGAGTCAATAACAACGCATCAGCAGGCTCGCTTTCAAACTTTTCCTCTCTATTACATCCCACACTTTGGAAAATCATGCCATAAACGTGAACAAAATGAGAAACTATTACTTATCAGTCTACGGAAAGTAAACAGAACGGCTGCTTCAGAGAAAAATAGCCTGCGGAACTTCACTTCCGGGAAATTATTAACGAGGTTCTAAGGTTGTTCGCAAATGACCACAACGAAGGAGGAGCTGCGCGAATGCCGACAATAACGGTTGAATTAGAGAACCTTGTTGTTTTCCTTTGTTCTTTTTTTTTTGTAACAGCAACAAGTAAGTCAGTCGCATGTTTTAAATTGACTGTAGGCTGTTTCTCAGCATATCTTCGCAATGTTATAGTAAAACCCCCTTTCGTATGACATAGCGTACTAGGTGCCTGCAAGAAGTAGTACTGGGATGTACGCACAGATTTGTAACAGGGCTACAACACAGTAGAATAGTGTACAATTTCGTTGAAAACCGATCCCTCGATATGGCCATCCTGCTGACAACGATTATTTTTTCTTTCTGCTTTTCTGTAATATCACAGCCCTCGTTGACGCACCGCATGTGCCTGGGTGTGGCTCCTTCTATTCATTATCGCAGCGAATGAATCGCAAAGGGATCGGCGCGAATCGAATCTCAAAGTACGAGTGCCGTGTAGCCAAGAGGGCGTTGAGAAGCCGTTTAATTTGCAGCCGGGATGCCTCGCTCCTAGCCGCCCGTGAAAGGGTGCGCCTCCCGCGATTCGGCAGCCGCGCGTGACGCCATTTCCGTTCTTCCTTTGCCTTGCTTTGAGCGGTAGGAGTGCTACCTGCTCCTGATGTTTTGAAGCGGCACAAACAACAGTCCGACAACCTTTCACCGTTGTTACTCTCGTGCGGCGATTATCCATTTATCGGTTATCGAATTACTGGTACTCGCACGCTTCCTGCGCGAGAGGAAAATGCATTTGTCCTAGCACTCTTCTAGCATCGAATTTATCGCGAGTCCGTTGTGTTCCTTGGCGACGAAAGGGATATCAAAATAGTGCGAAATGTGAGCTTTTGTGGACGCAAACGCTCACAGGGTCCCTTATGCATTCGCCTAAAACGAAGGCGAAAGCCCTTTTTCTTCTCAGTCGATGCTCCCCCGTCACCTACCGAAAGCTTTCTGCACCTCACCTGATTTTGTACTGCTTGTGTGATCGGCCCACCGATCGCGGAGACAATGCAAAGCGATGTCATGTGACGACGTCACAAATTTTGGCAATCTGTGACGTCGTGGCGACGTCATGACGTGATGATTTTTTGCATCACTCGTGTTGAAGCCGCCGACTCGGGACACCGACGCCGCCGGTCAACTTTCGCGTTTGATGCGGCATTTAAGGCTCTCGCCTTTCTAAAATTTTATATACATACAATAAAATGTGACCGCTAAATCAGGTGCTACACCTGTGCAAATGATAAACAATAAATGGGCTGCAATTGAGTTACTGAATAAAGATGCTGTTTCTATATTCTTGCTTTTGCGAACAAATTGCAGTAAATTTCAGCACGTAATATACAGTGGACATAGATACTCCGCAGAGCGTCCTCACGGCAAGCTTTATCTATCCATCACGCACATAGAGAAACCAAATATTGCCCGTACTTATTGTAAACCAATGACAGATGGCTTTCTTTCATCAGTGAGCCGTATAAGTGTAGTAGTTATTCCGACAAGAGAGAGGAGTCAGTCAGGGCTCTGAATCAAACGCAGCTGAAATAATGGCATCAAAGGACCCCTCACACGAAAACATACACCTCGAGATGGTTCTGCTGTTTGATTTGCCTGCATACGTGGGCGAATATTAGTGGCGAACGGCGCCTTTAGGATATTTCAATTCCGTTTGAACGTCACTATCATCCAAGTTGGCAGTACCTGGCTACATAGTCACAAGTACTACACGAGTAAGGGATCCTGCATGATATTCATCCACAAAAGCGCGTCCAGACGAAGTCACGGACAAGTTTGCGGGGCACGCACGATACGACAACTGGCGCCCGACGAGGGCTCTTCTGCCTCGCCCCGTTCGCTCTGTTGTCGGCTTGCTCTCAAGGTGGTTCCGACTGCATACGACAGGAATGCTTTTTTAACAGCGGAGATGTTTAAGCTCGGTTAAGCACCGTCATTCTGAACAGAAATCATCATCACCATGAATCAGCACGTGCTCTCTTCGTCATCTTCTTCCTCTTTGTCCTCTCTTCATATTCTGCTTCGTTCCCAGAACACATGCGCCGATTTGTCCGGCGTGGGATGCAATAACTCTGATGGGCGAGAGAACGAGTAAAAGAAAGAAAGAGGGAAAGAGATAAATGCTCGGCGAAAAAAAGCCTCTTGGTGAGGCGGGATTCGAACAAGCGTACCACGATCCGAAGGCGAGTGTCGTAACCACTCGGCTATCCAGGCACGCTTGCAGAACATAGCACAACCTTGTATAGTATAGTATAGTAACGGTGCGGGAAAGGGAAGTTAGGGTGAGGAAGGGGGAAGGAGGAGGGGAGCGGTTAAAACATAGCTTAGCCATGTATGTCATCACGCAGGCAAAACCATGTATAGCACAGCCATGTATAGCAACAGATGCACAGTATATTAAAGTAAGGGATGGTAAAGGGAAGGGAGGATGAGATGGAAGAAAAGGGGGAGGAGGAGGGCAAATCATAGCATATAGCCATGTATAGTATAGTACCGCGAGGGATGATAAAGGGATGTAATTGTGAGGAGGAAGGAAATGAGAAGGGTAAAGCATTGCAGAGCCATGTGTAATGCAGTATGGCCAACGGTGAGAAAGTGAAGTCAGGGTGAGGAGAGACGTGAGGATGAGCAGGAGGGAGGGTAAATCATAGCATAGCCGTGTATAGTAAAATGTAGCACGGTGGTGGAAAAGGGAATTGATGATGTGGATGAGGAGGAGAGAAGGAAGGAGGGGAGGGAGCATCACTGCATCACAAATGAAAGTTTCCTTTCCGGCCGTAGACTCCGAGCAGGCTGCACGTTTGGAACGCCAGCGCTTGCTTGCCCGTGAACGGGAGCGTCGTTGAAGGGCAGGCGAATCACTGCTCCGCACTCCCTACGCCTTTCACGTTGGTCCAACTGCATACATTATTTTTTTTTATTTTGCGCAATGGGGCACGCTCTTGACAGTCAAGTGCATGCTGAACCGACGGGTGCGTCGCGTGTCGTTTCACTGTGTACAGAAATTTTGGCAGGGGAAGAAGCACCCACGTCGCTTCATATCTTAGCACGCGTGGGGCCCGATTCAAAAATTCTGGCTCAGGTTTAACGCTTGTAAACATGGTTAGAACGAGCGAAAGGAGTGTTTTGCTTGGTTTTGTAAAAACTGCACGCTGATGGCGGCTGCTGTAGCTTCAGTCTTGGCACGCATCCGTGCTTTTTAAGCTTGTCTATTACGTGCTAATCTAGCCACCCTTTACACCGGTGTTTTAGCAGACAACTTTGCCTTCGCTTGAGATTTCGCAGCCTGCCGTTTAGCTATATATAATTATATATATTACGTTAATTTTTTAATTTTTTAAAGTACTCTCAGTGCCCGAAGGCACTGCAGCATGGATTGGGGAAAACAATAGTTAGACGCGCAGTTAAAAAACAAAACTTACAAGACATCTTGTACTGCAATTTTGAAACCTTGTTCATCCGTTACGCTGTCGATTACGAGCCATTGAACAATCTGGTGCGACAAGATGGTAGGCCCACCTCATAGAAATTATCCGTCCTTGGAAATATGAAACGATTTAGATAAAACAGGGCGTCCTTCAAATAGTTGTTATAATGATAGATTTTGAAAACAAGATTAAGGCGAGATGATTTTCGGCGCAACGAATGGCCAGGCAAGATTAGGGTGCTCTTCGTAGACGTGACACTGGAATGATGTGATTAAATAGGTAAGATGTAACGAGCTGTGCGATTTTAACGACTTTCGGAGTTCGAGTGAGAATCGTATCAGTTCGATTTCAAATGCGCATGCGTACTTTAATTTACATCGTACCAAGGTTTTTTAGAGTTGTGTTGAGGGACGATGGGGCAGAGGAAAAGTTTAGACGCAGATAACCGAGCATGCCGTTCGCATTATTAGTCACATATTCTACATGCACGTTTCACGAAATATTAGAAGATATGTGCACACTAAAAATTGAAGGACACTTCGTAAATTTGAAAGCGTGTTTGGCGAAAGCCTGTGGCCATTCAACTGACTCTGCCATGGTATCGGGAGAATCCACAATCTTGGGGCGCTTCCTCGAACCGCTTGCCGTGGAATAATCACCGGGCCGCTTGGGAGCCATCCGACTAACTTGACTGCTGCAACGAGACGTCTGGCGAAGGAGCGTTGCGGTGCGCCGTTGTGTCATCACGTGATTGCTGAGAGAGTGTGAGGGGGCACGGACGGACGCCGCCGCGTTGCGCAACAGTTGCGCAACGGGCGCTGAAAGAGCAACGCGCAACTGCTGCGCGTTGACGGACGGACGACGCCGACGGACGCCGCATCCTGGTTGCGCAACGCGCGTGGGAAGGAGCAACGCGCAACTGTTGCTATGCGCTGCTGTGCCATCACGTGATTGCTGAGAGAGTGTGAGGGGGAGAGGCCACAGCTGGCACAGTTCCAGGGCACGGGAGGACGGTCGGACACCCCGAGTATGAGTCATTAAAGACTTTCACATTAAAATATTTATAATTGCAAACATATAGTACTGTAATGTTATTGAGGGAGTAAGTACTTGGCAGACTGGTAGTAGCGTGGTGTGCAACTCGCACGCTCTTAGACTTAGTGGTACTATTAAGTGCCACGAGCCATTTTTTTCACCATTCAAATGCCGTATGCAGACAGCATTGATTGTTGCGTTGTCGATTAGATTCAGCCTGTCGCTTGCTCTGAAGCGCACGCTCACGCGCCCCAGAGGGCACGCCATCCATGGAGCGAGTGAGCGACGAAGTGCCGACGAAGCAGCCTTTGAACCTTCGCCTAGTCAAGTGGTCCGAGCAAGCGCAGCTGCGATGCCTCTCTGCAGCAGATCACGTGGGGTGACTTGGAGCGAGAGAGACGCAGTGGTGAATGAGCTGCGGCTGTAGCGTCTGAGTTGGCGGAGAGGCAAGAACATTCTCCCATTTCTCTGGCTTGCACTTCGAGACATGCGGCCGTCTTTTGCTCAGGCCGGCAGGACAGGCCTTGCTTTGCGCTTGCACTCCTCAAGGTCATTGCGACGTGATGAACGGCCTTGCGAGACAAGGCGTAGCAGAATTTTTACTCTAAATTGTGCTTGCAATGTTGCAAAAGCTCGAGCGTGCTCGATTTTATAATATGGCGCTATCCCGCGCTGGGACGCTAGTTTTTTATTGAATAAATGGGGTCGTTTTAATGTGCAGCAAAACCCGGTCAGAATTGACGACACTAGCATTAATTATACGGTACCACAGAGCATTCCCGATTTAATTTCGGGATTATCAAACATAGAACTACTAATTCCGAATTAAAAGTAAAACAAGTCGACGAACTTTGGCGACACGAAACGCGACACGATACGCGAAGCAACGACAATTTTATGCCTCTCAGAACCATATTCTATAGCAGCTAATCGTATAACGTAAGTGTATCCTTACCTTGAACAGGCAGACATAAGCTGGTTTGTGCGGTTTAACGTCAAAGTCACTAAGGCTATCAGAGACGCCGTAGTGAAGGGCTCCGAATAGCTTTGACCGCCTGGAGTTTTCAACGCGCAATGAAATCGCGCCGTACACCGGCCTCTAGCATTCCTTAGAATAGAAAACTGGCCAGTTGGTATCTCTTCGTCTTTTTTTATGAGTCCTAAGTATAACTCCGGCATTTCGTCTACATTGAAATGCCGCCGCCACGGCCAGGATCCAACCCGCGTCTTTCGAACGAGCAGCCGAGCCCCGCAACCACTGGGGCCACCGTGGGGGTCTGCAAGCTGAAATGGCGTTGTCTGTGTTTGTTTTCGCGTAGAGACATCGAATATTCATCAACCACAGTGGTGGAAGGCTTTGCACGATGTGAAAATTCGAACATTAATACCAGAGCTGATCGGCTCAGAAGCACAGAGAGAGCGAGATCGCAAAACTGCCGCTCTCGGTGGCAGTAGTATATCGCCTTAATTGCGTCGTTCGTTTCAAGGCGATGTGA
The DNA here is from genome assembly GCF_013339695.2 of Rhipicephalus sanguineus. Taxonomy (NCBI): domain Eukaryota; kingdom Metazoa; phylum Arthropoda; class Arachnida; order Ixodida; family Ixodidae; genus Rhipicephalus; species Rhipicephalus sanguineus. The sequence continues at coordinate 153,157,264 of NC_051183.1, forward strand.
GTGAAAAAACACATCTGCCTCTTTCGCAGACCTTGATGGCTTCTTAGCTGAAAGGAAGGTCAAACACTCTCTCAATTGCGCAGTTTCACCGGAGCACTGAGTTTAGAGAACAGAGAACGAGATGAAACGAAAAACACGAAAAATAAGCAACGAGGAGGCATCCAAGTGGGCTGCACGGATATTGGCTAAGTTGCAAGTTACTAATTCCGGAGGGCCTCGCTTTCACTCGACTGCTGGTGCATTTTCATCTCTGCGCCGACGTGGCATCCTAAGTGGGTCACACTCAGTTATTGAGCAGAGATAATGAGGATATCAAGTGGACCATAGCACTAACGAGAACGCGTCTTGGCATGAGACGCGGCACGCGAGGGCACGTGCCCTGCCGCAAGACTTGGCTCCTCTACGAGAGGGCATCAGATCTCAGTTGGTGTCGTGGAAAAATGTGCGGCTGTGTAGCGCAGGTGTTCCATTCAGTGATAGGATAACTTTCCAAATCGTTTTCAGTTGAAGAACTTTCGTTCTTTGATGGGCACACGATGACGCGTGCATTAATAATATCGTCCTTGAAAACGGGCCGCTCTTCCGATGCCCGTTCTTGTTTATAAGATTTCATATTCGAAAAGAACACAATTCCCGGGGTGCTTAAGATGATCAACCTACCCGCGCACGACTTGTGGATAATAGCGATGAGAAATTAAGCAAATAAGCGTTGACTATCTCTTAACTGCTACCATTTTTTTACAAGTTTAGCGTGGCCCATGTGAAACACAGGTTTGAAGCTGATTGCGTCAGGAATACAATCGCAGGGAGTACAGGCCGGTGGGAAATACAATGGTGCTACCCACAATCGCATTAAGGCTACAGGAAAGCCCAGTCTCCTGATTACCCCTTCGTTTCGCAGACCTCGACAGCCGCCAATTTTATTTAAATTCTGGAGTTGAACTTGCCGAAACAAACATATGAGCGTGATGCGCATTGCAGTAGGTGACTGCGCGTTAAATTTGTCCGCCTGAAAATCCGGCGCATAAATTTAAGAACACCACCTATATTGTGCCAAATTCCAAAGAAAATAAAAGCAGCAAGAGAGGTTAAAAGGAAACATTGCTTGGGGGCCATTTATCGAAGTTCCATATTAACCCATATATGCCCAAACTCAGAAAAAATGACAAAATAAATATTTTTTTTTTCACAAAAAGTGCACTTCTGCCTCAAAAGAAAGCACAAGTTTTTTTATTTACTGCCAGGTAAACGCAACACTGTTTTTCAAGCCGTCCTATACATATAGGACACTGGGCATTAGGGGTGCTATGTGCGAGTGTGGTAAGCCTTGAAACATTTCACGTGCACACCGACACTGCGCTTCTTCCTCTCCATGACGTCTTTCACACAAAGCACGCGTTTGCCAGGAGAAAGCGGTCGGCACGTGGCAGCATGAACAGCAAGCAATGTCAAGGCTTGCACACGTTGAGAATGAGACCTGCTTGATGTGCTGTAGGTGATGTTAGAGTGCATCAAAGAAGCGTCCTATATGTAGGACACTGGGCATATATGGGTTAAAGTGCAGGTGAAAACGAAAAGAATGCTGCGGTTTCACAAGCTCTGATACGATCTCAAAATATTTCTTACGCTTGAGAAATAAAACTGGAACATCTAAATAATACATTTTCGTCATCCTGATTGATTGATTCACGAAGCCCCAAAACAAGTTTGGTGCGCGAAATATTTAGCAAACAGTGTAATAACAAACCCATGTGCCAGTGTAAACCAAACATTCAATTTGAGATGTTTCGAATTCGTTTATCTACCTAGATTTTCACCAGGATCGGCCGGCCACGGGTGGCAAGGACGGAATAGACTCGAGCACACTGGCTAGTTTCCATTCATTAACCGATGAGAGTTTCAAGTGGAGTGTCGTTGTGCCGCAGATGCGGCGTTCTGTACGTGCACTAAATACAACTGTATGTCGTTTCAAAAACTTCAGCGAGCCGCTTCATGGAGCCACTATCACGACAATCTGAGTAAGGAAATTGTATTATATATAGGCGGCCTACCATCATTATGGAAAATGCATCGACGGTAGGTGACGGCGCCTAGGAAGCGTAAGAATAAGCTGTAACGGAAGTCTGGCTGCGATTCCTCTAGCGAAACCCAAGGTCGACGTACAGTTTCTATTGTGGGATTATCTGTAGGAATATAGGTGCACACTATTGAAGAGAATCTTCGAGCAGTATGTTTAGCTTTACTGCCCGACTAAATGCTTCATCTGTTCTTAATAAACGTTGCTCTAGTGATATGCCACGAGTGGCAAGCTTGGAAAAGTCGAAGCTTGGACTTTATTTACACGGCACGGCGTATATGTCCAGCGTAAGGACGTTAGGCTTGCTGTTATGCTTTAGGTTTGGCAAAGTTGCTGTGTGCAATACATCGTAATAAAAGGCTATCGCCAAACTGGTAAGTAATGTTTTCAGCCCCCTTAGCTGTTTTTATTGTGTGCTCAAGAAGTGGTACATATTTTTTGCCACACGGTCAGCCTGAGGACTTTTCAAAACCAATACGACTACACCATTACGCAACTCCATTTCTGTAGACCACATTGTAACCAATATAAACGGAAATGAATGATTTATTTTGAATGAATTACGCGAACATTAAGATGAATGGGAATAAGCGGATTCGATTTCTGCTAGGTACGATCAGATAAAGCTTACATACAGTCAAAAGTCGGAAAAGCATAGGTCAAATTACTTGGTTTATTTAATTGGTACAATAATGTGCTAAAATAAACGAAAAATAGAGTGGACGGAAACTTCATTTGGCGCTGAATCTGAACACAAGCCTCGCATCATGCGTGCAATGCTCTTGTTTTCAAGACACGTTTCCCGTCAACTTCACAGGGCATTTATGTTTACTATAGGTGTAAGCTTAGGTGCCCTAGCCAACGCCACCCCTCATAGACTTGGACGGGGATGGAAAACGTGGAGGACACTTGAGCTTCGCCTTCAAGAGTAGAACGCGATAGCATAATAGGGCCCCGGGCGCATCGCCTTCAACCCCGCCGCAAAGAAACGTTTGTGCGCTTGACATTGGCCGTTTGAAACTATCCTAGAATGCCTACTGCAAGTACTGTTGCGAAATGCCCACTACGCCCATAATTATTCCTTTTACGAATTGGCGAAGTACCCACTACGCGTCCGTATAAGGTGACACACGTACCTTGGCAGCTGTACACTTTGTGATGGGTTGCCAGCTTTAAACTACCCCCTCTTTGCGCAATTCAACTGTTTTGACGCCTAGTGCAATTCTACGATTCAGCCACGCAATATTACATGCGCTAAGGAGACATCCTTCTATTACATGACATTTTTATAGAATTTTTTTAGAAAGCAGTTTCAAGCACGGGCGTGGCTCCTTGGTACAACACCTACTTGCCACGCAGAAGGCCTAGGTTCGATTCTCACTTGGGCCCACCCGACACCGACGGCCAAACCGCTGCGAAACGAGTTTTTTAACGCCATAGCGATTAAGATCTTGTCCACCATAGACGTCGCTAAGTTTCTGTTCTTTTTTTTTCCAAGTGAAACAGGCCAGCAGGCTCCAGCACTCCCTCTGAAAGAGTTAAAGCTACAACAGTCGATATCGTCGCCATGTATTGAACAAGAACAACCGCGGAGCTCTGTTTCTGTTAGTCATAGCCTACAGTCATTGAAAATTATTTTTGATGAATCTAGTTGAAATGATGAAATGATTACTTTATATTTACGTAATAATATGAAAATTTCAGTTAGATTTGTCAAAGACATTTTCTCGATCACCTTTTGTCCCTATTTACTCGCTTGTACTATTTCTTGCGCGAAAGAGTGGTAAGAAAATTTCCAATAAGTAACAGTGATCTATGAAACGTGATGTGTACTGTCGTACTGAGATCGGGAAGGGAAATTACTTTCTTAATTCACACTCGGACACCTGAACTTCAGAAGGACATTCGAAGGAACGTATAAGATGTCTTAAGTTCTAAGATCTGTGGTGAAGTAGCCTTTCAATTTTTCTTATGTGTAAGACAATCAGCAACACGGGTAATTTGGTGAACTGTTGAAGACAGAGCCATTCAAAGTGCAGACCAGGTCCGTAGCCCCGTAATTTTGGTGAAGTAGGTGTCTTTACCAAAATAAATAATAAAAATAGGAGTTTTTTTTTCAAAAAGTCAAGGTTTTCAGCAAGTGGGCCCCCTCCCCCCCCCCCTCCCCCCGAAAAAAATTCCTGGCTACGGGCCTGGTGCAGACGCAAACAGCCCCTGCGCTAGAAGAGAATGGCGATAGAAGACAAACTGTGACTGCTTGCAAAACGTCCGTGTGCTAAGCCCGATCGTCAGTGTAGGCCTCACTCCACTTGGAGTCTTGTTCTATTGTCTTTTCGGCTTCCGCATGCACTACATAACCAGTTCATGAGTTTTTTTCAGTTTGTTGAACCCTAGATCATTCGAGCAATCTATAAAAATCTGGTAGAGGAATTTCCAGAAATTATTGCATGGTTTCATGGCATTGGTCTTCGTTTTTCTTATGTGGAAGTTGTTGCAGGAGTCCAGATCTGAGTTACTGCATATCTAATCTTAAGCTAGCGAGGCACTTTATTGCGCGTAGGAGAGTAGTGCAAAAGGAGCAGCGCATCGTTTATTCCGATAGCCCAGCGCCAGTCACTCGTATTTGCGTTGAGGGTTTGTTTATGCGGCACTACACGATCCATGCCTTGTAGACGTGAGAAGCCTTTCTGCATCTGTGTTCTGTGGGAAGACATGAAATTCGCTATTTTACAGCGGGACATACTTGTCACAGTCGCGAGAGAAACCAGGCGGCGTACCTTTGTGCCTGTAGTCCGTACACCCGTGACTGATAAGCTCCTCGCGCACGCCAAAGCCCCGAGACGCCCGAGGTGCACCTATCGCGGATGCGGTGGTAGCGAGAATAAAATGTAGCAGCTTGGATATCAGTTGGACATCGCCACCCGGCAGCCCCCTTCCTTCCTGTGTCGTGCTCGACATAAGACCGCCAGTCACGTGCGACGAGGCGACGTGGCAGAGCGAAGCGAGCTTGAGCTGTTTCTGCTGATAGAGTAGCCAACGAAGTGGGAGGTGTAACTCATGTACGAATCGTCGATGCTACGTAGGCTCGCGTGCACTGGAGCACATACACCGATTCTTGCGTGTAAGGAGAGCTCGCTCGGATCAGTGTTGCTACTTTGTTGCAAGCAGAAGCACTCTGCACGTGTCGGCTAGCCTATGAATGAGCTTTTTTTTTTCTATCAGTAGCATGGCCGAAGGTATCCTAGAAATATTTATTCAAGTGGCGTAAGCTGTCTATAAAGAACGATGTTTATAATGAAAGGAGCCGTTTCAAGATGTTTTTTGTTGTTGTTGTTGTTTAAACAGTACCCCTATCTCGAAGTCCTTTCTAGAAGTACAACGCGCAATGAACTACGCTCGCGATTCAGAATACCCTGCAGCTTGAGCAGTAGTAAAAATGCATTTATTCAAGAGATACCCTGAAGCACTTAGAGGGGATGACGGAAAACACCACCAACGCTCGTCTATTCCCAGCAGGAAGTGCTTGTAGTTGTGTTTATCTTGCGCAGTGTCCGTCTCGCATACTGACTTTAACTTGAATGGCATGACGACATCTGAGGTTTATAGTAGCTCACTTGGCTCAAAGGCGCTCATTTACCTCATAGGCGGTCACAGGCACTCATTTTAACACTGCCGGCATGCCTGCTTGTTAAATATGTGGTTGACATATGTATACGTTTCCGAGGAAGCATTCGTTATCTTCATGCGTGGCTGCCGCACCAACCCCTAAGTTGGAGCGAATGGCACTCTACCGTGCAACGTATCACGGGTATGCGAGGCCTCGAGGACAACGTTCAGTATTCGAGCAGAAAAATGAAAAAACGACACAGTTTACCCGCAAGGACGAAGCAATGTATGAGATAACAATACCGGCCGGGTGTTCAAAGTTAAGCTTTCTGATTTTGTTAAAATTCAGCACTGAAAAGATCGTGGAAACCACCTTTGCAGATGCTTTATGTATCCAGGGGGACACAAAGTGAGACAGTAATTATCGCTGTCAGCCACCCAGTTAACTAAGATTGAATAATTAACTTTTTTAATGAGTACAGCAAACGGACATGTTTGTTCTAAAAAGAGACACGGCGTGCAAACACGGACACAAGAAAGAGATCAGGACACAGGACAAAACGGTGAGCACTGGCGCAAAGCTCCTCCCCGATGTGCCGCGGCATTTGCGTGCGGCGTTTAATCTGACAGCGGGTCGAATGCATAGGCAAAGATGATAACAGTTACCCTTTGCTACTGGCTGGCGATAGCAAGCAATAACGGCTCGTCACATCAGGGCGGAACACTGCGCCGATCCTCACTATCTTGCATGCGTAATCATGCAAACAACAATTAAACTTTGCAGCGGGTTATCTCGGGGCACAGACATGCTAGAAGAGTTCTTCCAAGTGGAACTGTGTAGAAACGCGACTGCCTCCAACTTTTCAATACAAACATATCCGCTTGCTGCACTCATTAAAACGTTCATTATTCAATCTTAGTTAATTGGGCTGCTGAGAGCGATAATTACTGTCTCACTTTGTGTCCCCCTGGATACATAACGTATCTGCAAAGGTGGTTTCCACGTTCTTCTCAGTGCTGAATTTTAACAAAATCAGAAAGCTTAACTTTGAACACCCGCTATATTCGAATTTTAGAAGAAATAAAACTAGAAGCTAACACCCTTCAGATCCGATCGGGCGCAACTTTACAGAACACTGGCCTGAGGGTGTACGGCCACTCCAGTGAGCGAAACGGTTTTCGTCCTGGCTATCGCTTAAGTGCGAAGTAAGCGCTGAGAGCACAGCCCGCACAAAGGTATGAGCCGCCTGCTTATCACGACCGCGCGCGTCTGATCAAAGCTCGCAGTTCCTATCCATAGCGACGCAGCCACCATGCTGGCGACGGCTACGGCAAAAATGCACATCGAGTCTCCTTATAATTTCTATTGCAGTAACAAAAACATACGTAGATGAAGCACTAGTTCCCAATTGAGACCTGTACACTCGTATTCCTTGTTTACAACTATGGGGTCGTAAGGCACATTTCGCCTTCTTTTACGCGCATGAGTCCAAAGTCCAAATTGATAACATCCCACCGCGCATCGTAGGTTCTACCCGTGAGTAAAAGCTCGCGAGCAGCGGCGACGATAGCGGCTGATGCAGAGATCAAACGAGCTGGCCTATCTGCGTCACTCGGAGGGCGCATGCGATAACATCCCCCCGCGTGTTACAGGCGCCTTTAACTTGTTTCAGGATGCGCCCGACATCCGGGATTCTTGTCGCCTATTACTAGCTTTTCACGCGCATTCACTCGTGCTCCGTTGAGACTCGAGCTTCAAGGCTCGGAGTGTCACCGTGGCATATCGATCAGGCTCTGCGAACTTTGTCGGAAGTGATTCTTCCGGCCTTTCCTCCTATCCAGTTCTGCTTGGTCGCTACAGGAGAAAGTGCAAGCGCTATTTGTGAAAGCCGTTTACTCATTTTACATCGCACCACGGTACATTGCATTTACTGCCTAGTGGCATCAATTGGTTTATGAGCCAATTCATTTAAATTCTACCTCGAGATACATGGCCTTGTCGTGAAGATTTTCTGTGCATTAGGTCGAGCAATGTAGCGAAGAGTATTCTCGAAAAGTTTTGATAGCGCCCACGCAACAACAGGTAATTGTGTACACAGTGTACTTGTGTACGCACTCAATTCAGGCTTCATTCTAGTATGCCCCATTTATTTATGCAGACAGACCAACGTGAGAACGTGTGTCACATAGTTCGCCTTCAGGGTTTACCTGCCTTTCACGCAAGAAGCTTGTCTGAGGATTTCCCATCGCGGCGAACGCGCACAATGTGCGCTCACTGTACATGTATATTCTGTAAACAGCTAGTGTCTAAACAACTGTGTGCTTTCGTTTTGTCCAAGATTATTATTTTGACTGTGAAAACTTCCCTCGTTTCGAAAGCATTCACAGAAATGCGCGGGAGGGGTGCCGCGGGGTGTTTCCGTAGAGCGCTGACAGCCAAAGTTATGAGGAGTTCGCCAGCGTTATCCTACCACGCAAGTGAGGCGCGCCCGATAGAGGGCGACTCCGTAGCTGCTCGCCCCCAGTATACAAGCCCACCGTAGATTTGCGCGCACTATATCATGTTTATTGCTGAATTATGCAAAAGAAGATGCCCCAATTGGCACTGAAAGGCGGCTCAAGATACCACATACCAGATGGTCTGTGTATGGCTGTGTAGCGCGTAGACACTATCGATTTTGTCCTTTGCTGTGCTGTGTGTATCTACGGTTGGGTGTGCGTGCGCGGTATTCTATCCCTAGTTATAGCTAACTGCTGTTGCACCTAAATGATCTAACTAGAAGCACTTAGTTACATCTGCACTGATGTAACTAGGTGTTTTCTGACTGTATGGTAGCCTTTTTTCTTTTGTTTATTTCAGTGATTGGGTGTTTAGACAATGGGAAGCCTTTATTATATGGCTGTCTTGATTCGTCAAAATGTTCATTTCAAGGCTGTAAGGTTCTTGTAGACATGATCAAAAACCTTTAATGGTGTAAAGTGGTTTACGGTGTCGTAGGTTACGAGAGTGGTGTATGGTTCATGGAACGCTGTTGTTAGTTTTCTCGGCTTTTCTTTCTAAAGCGCGGTTCTTTTAAGCACCCTTTCACGTGTTTTCCGTGATCCTTGCACGCAACCGAGCAATGTCATGGCACAGGGGTGCATGAATGGCAACTAGCCCTGTGCGCTGCTCATAGAACGCAGGGTGCGGGTGCTTATTGGGGAATTGAAGCGTGGGAGCTCGCGCTGGTTCGGCCTCCGGCAAGGTGACGTGTTACCGACTCCTTTCACTCCTATTTGGAAGCGCGCCTTTATTGCATTCTCATTTACTCAATCCTTCCAATGCGCACTACGTTGCCAGGACTTTGTTCTCTGGCGTAGTTTCGACGCAACCGGGAAAAATGCTTGATCTGCAGCTGCTGCTAAACTAACTCCTTGACAGAGGGACCGCACCGCCGATGCCGATATCCTGCTGCAATTTGTTTTTACCTTAAGGTCCATCGTAACTTTCATTGATTTTTTTTATAATTACATTAGGCGCGTGCGTGTGTTTGCGCGCTGAACTAACACGACATAAATAATTGGTACCTGCCTATCCCTGCATCCTCTGTGTCCTGATGAGCCTTTGTTGCGAAGTAATCTATATCATACAGGTAAGGCAAAAAAGCAGCGCTTCATATCGTTATGACAAATTGGCCACAAACAAGTATAAATGACATGATATATATATATGGAACGGTACATAAGCCGGCACGATAATTCGCTTATACTGTTCACTCCCCTCTCAAAAGATTGCGAAGAATTTTTCGGATCACGCAAAGGAGTGGGTGCCGTGACACCCGTTCCAAAAAACTTTTTTTTTTTTCAGTGCTGCAGGACGCGGCCACGCACGTGAAACTCTGAGAAGAGTACGGCGTAAAGCCGTAAGAACTATTCTTGCGTAACCGAGGTGGATTAATGGGCTGAAGATTTACGAGCCTCCAATAGAAGCGGCCTCCAGAAAAGTCGCACAGCCATAAATAACGACGTTTACGCTTTATTTGGGGAACGCTCACGGACTACCACAAATAAAAAAGTTTAAAAAACAATCAAAGGCGGTTGGTGTTTCTTATAGCCTGGCCAATGCTCTGTGGCTAAGCAGAGGGGCGGGACACAGCCGAGGCATTTGGTACGACACCACCACACGCATTGTCGCCGGTGTCCAACTTTACGGCACGGGATCCGACTAGATATATTTTACGTCGTTCTCACGATATCGGGTGATTTCACGGTCTGCGACTCAATATCGCGTAAGCCCCCTGTGAAAGCTATCCTACCTATGGCTGGGCACCGAGTGCAGCAGTGAATGAATGCAACTCAAGAGGCTTTCCTGTGCTTTTACGAAATCTTTGCCGCTGTCTTTTTTCTTATGCTGCAGCCGAAGAAGGACGTGAAAACGCGTGTACGTGGCAGGAATCGAGGACTTTGACATATCGCGGCGCGAACTTGACCGATGAATCTGGAGTCACCTGAGATAAGAGACGCTTGCCTCTCGGTCTTCGAAGGTTCTTTGTAGACCAGTCACAGCAATGTAAAAATAAGGAATGTATGTAAATGCAGAATGAACGCAGTTCGAGAAGGAAATTCGGAGGACGGGCCACTTCCGTTCAGTGCGATTGGTCCGTTTTGCGTCCGCCCACAGCTGTTGTCCATTGGCAGTGTGACGTTGCGACTAGCAGCCTAACGAGAACGGTTCGTGTGAACTCGTCAGAAACGACTCAAGTCCTCGCACGTCCAACCGTCGAGTGCGACAAGTGGTGGTATGGGAAAGAGTATGGGAAAGAGCGTCCGAAAGACGTCTTTGTTAATTTAAGCACTGATCGTCTTCGAGTGGTGCACACCCCATATCAATGACCCCATGGTTATTAGGCTGAACTGCCTCATGAGGCGGAACATTCTGTTTTTTGTGAGGAGGCTTGTAACACCATGCTGCGGAAACGATGGTCTGGAAGGAATTAGGCTGTCCGAGCAGTTGACAATTGACTAGCAAGCAGTGCGGTCAGTGGTGCCGCGGGCACGCGTAGTCGACGACAGCTGGGTGGCCCTTCTAGAGAACTCAGCCAGCTAAAACACCGGGAACATCATCTCATACCGATGTCGTCGGAAACATCCAGCAACACCGCGTCGGCTCCCTCACGCAAGTACCAGCTGGATAGACTTATCTGTAGAAAACCTTCATTGACAGTTGATTAGTTTCACTGGGAACTACTCAAGCGTGCGCTGCGTCACAGGATAGCTTATTAGGCCTAGTTCGACTACTCCACATGTGGTGCGGAGAAAGAGTTTGTAATTAGCATCATTTATTTATTTATTTATTTATTTATTTATTTATTTATTTATTTATTTATTTATTTATTTATTTATTTATTTTGCTCCAGCACCACCACCACTTGCTAAGAGGTTTATTGGCAGAGAATGCGTGCGATCAAGCAGCGGTCAGCAGCGTTCGGTCAAGCGCAGCAACCACGAGCTCACGGTTATGGCGATGTCGCTGAGGCCACTCTTCTGCGATACAATTTATTTATTTATTTATTTATTTAGTTATTTATTTATTTATTTATTTATTCATTTATTTATTTATTATATCTTCTTTCCGTTTTGACTTATCCCGCTACGTGTGCGTTATCCTTCGATCCTTTGACCTAGATATCCAATCTGCTGAGTTCGTGTGGCAACGGAGGTGGAGACAACGGTCGTGGCAAGCGCACAAACGACAATTTTGTGGTCTTCCATGAACGTCGACGACAGGGCAATCACCAACCCTGTTTTCGATCTATGTCTCATCTCGGTGAGGCGAGCGTCTCCCACTACCTGTTTTAGTGTGGCCATTTCTTCTCCAATCGGGGGACATCACTTCGAACAAGCATCATGAGGTCAGTTGAGACGCTTCATATTGGTAGCCTTGCAGGGATCGGTTGTGCACTTGGTGAGGCAGCGGGTGCACCTTATTACGCTTGCGCACACACTGCTGAAGTATCATGTATTTCTACAATTGGAGAATCCACATGGTGAAGTGTTCCCGATGGAATATGCAGTTAAATGTCGCCTTCACGCAGTGTGACTTCGCTGCGCAAAAAACGCGGGCAATGTCTGTTCCATCCACGACTGTCTTCGAAAGTATTGGTGTATGAACGCTTGAAGTGGTCCGTTGGACACCGTAGAAGACAGTGTTAGTGACTTCCTTCCTGTGCTGTGCAAATGAGTGGACTTGAGCTCTATCGATATGTGTGACCTCGTGCAAGGTGTCTAATGGGACCGCACGTTCAACATCTATATAGGGAAGATAATATCTTAAGACATTCTGTTCAGTTGCGACTCTGGCGTATTTCCTTTCAGTTTATGCATAGGTCGATACCGTTTGCGGTTGTGGAGCCTGATGTTGCTTTAGAAGGGTGGGAGCTTGGGCTGCTTGGTATGTCATGATGATCGCTATAAAACAGGCACTGAGGACTAGGACAAGGAGACACACGAGGAGAATACCGGCCCAAGAAATTTGCGTAGCTAGCACTGGAGAGGGAATGCTAAAGGGATTAGCGGAGCTGATGGGCACCTAAGTAGTCCTGGCTCTTGCTGTTGGGCAAATTTTCTTTGTCTTCCTTTAGTTCTTGCCTTTTCTCTCTACCGTGTTTCTTGCTTTCTCTCTTAAATCTACGCTGTGATTTACCGTCTCCCCTTCTCCTCACCCTCACATCTCTCTTCACCACCTTTTTTTCCTTTCATACCCCCTTGGTATACTATACCACACAAGACTACCCTATGCTCTGCTAGCATGCCTGGACAACCGAGTGGTTCAGACACTGGCCTTCGGATTGCGGGTACGCCGGTTCGAATCTCGCCTCGCGAAGAGAATTTAGGGGCGAAGCACCTTAAGGCCGAGGCATGTCCGCTCATCTGTGTGTCGGCGTCCGTACTTACACACCTACTTGACCACTCGTCATGATTCTCTTCGTCAATATGCGTGGTTTTAACAATAGGTTTAACAATGAACTAATATAAATCATAATTGTGACGGCACAATATAAAGAACCTGGAAGCGCAAACCCTTTATACTAGTCGGCGACTTCAACGTATACATTATGGACCTTAGGACCTAGCTTTGTCGTCGACTCTTTATGTCACTCAATTTACATTATATGGGGCAACGCTCGGGTAACGTGTTGTTACTCACCCATACGACAGCATAGCTTCGCCCAACCGCCATGATTCAGTTTGTGGAGATGCGTGTTTTTAGTGCGCGTCACAATGGCAGCTTTCAAATTGAAGGAAACTGTAGGAGCGTTACTTTAAAGTGCGCCATTCGGGCAATCTCGCGGGTGAAATTGCACACGCAGAAGCACCTCCGAGCACTGCGGGCGGTTGGCGTTAAATGGTTATATAAATAGCTCGCCGTTGTTATGCTAAACAGCCGGTGGCGCGAGGCTGAGTTTCTTTTTCGCCTACCATTTCTATCTTTTTCTATCTTTATTTCTCTCTCTCTTTCTTCCTCTTTTTTTTCGCTCTGTCTGTAGTCGTTGTCATGACCATCGGATGTATTGCATCCCGCGCCGGAGCATCGACACACGTGTTTTGACAGCGAAACGGAAGATGAAGGTGACGACGTGAAGAGGAGGATGAAGAGAGCGCGTGACGGTCTCACGGAGCAGGCGCGGCGCAGCTGTGGCATTAGCGGTTGCTAGGAAACACGAGGTGCTCCGATGGGTTTTTTTGTAAGCACCAACTTTTTTACGGCTGGCTTCAACAGCTTCGCTGTTGAAAGAATGGTGAAGAGCTCAGAGATCTGAGCCGGCGTTGCGGCGGACTTACTACAACGTGATAACATGCACAGCAGGCATTCTTTTAACGTTGCGACAAGGTACAGCATTAAAGCCATCCTCGGACGATCCATCACAGTCGAAGATCAAGGCGCCATCGGTGTCCTTGCTGCTTTTGTTCGTCCCGTTTTCTGGAGGCAGCCGCCGTGGATGCTTCAGAGTCGGGAGGAGCCGTGTGAATATTCCACAGGAGACCGGCGACAGTTACTGGAAGCTGAAAGCGAATTCAGGGCACTTGAAAATACATCTTTCACAGCAATTAAACCTCGTCTTTTAATGTTTTCTGGTCAAGGAAGTCTCTCTTAAACTTAGAAATGTTCTATTAGTACTGGATATTTTTTTCGGCATATAAATGGATAATAATGTTCTCGTAACTCCGGCCAAGATGCAGAAGTCTTGCCGTGTCATCTTTCGATTTGATGCTGTGATACCATTAAAACGTCCAGTTTTTAAATTGACGCTGGAAGCGAATAATCTACGACGACTATACTCAAAATATTGGTCATCACTAGCTGCTGTATTATGAAGATCAGTCGCCTTGACTGTTTGAACATGTTTCACCAGCGTGTAAGCAAATATTGAGTTGACAACACTCTAATTCGAAGTGTCTGCTTATGGGGTGAGGGGGGGAGGCATTTTGGAATATACTCACTACTTCTGCAAGATAAAAAAAATCTCGAAAGCCGTTCTTTATCTAAGTCTATTCGGTTCGCAGAACTGTGCGCGCCACAATATTGTTTCACAAGATACGTATATCAAGAATGACGAGCAGCTCGACGTGTTGCTTTAAATCATGATCAGCATTGTCTTTCCTTTCATAAAAAAGGCCTTTCACCTGCAAATAACCAACTTCTACCACATCTCACAGTTCTTTCTGGAATATAACGCGTTGTCTGTAACCCAGGATATTCCGAAAGACGAGGACGGCTAAGGAAAGAAACTGGTATTTCCTTGTCTCCATTGTATGTGTATCTTATTTTGTTGCTCTCTGTAGGACTTCATACAACGTGAAACGCCGTTTAGCCCAACGTGGTGCGCTGCGATAACATGCAATACTTGCAGCCAGCTCTTGAAGTTACAAAGACTGGCCCCGACGTGACATATATAAACGACGGCAAAGACCCGCATTTGTTTCTCTAAGGTTTGTGACATATTGTCAACGGAATTTGAAACTTCACAACACCATGACTCCGTATACACAAGGACGGGTTCTGCTTCGTCTCACAACCCGGCTACAGACTACCATGACGCAGCTCACCCGCCTTAACCGAGTGGCGGCCAAACGCGGCCGCGGCTTAAAACAACCTAAGCCCTTCTTTATAAACATTTACAAGCCCTCCGTTAAGCCGCATAATACATGGAACCCCACACTTCACTCTGAAGATAGCGGAGAGAAAAAACTGTCCCTGATACCAAAGTTCATAAAGCTTGCCCTAGGATTGCCACCGACCGCCTCCACTGACCAATAGCTTCGCATGGGTATTCACAGTACTTGGGGAGAACTCGCCGAAGCCCACCTGTCAACCAGGGCGGGATACTCCAGTCCCACCCACAGCTCGAGCAGTCCTCCGACACATAGGATGCACAATCATCCTAGAAGAAGCCAATGACGAACACAGTGGCGTAGCCAGGGGTTGGCACACCTGGCACGTGGCCCTCCGAAATTTCATTTCGCCATAGGGCACAGTGCACGAAATGACACTCAACCACACTTGCCTGCCCGGCCCCCAATTCAGACCAGGGCCGTGCCCTCTAAGCCGTGCCCTCTAAGCTAACGCAACCGGTCTCCGGACTGGTGCCCTCTTTTTGGACCTTATACAGGGACCACCACCACCCACCGATAAAAATTTCGGTAGCGGCTCGCCACATTTCTACACCTCTGGACGAACGTAAGGGCAAGTTACCGTCAGTGATCCCATGATTTCTGCAAGTTTAACGGATTCTTTGGAGCATGTGTCCGGAACACAATCGAGGAAGACGGCTGGCAAGGATAGAAGCCATCAGGAACAGCCACTGTAATCACCCGCACGCACGATACGCGGAGCAGCCACGAAGCCGGAAAGAAAGGCCTTCGCGATCAGTGTCAGAGCCTGCGAGCTGGCCACAACGGTGTTTGCGAACATTGTAGTCAAACGCGCGGACGCAGCCGACGAATCCGCTACAGCACTCGCAACCCAGGCGAGCTCGTCCCATAGTGGTCTCCTCCGACTCTCAAAGAGCGGTGTGCAACTACCTGAAAGGCAGCATTTCCACCACAGCGATAGAGATATTGAAATGCAGCGTCACTGCTCCCTGCTACACCTGCATCGGATTTGTTCCGGGACACGAAGGCCTCGACGGCAATGAAGTAGCGCACCCTGCGGCCCGCACAAGCGTCCACCGGGCCAACAGCTATCTCTGATTCCTGTGCACGAGAAGCACGCTGATCACGTACATGTTTATACTGATGAATCAACTACCCCCCAGTGTTCTACCGAAGCAGTGGTCGTCCCAGCGAAAGCTATTACAGTCAGTTTCAAGACAGACCACCCAACGACATCGACGGCAGCAGAACTTGCCGCTCCTGGCGCTGCACAATGTGTAGTCAACCGCAAACCGCCTCATCAGTGGTCAATCTTCAGCGATTCGAAGTCAGCCTTGCAATGTTTGCTATCAGCCCTGCGGCACGGACCATACGAGCAGTTGGTCGTCTAGGTTAGGTATCTCCTCCATACTTCGTAAAAGAAAGGACACCACTTGACATTTCAGTGGCTGCCAAAGCACTGCGGCGTGATAGGCAATGAACACGCCGACAATTCTGCTCAATCAGCTCTTCAAGGCGAAAGGCTCGAGACAATACCCCGATCAAGGACAGATGCTGCTAGTCAGCTTCCAGTTGCCGCACAAGAAATGATTTCCTCCATTTGTAATACAGCAAGCAGACGGCACAACCACCACCACAACTGCCCGACCACTTTGCATATCTTCAGACACCTACTAGACTACGCCGCAATAAAGCCACTCTGCTTTGCCGTTTATGGCTTAGAGTGGCTTTTACGAAGTCATTCGCCTTTCGAATCGAAATGGCTGATAACCAGGGGCGTAGCCAGAAATTTTTTTCGGGGGAGGGGGGGTTGAACTCCCCCCCCCCTTGGCTACGCCCCTGCTGATAACCCATTTTGTGACAACTGCGGTAGCGAGGAGACAGTACAGCACATCTTCTACGATTGTCCTCGCTACAATGCGCAGAGAAAATCACTCTCTGTTGCTCTTGCTCGCATAGATCCCAGACCGATGAAGGCAGAAACAATTCTGGAGTGTCGTCCAGAGAGGTCATCGCGGGTGAAGGCGATTAAGGCAGTGCTCAACTCCTTGAAGACATCAGACTTGCACCGGCGGTTATAGACTAACGGTGTTATCATGGCTGAGAGGCGTGTGACATTGTGCGTGCGTGCTCTCATTCTCTCTGTCTATTTTTAAAGTCTCTCACCCATTTCCCCAGTGTAGGGTAGCTTACTTATTAACATCCCTGCCTTTCCTTTCTCTCATGTTCTTTCCTTCCCTCCTTTCTTCCCGCACGAGATCCGACACACGTCCCGCACACAACACCTGCGTAGGAAACAGTAACTTATTAAGCACGGCTGCGGCGTTTGCGGCTTTAACGCAAATTATACCCCCGCCCCCCCACTTCCCCCTCCTCCCATCCAGAGCTCATGAGACGAAGGCATGGACTACAGGCGACCTCAAAACAATATATCTACAAGGAATCCAACTGAAAGCATATCTAACCGACGGTGTACAGCTACACCTGTCAGCATTGGAACGTGCCAGACACCCTGGCGCAACTTCTATTACAATGCATCCGCACGCATCCCAACAAGCATCAGATCGATACGACCAGCGACAACAGACGCATACTCAAACCTTCCCAGTGAAGCATGCGAGGCTGCGGTCTCTAAGCCGGACCTCGTCGTCCGCGTGAACTGATCTTTCGGGCCCGGTGTGCGTTCCAGGCCAGAGGGTTCCTGGAATAAGATATCGTCCCACCTTCAGTAACAAGCAACTCTCTCAATAAATGTTTGTACTATCTCTGCTACGAGCTTATTAAATCAACTATGAGAGTCATTCGAGTTGCCTGTGATCATGACAACATTTTACGGAAGCTGGATGTGTCTGCAGCATTTTTATATGCCAGCAGCCGAGTCTAGCTCCAACGGTATGAATGGTGCGTTCGCGCTCCATGCACGGAGGATTACGAGGCCTTTACAGAAACACCAGAGATCCATATTCCGTTTTGCAGCAAGAACAAGCGCTGTGTTTTCCTTGTTGACACGGACACTTAGAAATTCTAGCGCTTCTGCACGGCTCTGTGCATTCCGCATTTCTATGCATACCGCACTCTGAGCGAACACGTGCAATGGACACTTTGTAGGAAGCCTTCCACAAGAAAAACATTTGAGGATATATTGCACGTAACTGTCGTAATATATAAGCTGATGGCGACCTAATTTGGCGCTAAATTTCGAAAGGCATGTCAAGCGTAAGGCCATGAAATTCGCCCATATAATATGAGTGGGCGGATGTCTTATTCTCGTTACTATACATGCGACGAATAAGAAGGGACATAATTTGAGGTATCACCTCCATTCGCGCAATGACAGAGTTTTGAAGCTTCAATGTTACAGATAATAAGTGTTTTTGCAAAGGGTCGTTATACGTACAACCGTTCTAACTTCCATCGAATGAAACTTGTGATCTTATGCAATGTTTACACACCACAGTGCCGGCATGTTCAGCGAATGTGCCAGGGTCAAATCGTACAGATGTTGAACGTGAGACGTCAAAGCATCGGTGTCACCAGGACAAATGTAATGCATGATGCTTGTTGTGAAAATGAAGGCTTACGCAGGTAAGGGACAGTTTTTATGGCATCTATTAAAATACACCAAGATGTATCATAGCGTGTCTGCTAGCGCTATGATACGTTTTGATGCGTTTAACCAGCTAGCCCCCAAAAATACTACTTTGTATCTAAATATGCGAAAACTTTTATACGTGTACCGGCCCACTGACACGTGTCGCTTCAGCGTGATTCAACAAAACAGCGAAAGGAGAGAAAACGGTCCAGCCCAAATCATGGAGGTCAAGCGTTTGCGTTTTATTTATTATTGTTGCCCCCACTGGTTTGCTTTATCGTTTCATCAACAATCTGCGCAAGAACGGACAAGGGACAAGAAAGGGAACGTAGACGAGCGCTCGTTTTTGTTCCCTTTTCTTGTCCCTGGTTCGTTGGAATATAGCGTTGAACGCTATATTCCAGAAATAGCGTTCGTACGTAAGAGCTCGGGCTACGTTTACGTTCTGCTCATGCGCAGTTAGGAGCACGCAACGCTAACGCTAAATCCTTGCGTTTGCTGTTATCCGCTATACTAAAACTCGCTAGTTCCTCAAAAGAGCGTGGGCAGATATGTTATTCGCAATGCCCACGTACGGTGGCGCCGCGTAGTGGCCGGTAAGAGCAGTACTTCAGAGAGTATAGGCGCAGTGTTGTCGTGTGGCTCGCGATGCGCGGACGCGTTTGAGCTTTGTTAATATCAATAATTTCTGCGGTATTACGTGCCAAAACCCAGCTATGATCAGGAGGCAGGTCGTAGTGGAGGGCTCCGGGAAATTTATACCACCTGGGGTTCTTCAACGTGCACTGAGACCGGACACTACGTGGGTCTCTTGCATTTCGCCTTGTCTCTGTTTTGTTGACAGGTTTTATCTATGTCACGTCAAAGGATAATTAAAAGCGACGTTATGTGTTTCGCGCTTCAGTGCATCAACCGAGCTGTGATGGGTGAATGAGCTCCACTTCTCAACACTGTGATTGCATCTTATGAATTCAGCAGGACTGTGTCGGAATTTTGAGAGTACGTGTTGATTCCCTATTACAAATCCAATGAAATTGTGTACAGATGTTCAACCCAAAATGCATGCGCTGTTTTCTAAGGTAGATAGTACGATACTGCGTTCAAATTCGTATTTGCGCAATTCAGTGAACTGCTATGTCTGGTAGGTCAGGCCACCATTTCGTGCTACCCCCCGCCTACATTAGTTTTTGTATCTGTGGCAGGCGAAAAAAAAAAAAAAAGATATCGACGACGCGCTGAAGCGCGAATTCTTTAACTCGCCAGGCTCATTGCATCGGAAAGTAACACATTTCGCAGCTGCGCTCTGTAGTCGCTAGCTCTGTAGAATATATGCTTGCACTGACCCTTTTCGAAGCAAGTCTAACTTGAAAACACCATCAGCGTAATTTTTGTGGCTTAAACCTAGGACGTTGCACTCAAGCCATAGAGTTCGTTCTAGATATGCTTTGCGTCGCAAAAATCCTATAGACAATTAAGGTAAAGCGCGTCGTTCGCCGTAAAATAACAAACACGTATGTACTTCTGGTTGTGCGCGCTAAGCATTTATATTTACTTGGGGCGTGAAGGTAGGCACGCTGTGGACACATGTGCTTCTACTGCTGCTGCAGCATACAAGAAAAATCTCACGTGCGTAATTGATAATACTGCTTCCGTCAAAAATAAACTTCAGTTCGTGAGGCTTCCCTCTAACGTGGGGTGTCTGTGAACTGTTCTTCAATCGTAACAGCGTGAACACTGCATTTCTTAACCCCACAGTAAATTAGATGGCTGCAACGTTCAAAACTTCTTCGCCTTCGACTGGACACCGGATCCTTTATTTCGTAACTTTAAAGGTGTCCCATATTGTTTCCCACCAATAGCAACGTCATAAAAGGCAGCAGAATTTCGCATTCGAATTGAATAAACTGTGAAAAATAAAAATATAATCGATGTACTACGAGAAGGATGAAAAAAAAAAAGCCTAACGTGCTATGACACGGTAGCGCAATCGACGGTTTTATACTCTCTCGGTCCGCCATCTTAGATAACCTCGTGCGCCACCTACAGCCCGTGTGCATTGCGAATAGGAAGTGCTGGCACGCACAACGTGAAGGCATGAATATACCGGACACAATGAAACAAACAAGAACACAAACACTCTTGTTGGTTCACGCCTAACCAAATTCCTTTCAATGGCAAAGGGACACCTCGTGCAAATGCACAAGTTCCACCTTCTCCTGTATTTTGTGTTTCTGGCAAGTGCCGCTTTGCTCGGCGGCATTTGTGTATGTACGCGTGTGCGCGTCTGTGTGCGCACGCGCTACGCTATCGGCTACACTGAACTGCCCTCAAACAGAGAAAGTCTTCTTTGAGAGCAACAAGTGCTGCCACAATGCAGCCTCCAATGATGAAGTTGAATGCCACAGAATTTAACAGCGCAGTAAAAAAAAAAATACAGCTCTTCCAGCATCGTTGGCGTCGTAGCAGTATTCTCTACCGCAGCTGAAAATTGATCTCATTAGGCACATAGCATTACTACAGTTTCGGCTAGGTTTTTCGTCCTAAGCGCTTCCCCTTTCTCGCTTCGGGTCGCAGATTACCCCAAGCACTGTAAACTTGCTCGAAGATATGCGGGTAATAACACTTGTATCTGCAACACGCAATTAACCCGCTCTGGCTCCCTCCGAATTCCTGTCTCAAGGCGCCTCCCAGCTAATTACATTCAAGGAGGCGCGACACGGTCGTGTAATTAGGCGTTCGTATCAAATGTGAGAAGCCATGTATGAAGATTAAACGGCCGACGGCGCTGCAACGCCACGTGGTAGTCCTAGGTGCCTTGCCACCACTGTCGCTGATTATCACGTCAGCAGCAGGGGACACTCAAATGATCTTGTTTTCGTCCGGACAGAATGTTTTAAATGCGAAGCATTTCTTGCGAACCTTTGGCTGGCACTTCGAGCGTTTCTATGTATCTCTCTATCTATCTATATAGCCGCCTGCTTCTGGGTGCTCTCATGATCGCCTAACTTGGTGTAGACCAAAATTGGCATGGGAGGGTAAAATGATTTGACGAATATGACTGTCGGGTCATGACATGAATAACGCGGAAATCCTTCGCGTACGTCGTCAAACCCTTTCCTCCAGAAACGTGTGGCACATACCCGTTCACCACGGGCCGCGGTGTACGGGTATGCTCCACAGGTGATCAGTGACAGTTTATATCTACCCAGGAACGGCGAGAACAGACATTGGTAATTTAAAAGCGAGAGCGCTAAAAAAACCGACATCGGCACCGTTGACCCGACGAATGGAAAGAATAAAAATTAGAATCCCAGTAGGAATCGAACCCAAGCATTCTGCTTGGCAATGAGGTATTCTACCACAGAGCCACGCCAAGTCGACAAACTTGGAAAAACAGCCTATGCCGTTGGAAACTTGGGAAAACAGCCTATGCAGGCGTAACGTCGGTGCAACGTCACTTGTGGTGGTTGTGCTGGCTATCTAATTTCACAAGAAAGCAATAAAAACTACAGATGTACTCCTACAATAAAGGCGTCATATCAGATTAACGTCTGTGGTTCCAGTGTTGACTCCGCTTTTATAGCAGCCTAATAAACATTACACTTGTATTCCTACGATTCAGCAAGCTATATTGAAGCATTTCTCGATCCCGGAGAAGTACATTAACCCTTTATATCCTAAGTGCCACATTTGTGGCAGTTTTGTTAGATTTTTTTTGCCTCAAAATTTCACAAAGGGACCCCTGATTCTTTGCTTTACGCTGATTCCTTGCTTTCGCTTACGCTTAATACATCGCTCTACAGGTACCGCACTCCAGTGATTTTTTCATTGCAAACATGGCCACCACGTGCGGCCGTCAAAGACAGCAAACTCCTGGCTTGTTCATGCTCCCCTTTGCTTATTTCTTGTAATATCTAGTTATGAATGCCTATATTCTTTTTTGCGAAGCCTACGGAACGAGCCTAGTTTGTAGTATTTTTGTATCATTGGTTACTGTCAACTGTGTGTGCAGGTTAGGCTTGCATACACGTTTGTGGCACTCAGGACTACGAAGTCCAGCTTCTGGATAGGCCAAAAAAGTGTACCGCAGCTTGCAGTGCGTCACAGTTCTGTTTCGTTTTCATTATTTTCTGCAAAACAAGTTTTAGAGTACCTCAAAGCCCTGAAAAGATTTTTCTTTTGGAGGTAACAGTTGACAGATGAGCGAATACAAGAAATTATCTTTGAAACTTGATATTCAAGCGGAAGCGAAGATGAAAACTTGGAATGCTCAGATTGCAAAGGGGAGTATATTTCGCCGGAGATAGTGCCACCACGCACGGATGGCGAAGGCTCCACAGACAGTGAGGATGAAGAAGTCGAACTTACATCGATTCAAATGAAGAAAAAGAAATATGGCACTGGGTGAAGAAGGATCTCAAGATACACTGCGGAGAAGAACACATCTTACCTGTGCGTTGATACAGAAAAAAAGTTCGGCAGATCCCACGTACCGTGCGAATAGATGTTATGCGAAGCATGCGCGGGATGGTGACTGTGGACTAATTTTTCACATTGAGCGAAACGTTACGGAATGATGCTAGAGAAATGGGAAGCGGTATACGCACACTCATATGTTGAAGAGTCGCATATCTATTATAAAACCAGTTGTTTAGAGTGGCGTAACGATGGCAACAGCAACATGGGTGTTACCAACACCAGACGCGATAAGGTGATAGGTAGTGCTTATATTCTTCAGTACTGGATAGCGCGAATCCGAACAGGACAAGGAAGGAACACAGATGCACAGGACAGGCGTTACTTGCAACTAAACTTCATTCAGGAAAGTTTCCCTAGATATATACACAGCCGAGTGGCACGCGCAGGCGCACTGCACGTACGTTATGTCACAGTTGCAGTTGTTACAGTTGCGTTACAGTTGTCATGCTTATACTTGTCCGTTACGACGGAGAACGCACGCACGTTTCACGAAGCTATATGTGTTGAAGGGGTCTTTACAGTTCTTTAAAAAGGTCATCATCACCTTGATCAGCGAACACCAGCAGCTGGACCGGACTTATTACCGGATCCGTTCGTGATCGCGGCTACGAGGGGTCTAAGTGTAGTGAAGTGCGACGTATAGTGCAGATGATGGAAATCCTGGATGCCTCTTACGATGAAATTATTTATGATGCCTCTGTCCTGGACGTGGCAGGGAGGTCTTTTGATGCCCTGTCCGCATCCAAGACGTCTTTCGCCCAGTATAAGGACCAGGCGTTGTTGGGTCTTGATAAGTCAATGTTGAAGTCACCGGTAATGATAATGGTAATACCAATTTGATAATGGCATACCCGTTTCATTATTATCTGGTAATGGCAGCAAAAAGAAAAATGGCATACCCACTTTTCTTTTTTTTTTAGAAATCACAAGAAATGTACGTAGCTTGAGTAATTTCTTCGCCGTGTCCGCGCGATGCCCGTTTAGTCTAACATTAACAGGCTGTCCTGATTCGCCAACGTACCGGTTGTGACAATATGAACAATCTGTCATGTAGATAGCGTTTAAACAGTGCAGGTAAAACTGGATTTTATATGATGGACGTACGTGATTAAGCGGACAGAGCGAAGAAATTACCAAAAGCAGTCGCACAGCATTTTAATGTAGCAGGTCACAAGTTGGACGATCTCAAACTTTACATACTTCAGGGAAACTTCCTGGCCCCAAGAGACTTAAAATGTAGTCATACCTTATTCACAAGTTCAATGTACTCCTGCCAGCAGGTATAAAGGTTTCAAAGGGGGCTCTTTGGTAGGTACACATCCAGAACCATTAAGAGTTAAGCCATTCTTCTAGGAATTTCTAACCTACCATTGTCAAGTGGTGCTTCCTTCTGACAACCATATTTAAGCGAAACGTCTACCCTCCCTTCGCCCAGCCCGGCCTTTGTTTGCCCCAAGGAATACCTCTTTTTTTTTCGACTCACCCGATTGGTCACGCCGGCCTCTCCGCCACCCCCGCTTTCGCAGTAGCCCTCTCCTCCTCCTCTCTTTTGATTGGAGGACAGTGTAAGACGCATATACACACAAGCGCTAAGGAAATCAGTTCCTGCCTTGAAGAAGACAGGTCCACTTGTCGAAACGTTGGCGCCAGCACACCAACCCTGTTTACCAATTTTTCATAGTTATAATTCTACGTTATTCTCCACAAAAAAAATCTTGTCTAATTGCATCGTTTTTACAGGTTATGTGACTGACAGTTTGATGTGAATTAACAGTTAACACGGTCTCGAAATCGAATATTTACTGACTGTTCCTTTCTAGTTAACTTTTGTCCAATTATAGTACTGGTGTGTGTATGTGCTTTTCTGAAGACGATCTCTTTTTTGACCCCTTCTACTCACCATGTGGAACGGGAAGCAATTCCTAACCGCTAAGATTGGCCCGTCTCGAAGTTCTAGTTGGACAGAGTGCCTTGCTAACTAGCGCGGCGTGAAGTGCCCTATTTACTCGCATACTAGCGGCGCTCGTTAACACTGGCTAATTCTTGCTATTGCTGGCTTAGTGATAATGGGTAATATTGCCTAAATATGAATAACTGAATGCTAATTATAGCTAATTTTGATTATTCACGCCTATAATACTGACATTGCCTTCATTCGATCACAAAGCAATGACTAATTTCTATGCAAATCTTTATTTCTAGTTTATTCCAATTGCTTTTAAAGTGCTATTTCTAACCACCTTGCCCGTACGTGGCAGCATGCCTTGGCTCTCAATATAAGAGTGACACCTTCAGATACAATTAGGCGTTCTTTCTATCTCCCACAGCAAGCCGCGCTGTCACGTAGTCCATACCCGTATTATTCAATCTGAGTGGGCAGTTAGTCTCTTCTTCGTAATAATCACTAAACACCCGCACCTGTAACCGAAGCACGCTACCGCAAGGGTGCCTGCCAAGCTACAGCAAAAGCACAGCCGGGAATCGCTTACTAAACGGCGGCTCTTGCCATTTATCGTTCGCCCTGTCGGCGTACAGTGAGGCTGCCTGCGGATCCTTCGAGGCGCCCAAATCGGCTCGGCCGGCGCCAAGGCCCGGCAGTGGCACGATTAAGTGGTCTCGCATGCGATGGCCCCATCCATTCGGCGGCCTGTCACCATCGTGTTGTCGCCATTCGGCCTATTCGTTTCGCGTGCCTTTGCCTCGCTGTTGCTTCCTCCGGCCTATAAGAGCCGAGGTGATGTGTATATTCTTTTAAGGCGGCGAAGTTGATTCCCGCTTGCTCGCGTTCGTGCCACTCTTGTTCGCGCCGTTTAGATTCTGCGCACTGGATTTACGAGGGAACTTCTTCACCGTGTATCAATGCGCGATCGAAACGTTAAGATAAGGAAACTTCGCGTATCCGGTTAGCGCGGCTTTCTTGCTCTTTGTTGCACAGCCCTCCTCGGGTAACAGATGGGTGTTTTTTCCACTGGGATGAAGTACGTGTGGCATTCCTCAACAGTCATCTTCTCGTTCTCCTACTGTTCCGGGCGCAATCCACAAATGCTGTGTTGCACCGTCCTAGATTCCCCTTGCATTCCAACACTGGAAAAGAATATATCGTCACTGATAAGGGCTTCTGCACTTTACAGAGGCGAAAACTTGTGAGCATCTTGATTTTATAGTTGTTTTTCTTTTCTTTTTTTTTAAAAAATACGTGTAAAGAGATCTGGATGCTTGAAGGAGTCATCTGTCGCTCGTATGCTCCAACATGCAATAGAAAGAGGAACATGCTATCCATGACCAAGCCGTAACGATACAAAATACACTCGAGTACGAGTTTACAGTTTGTCACGCATAAGCCACAATTTCAGAATCGTTAATTCTCAGACCATCTTAAAATATGCACCTATGCGATGACAGAGAACTGCCTCGTCTTTCGCATACTTCATAGTACGTATATCTAGATAGAGTACTAACAGGGGAGCCTGCTCAAGAAAACAAAGTTTACTGAATAATAAGGTTTTGTTGGACTGCTTACGGCTGCCATTTTCAAATCTTGGCGGACAGCGCCTTGCTTTCCCTAGGGAGAAACGTACTCATTTATTTCATTCTGCCACACTCTTTAAAAAAAATGGAGTGACCCCCTCTCCTTTAAGGGAGAAACGGTGATGTCCCCAATGTTCGTCTTCAAATGGAGGAACTTTCCTCCCTTTTCAATGGAGAAACCATTCCTCCCCCGTCAAAATCAAGATGGCTGACGCCAAGCCAGTGAAGCGAGCAATAGATTTAGGCCTAGTGAGTGCATCGATTCTCGACTGATAAAGAGTATGCGGCACTGGTAATCACAAAAAACGGTCCCACTGGGCTTAATATCGAACGATATGACAATAAAAGCAAGCAGACAAACCTGTAGTGATGAAAACCTCGCGAAACGGAACGACGGCACTCGTACGTTTCGCTCGGCCAGCGAGACGGCGTTGAGTTTAAACAAGACGGATACTGCAAAGGGGCTCTCACCCGGAGACTGTACGCAAGGCTTGCGGTCTTTATTTGTCGAAGCATCACACGGTGTAGCGACGTTATCCACGCGTTTACGGGGCATCTGCCTCCAAAATGTACATTCTGTAGCATCAAAACAATCCCGGCGCAGCAGAGCATAGTTTCAATAGATAGATGTTCAACAACATATAAGTAGGTGGAGCTGTGGAAGCACCACAGCCGTGAAATAGGTGGTAGCTAGCGCCATCTGGAAGGGTGAAACAATACTAAAAAAAAAAGGCGTTACGGCGGCGTACGTTGCTACTACGCTATGGCATTTCGGCGAGGTGGCCCATTCATGGATTACTCAGGACACCGGAAGGTTGATACACATTTTATTAATTGACACAAGTTCACTAGGCAGACACATAATTCAATACACAATTCATTCATATGTATACAAGCTATAGGCTTCCCAAGCAACGCTTAGCGGCGCTGCTGCTCTTGACAGGCAGCGCCATCTCTGGCAGAAAAAGAGAAACTGGGGCGTGATCAGCGAGCGTTTTCCCTTCTCTCCGCGTTGCCGCTCGCTTCCGTGCACGTGCAGAGCTCTCGCAGTGCACTTGCGGCGTCTCACAATGTACCGCGTGCAGTGCGGCTTCAAAAGGATCTTCAAGCTTGACTGGCGCTTCCGAAAAGCGAACTTGATAAAATGAGAAAGGCTATCACGTTAACGCTGAAGAGCAGACGATCGACGACAACCACGCCCGACTCAAAGCAAAATGCATTTCCCAAGTCGCGATTACAACGTGTAGGACGTATACTTCGAGGTAAGTCTCATTCTGTCATGTTAAAGATGAATAATGGTCCACATGCACTCCGAAATGAAGCCGTACACGCTATCGATGTTCTGTGGCGTGGACTACGAATCATATGATTGTTGTTTTGATATGGCATGCTTACACTAGCAGCCGTGTACTTTCGTGAACAAACGTTTGCGGCGTGCGAAAAAAAGATTATACGGCCATGGCACTGCTTCCTGAGAAGGTTTGAGTCAAGTCCTCCGTGCCGCTGGAGAATCACCCGCCGATTAAGACGCGAGGCAGCTAGCTGAGGTTCAACCACTGTGAAGCAAGATGAACTGCTCGCCTCGTTTTTTCGGCTCTCGCGTCATGCTTGCAGTCTCTTTTTATGATATCGACTTGACAGGCGTATAAAACCTGTTGCGTGAACGCGGCTAGAAAATCGCACAAAGTCAGAAGGTGGTTACTTCAAGGTTGCAATTGCAAAGCATGTATTAAGTACCAGTTATATTTAGCGGCTTAAATATATATCACCCCAATAAAGTGACAAAAACAAAGCAAACCTGCAGAACGATGTCAAAGCTTGCTGAAAATGCACAGACGTCCGTTCCGGCGTGATAAAGCAACCTTCCCGACGCGTGAAATGCAGGCGCCGAACTTCTGGCAATGTGCGGAGTTCAGTTGAATTCAACCAACCGCGCAACGCTAACGGTACAACGCGAATGTGAACGTTCAACAACGACAGCACGGGGAATCAGAACACAAAGTTGCTTCACCTACAACCGTAACTGGACTTTAACAATGCGAGAAGACAGCGAGTAATCATTACTGTAGTCGCTGCGTGCATGCGCCCCGTTACTTACCGATTCAGGTAGTCGGAACGAACGAAAGCGATGAACTCAGACAGCCAAAATAGAAGGCGAGACAGCGCTGTCAGCTATCCACGCTTGCCGCCTTTATTTCTCGTGCGACACGCCCGGGCACCGATACAGTTTAACACGTGAATCGTGTGCCTTGTCTGCACTGTTGTGGCTGGCCGCTAAACCGCAATACTTCGGACCACGCTTGCGCTTCCGCGGGGTCGCTTCTGCCATCGTGGAAGTGCGCAGCTTCGCACAGCAAGCCTCTCGGTTCAACGTACCCAGCCGACGGCCTCCCAGTTACCCGCACCGAGAGAAGAACGCGTGCGCACGTGCGCTACCGCTACCGTGAAAGGGGCTGAGTCGGCCGCGCGAAGGTTCAGAGCTTTCCGACAGAGCCGCAGCGCGGCTGGCGCGGCGCTGTCGTCGCGCCGCAAACTTGAGCTTGGGTTCCCTATAACACGAACAATTCACTGCAGACGCGTGCGTACAGAGGTGTTTACACATACCCCTCTATGAAGCGCTAGCCCTTATATTAGCCCTTGAAATTAACACTTCGGCCCTTATATAGTCACTGAATTACAGCGGACCATAGTGGCACAAACGATGCGTCATTTTTCTTGACTCTTTACCATTTCATGCTGCAACTCAATATACGCAGACATTATTAAATTGTAGCTATGGCTTAGCCAAGCGCACCAGTTAATCTAAAGCCGCATGATAATGAACGATATAATTACAGATTTGATTAAGTTAATGCGAAGGCGACCATTTCGAGAACCGTTCATACCATTCCGACGCCATTTTGAAGTAGCGCCATCTTTCGACAGCGGCCACAGATAAAATTTCTCGCTCTGATTTCTTTATTTTTTATAGTTACTGTGGGAGGGCGCAACATGCACTTCAGATTTATTCAGATTCTGTCGCCTTCGGTGAGTGGTTTGCGTCGACTTCGTTCAGTGGTTTCGCGTTGACACCTGTTCCCATTCTATTCTAGCGTTGACCAAAAGTATGACGATAAGACATGGATACGTTCAACTGCTAGCCCTGCAATGACAATGCTTCTGATGCGGTAACGGCCGTCTCAGTTGTGTGTACGTACGTTTCAACGCTGGTCGTGCGAAGAAACAAGACAAGATGGCCTCGCATCGGACGGTGGTCTTTCGAGAGCGATGTCAGTGGCTCTTGGCGTCGCGGCAGCTCGATTACTTGAGTACAGAAACTAGCGCTTGGCCGCGCGAATTATGGAAAAGAACGCTACCCACACTGAGTGTTCTGTAATATTTCAGTACGCTCTACTTATATGCTACTCTGCTACTGTTACGTCACGGTATTCGCCTGGCGTGTGAAATTGTGGTCATTGTGCGACAACTGTTTAGTTGTCGTTGTGGCGGTAGTTAGTCTTGCGTTGGATTTGGATTACTCTTTTCACAAAGGTGAGTGAGAGTGTTCGTGATTACCTACCGTGCACAGCTGTCATTAGAAGCTAATTTTGTGTTGAGTTTCGCACGCCAAAGCAAAATCCTGAGAACGAGAGATACATACTGCACGCGTGCATGAGTCCGTCCTAATTCTCAGTGATGGCATGCGCAATCCAAAACGCATGTTAGTGAGAATTTTGGCATAATTGACAGAAGTCATTGACTTATTTTTCAGATATGTGCAATTATGATGCAGGTTAACGTTAAGATGCGGCCACGGCGGCCGCATTTCGTTGGGGGCGAAAGGCAAAGAACACCCATGTGCTTATGTTCGGGTGCACGTTAAAGAACCCCAGTTGATCGAAATTAATCCGTAGTCCCACACTACGGCGTGCCTGATCATACAGCGGTTTCGACACGTAAAACTGCAGCTATTATATATTATCGTACCTTCACGCATGCACTGTCCAGTGGTATCACGTTTCCTAAAATGTAGAAAAAATTAACTTGCATGCTTCTTTATATTGCTTGTTGTATTGACAAGTGCTATAAGTGCTGTGCAAAACTAAAAACGCGTGCTCTTGCGAAGTATGTTAACGCTGAAAAAAATCAAATCATTGGTGTACAGTCTAAGGTGTTCAATAAAACAAGACTGTTTTGTGAAGCGGGACTTATTGTATTTATGACAAGCAGATCATGTGCAAACGTATACAAACAACACGAGACACACCAAAGTATGCGGCGCATCGCGCACACGCCGAGCGATTAAAACAAAGAAAAAAAAAACATGGCTGATCCCTCCGTCATAGGAATCGGTATAATACGAAAGTGAAACGGGTCTTCACAGAAGTAGTGCTTCTTGTGTAGCGATATATGAGAGCTTTTACAATGTCTATTGGTGTTTGGCAGCTGCAGCACCGTTTTGACGTGGATGCATCCATGCTGACGGCACGTCTCCATCGCGACGACTAACGCCCTTGATCATGATTAAACCGTTGTGGTAGCTGACGTTGTGAACATATATTTGGACACAGCAAATCGTGAATCCCGCGTAAGGATGATGTCAACAAGCTCACAATCAACACTGGTACCCGGTATGCACTTCTTCAAAGCGTCGTCAATTAAGGAGAGAAACGGCACGGTGTGCGCTTTCTAGTAATGGGTAGCCGACGCCTGTGCTCATGCATACATAACACACACTGCGTTTCAGCAACACGGGAGGTAGAGGTTCGTAGCCTGAGCCACAGACGCGTGCGTCCCGCTGGCCTCTGTCTCGCAGGCGCTGCTCTCGCTTCACCAAGGTACGACATTCGCCCGTCGAAATCGCGTCCTTTCTGCAACGCATATTGCAGCAGTTTTGTTAGTCGATGCTCTCGTAATTGAAGCAGTCGGCGGCGGAGAAATCCCGTTGGTGCACGTGGAATCTGCACAATTCCGATGAGCCGACCCATGCTAACACGAAGCGAAAGGCAAAGAACGTAACTGCGTCAAGGGTGCCTCGGCGACGCCAGCGCGGCCAGTCTACCTCTCTGGTATCGAGACGCTTTAACCATGACCTCCGATATCGCATGCAATCTCGGAGTAAGCGCTAGTAAGTGTCGATCGTGAAGCATTACTTCTTTTCACATCTCACAGACGGCGGCACCGCCCCGCTCCGCCCGCCGCAAAGAGAGTGTGTGAAAGATATAAGGGGCGTTCGCGCCGTATCTAGCATCTTCCGAGTTTGCTCTAGTCGGTAGAGCGTCGGGCGCTTGCCGTCGCGGCCGCAACGTCGTGGGTTCGATTCCCAGCGGGGTATCTTTTTCTTGGTTTTTTTCTTTCTCACCCGTTGGCGTCCATTTTATCAACGTCATATCCGTGACGGATGTACTTGATGGACCCCGGCATAAAACACTTTCGTGTTAAAACGCCACACACGTTACTCAACACATAGAACAAAAACAATGAACGTCAATCGTGTATTGCTCGTATCAATGCTAGGTACAAGTAATTGCACGCGACTGGCTGAGGTCGGATAGCACTGGATAGTTTCAGCAGAGAACACGTCTGAGGTTGCCGCGTGAGCGCGAATGGGCGGCCGCTCTCCGCAGCACGGAATCACGACGTAACTCGGCGTGCGCATGCGCGGGTGCGCTAGTCCACGTGATTGAGGAGAAAAGTTTCTCCATTGGCGCTTGCCGCAAGAGGGCGCGACGAGTAAATCGTCCGCAAAGGAGAAAGTCGCTGCTCCGAAGGAGGAACGGAGTCCGTTGCTCCATTCTCGCTCCCTTTTTTTTAGAGTGCAGTACTAACATATGGGACGGATTATAACGCTTCGAGGATACAAAATAATTTTGAGAAATGTTGCTTTCCGTGCAGCGTGCCACAGGCGCTGTTGAGTCTACCGCGGGAAAATGTTGCCGGGAAGCGCCATGCTGGACACAAGACGAGGGAAGAAGCGGGCGGAAAGCGGGGCTGCTCGTGAGCAGGCAATAAAAAGAAAAAAGAAGTATTTGATCAGGGTGCCGGTCTCTGCAGGCGTTACATTAAGAGATCGGAACAGAGCAGAATGGATCAGAGAACATACATAGGCAGACGATATACTGTAGTTTAAAATAAGCAAAAAAAAAGATCACAGCATATCCACGGAGTGAATATGATGAGTGGGTGAAGCTGCGGAGGTTCATCGGTAAACCGTGAATCTTCCGTGAATTCTGCCCAGTACATCATCACCGACGTGAGATCGGGCGCGTTTATACTAAAGGTTCGATGAGAGTTATGACGACTTGCAGCTCACTTTAATTTTACATGTACGCTGTGAATTTTCATTGTTCAGAAAACCATTGCTTTAGAAAACATCTGGCGTCTTTCGTTAAGCAGCTGGCGTCTTTTCGTTTTGCTTTAGAAACATCTGGCGTTCTTTCGTTTTGCTTTTAGAAAACATCTGGCGTCTTTCGTTGGTTTATTTCATCAATAAACGGCGTTTTGAACAAAATTTTTATTGTTTAATCACGCACAGGAGAAATCTCACCAGGCACTACCTTGGAGGTAAACAATGGCTGCTAATTGGAATGAGAGAGAGAAGAAGTCGGCTTTTAGCTAACACTTACACTTCTACTTCTACTAACGTTTCCTACTGGAACATGGCAATGGCTGCTAATGGGGAATGAGAGACAGAAGAATTCGGCTTTTAGTTAACGCGCACGCTGCGAATTTTTTATTGTTCAACAACGCACAGGAAAAATCTCCCACCGGCACAACCTTGGAGGTCAAGAACTGGTACTAGCGTTACGACTGGTTACGCACTGCGACTACTACGACTACGAGGGACGAACGGGTGCCGCCTTAAGGAGCTTCGCCCCTAAAAAAAGACATTGGTGGCACGTAATGTGTACGTAAGACATACGTAGACAGTTAAAGGAACCGAACAGTTTCCAAGGGATGGCAAAGCATGCCGAGGGCGGCAGCAAGTTAGGGATTGTGCTGAAACCAAATTCGCAGGAATAAAATAGGATCATTTCGCATAAGATTGGTAAATTGGGGATCAATGGGCCTTCCTCCTGTACCGGACCAGTATTAGGCTGAGGACGACGATCACAGTGGGGATGATGATGGTGATCGTAGTTTTCAGAACTTTGAAATGAAGTTCATTTTTTTCACTCGGTTACAGCGCAACACACACGAGGACAATAGAAGGAAAACTTGCAACACCTGTGTCCTCGTGTGTGTTGTCCTCGTGTTTGTTGCGCTGTAACCGAGTGAAAAAACGAATACCAACCAACTGGCTCAACATGCCGTTTTGCTGCCTTGAAAGGAAATTTCCGATAGAAACCTGTGCATTACATCATGATTACTATAACGATTTGAAGAAGAGCAATAAGATTGCTCGAATTCGCTTTCGGTGAAGCTATATGAATTTTCTTGAAATTCGAAAGCGCGCATTTATTCATTTTTCTTCGAAATATGTTCTTTTTATTCAGACTTTACGATAAAGTTCTCGCTTAAAGCCAAGTAATGGCCAGTCGATTGTCGATACTTCCGTACGCTGCACCTTTTGAGGAGCCACGAAGAAATTAAACGCAGTGCCTGAAAAGATCGATGTCTTCTCCAAATTTCACATGTTTGCGCTGGTATAGTTATCCGTACAGAACGCTTCAGTGTCCGTGCAATCAACAACGTGGCATTTTAGTACAATGCCACATGCACAAGGGCACGAGTGTACTTTTCTATATTTATGTCACAGGCAACAGGCGTTACTTCGCGTCTAAGTACTTAATGAACTCTAGCGGCGAGAAGGCTGCAGCTTAACAAGATCAATCGCATCGACTGTTATAAGGAGAGAAACAATACAGTGGTGCGTGCAGCATTCTTATAGGTTCTTGGTAAATGCAAATCATACTTTTTTGCAGCTTCAGCCTAATTAAGATCGGCATACAAGGAACTGCACAGAATTGCATCTGTCTGCTCATATATGAACATTAAAAATTAACGGTTCACTAATATCTACGTTCCTGTGCGACTTTAACGCTTTTAGCCTATTGCATCTTGAATATAGCTAGTAAGAGTTCTAGATAAAACGTAGAGATTGTGCTGTTTCCGGTACAGTGCGGCCGCAAGTACAAATAATGTATCAAATTGCCCTGAATGAAAGACCATTGAAGCAATACAGTAAGAACTATAGACTGTAGTGTCACTTTCAGATTTTCAAGTTTCAGACATGTATTCCAATGTACCTAAATGTCTGTAATTAGGATATGAACCAGGAGAAAATTTGAGTGTCAAAGGCACTGATGTGGACAAAAAAACAACAGAGGCCTGCCAAGGTCAGTGGCCCCCTCTAATATAATTCAGCTTAATATTTAGACTTTCCCGTATTTTCCACTGCGAAATTGTTCTTTGATTTGCACACGATACCTTGCGGGCGTCAGGGGGACTTCCAATAATCTGCAGTCCCACTCTTGATACACGAGACTGCATCTATGGTGCAAGTATGATGGCCACACGCACGTTGAATTTCAAAGAAGGTTGTGTTGATTGAATTCGCAGCTCATGCATGCGCCACGTGCATGGGGCCTTGAATATGCAAGATGCAGAAAGTGTAACGAACGATGTAGAAACAGAGCTCTTAGCTAGCGCAATAGTTCCAGGGAGTGGAAGCACGTGCGTCCTTCTGCTGCATTTGACTTGCATATCTTTGAGTTAGTTACTAAGAGCTATTAAGGGAGGATGCGCGGCGAAAAAAAAAAACGATTTTCGAGAAAAATATGCATTTTCAAATTTGTGTTATTTTGCTTGCTGGTTCATGAAAGACCATGCTCACCAACTTTGGTTGTTATAGGTGCAGCAGAAAAGAATAAAACAAATTCTTTTCACGAGGCGGCTGCGCGCATTTGCGTCGAAAGCGGGCAAGAAGCCGAACGCGATGTGAATGACCATGTGAGAACGTTTTCTTTTTCGAGCCTTTTAGTCACGGAAGACCTTTTGTCGAGAGTACACTAGAGGACAAATAAATTAATTAAAAAGCCCATTTTTTGCCGCGGCAACAGCAGAGTTGCTGGCAAACCGGAACAGAAGCTCGAATTGGCGGAAACATACTACGTGACCATACACACCTGGTTTCGCGAGAATTCGTAGTTATTCCTGCTGTGTTTGTGTGCTACTCGGCTTATCTGTTCTTTCTCCTGCGAGTTCATTGCCCTCAGCGGGTGGTCCATTTTGTGACCAACACGTGTTGTGAGCAACATTTACATATCGAAAGCTGCGAAAAAAAGAAGACGATTGGATGCAGTTGTCACAGAACAGCGTCGTGTTGAAGAGGAAGGTCCTACTTATGCAGCAGGCCACTTTATTAATTTGAATAGAATTGAGTCTTTATTTTCATGTTTGGTATTACATGAAGAATGGCGGGAGTAAAAGCTGCACTAGAACATGCTTAAAATGTACTGATGGGCTAGATGGTGAGCCATGATTCTCGAATAGGCAGCGCACAAAAGGGCAACGAACGCGTACACAAAAAAGACGCAAACACACGCTTGTTTTTGCGTCTTTTTTGTGTACGAGTTCGTTGCCCTTTTGTGCGCTGCCTATTCGAGAAGCACTAAAACAGCTTGACTAGCTCCCGCTACCTAAAAATAAATGAGTCAAAAGCAGTGGCACACAAATAAGAGAAGAAAAGCATAATATACAGAAGTATGGTAACGTGAATCAAAATAATTGCATAATCTAAACGTAAACAGGATACAATAGTTATTATGAAGACAAACCATCAGAAGGTAGAAGAGAAGAGACTATGTATATATGTGTTAAGAAAACGCCAGGCCTGAGCGGAAAGCGCAGCACAGTCACAGCGAATGCTTGAAGAGCGGCATTTCTAGAGCCCGTTATAAACTCTCTTGTGGCTACTAATATAACTACATAGCAGCGTACCCACTATGCCACGAATCATAATTGTTGTGAAGTTGGGAAGCACCCACCACGACATTACTCGTCACTCTGCGGAGAAACGAGGTACCATTTGTAAGGCATTATGTGCAGTTTCTTGAGGCGACGGCTGATGACGATGAAAAATTATGACTGAGCCATTTGTAATGGGTTGGAAGCTTTAAAGGACGCATTAGTTACGTAAGTCGCATTGTGTGACGCTCGGTCGTTATTTCGCTCTCCCACCACGCTTTATAACATACGCTAACGTGAAGGAAAGAAGATTACTTTTATGGGCTCGTTTTTCTTTGTTAGACACAATATTAATGAGAACTAACAGACAGCAATGAAAAGGAAAGTAT
Source organism: Rhipicephalus sanguineus (assembly GCF_013339695.2). Classification (NCBI taxonomy): domain Eukaryota; kingdom Metazoa; phylum Arthropoda; class Arachnida; order Ixodida; family Ixodidae; genus Rhipicephalus; species Rhipicephalus sanguineus. The sequence continues at coordinate 153,193,955 of NC_051183.1, forward strand.
AGGGGTTGTTATTTGTAGCAATTGGAATATAAATGTGAAGAAAGTAAAGTCGACGGGGAGACGACTGCCGCCGTAGCTCAGTGGTAGAGCATCGGACGCGTTATTCGAAGGCCGCAGGTTTGGTCCCTGCCGGCGGCAGGTTATCTTTTCGTCCACTTTTCTTTCTTCACATTAATATTCCAATTACTACAAATACCACCCCCTATACTTTCCTTGGCATTGCTGTCTGTTGGTTCTCATTAATATGCGCTAACGTGAGAAAGAGATCGAGAGAGAGGGAATGAACTGTATAGGGTCTTTTTGCAAAGCAGTTTCAAGCACCGGCATGGCTCTGAGGGCTCCCACGCAGAGGGCCCAGGTTCAAACCTCGTTCCATCCTGGAAATTTTTTCTTATTTCGAGCGATAGTGGATACGGACACCGGCGGCGGCGGCGGCGGACAACTACGGCGCCAAAAACGGCCCTTGTTGTGATCTCATAACAGCTTTCACTGTAAAATGAATAATAGGTCAAGCAGATACAAAAGGGTAAATTACATGCATGATACACTTTATAAGAACAATGATAAAACACTTTTGGCGGTCATATTTTCTATATTCACATAACTGCTGCTTAGATAATTTAACATTCTGGGAATAATATTGCGTCGCATTTGGTCACCATGCGTTGTGCGGGATCGAGGTATTAACCAGAGGTTATGCTTACGGGTATCATATTTATTCTCTGAAGGTTGTAGGTTGACTGAGTCAGATCGTACAGTTTTTTGCTTCAGCTCTTTTTTTATTATCCTGCAAATGTTGTAACTGTAAAGATTTCGAAGACTAATTTATATTTTCGTTCCATGTAAATAGCTGATAGATCAGGTTCTTTCTTAGCGATAATTTTCAGGAATCTATTTTGAAATCTAGTGAGCTTGTCAATATTTGTTTGTGTTGTGTCACCCCGCACTATAAAGCGATAGTAAACATAGGAGATAAACAAGGAATGATATATAATAGTTTTTAACGGAAGTAGATAATTGCTGCGATAAATTATACCTAGTGTACGCGCCGTTTTTGTTGCCACCTGTTCTACTTTTGTGTCCCATAACCTGTTATTTGAAAATAAGAAACGTAATGTTTTGACGTTATCCCCCATTTGAATCCGACGAAGTTACTTGTACCTGCTTGACTTTTGCTCGAAAAATAACAGCTTTGGTTTTTTCGGCGTTTACAAATAGCCCATTGAAACATGCCTACTTATATATATTTTCTAATATATTATTTCCTTTTTGAATCAATTGGTCATGTCAATCAATCATGTGCAACATATACGCTTGTATCGTCAGCATAAATAACAACTCTTGCTGAAGGATCTATATTTACAATGTCATTTATGTACAAAATAAACAAAAAAGGACTTAGAAGCAAGTTCTTGGTACGGGCTAGTTGGTACTCCATTTCAAACTGTGATGACAGCGCAAAGTAAGACACGAGACAGAGAGCAACGAAGAGGAGCGCTGCTCGTCTTCGTTGCTCCTGAAGCCGTATTGTGCAGCACATAACACCTAGAATGCTGCCCTGAGGCACTCCAAGAGAGTTTGGTTTAGGCGTCCAAGAAAAATTATTTATACACATGTATTGTTTCCTTTCGCACAGGTAGTCAAACAAGTCTAAGGCGACACCTCGTACACCGTATAAATCTAGCTTACGTGACAGCAACTGCCTGTTCAGAGAATCAAAAGCCTTGCTGAAATCAATAAAGACACCGAGTACTAGTTGTTTACATTCTATGCTATTCAATATGAACTCTTTCTGATCAAGTAGAGCAAGCTCTTTCGATAGATTTTTCCTGAAGCCGTATTGTGCGGCACATAACAGAATACGTTTGTTATTAATCTCTGCCAGCTTGAAATGAAGAATTGTTTTCTATTATTTTAGAAAATACTGGGAAAATTGCTCTGGATCTATAGTTGGCTAAATTACTTTTATCCCCCTTTTTGTACAAGATGCACACTTTAGCAGTCTGATGTATTAGAGAAAAATTTCTTTTTGCCAGACAGAGGTTAATGATTTCAAGAAGTGGTTGGGCAATTATTTTGACCGTGTGTTTAATTGGTTTTATATGAAAATCAAAACAATCACAACAGTTACTATTTCTAAGCCGCATGATTGTTTTATACACCTCGCTTTCACAAGTAGGTCTTATCAACATGGTACTTGGACATTTATTCGTAACGTATGATGTTGCATCAAGAGATGTTTCCGAAAAGGTTAAGTTCACTAGATAATCGTTAAATGCATTAGATAGGTTACTACAACCAATAACACAACCACTAATTGTAAGTGCTCTAATTATGCTATTTGTGTTGAGTGTTCCTAATACTGTGATATTTTTCCAAGGAGAACCAGTGTTACTATCTGAATGCATAAATATTTTATGAAAGTAGTTGTGTCTAGCCTTTTTAGACTATTACGAAATTTTTTGAAGGTACTAAGTAGTTGTGGGTCACGAGAAACTAGAAATGCATTGTACATTATATTCTTTTCATAATTTGATGCAATAGATACCGTGTGATCCACGGCTTTCTTATTTTTTAGATGTGCGGTGGGTAATTCGAGAGATGTTATGGTCACATAATTCCTTGAATTTTTCTATCAATGTATTAGCAGCAATGGTCAGGTTGTCAATTGCAAGAACATCGCTCCTGGACGTATGAATTAGTTCCTGAAGAAAATTTTCAAGATTTTTGGTTGTTACATATCGCAATAGTATAGAAAGTCGTTTCTTTTTTATTCGTTGCCTAATAACTAAAAATATGGGAAGGTGATCGCTAATATCGCATGAAAGAGTCCCAGATTTAATATCCTCAGAACTAATGTTCGTGAAAAAGACATCAATTAATGTATATGAATTGGCAGTAACTCTTGCTGGCATATTAATCATGTTAACCAATCCAAAGCTATCAAACAAACACATCATATCATGTTTACAAGTCTTACTGGACGGCATGTCAATATTATTATCGCCACCGCAAACAATTCTATGGTTGTTCAGCATAGCTTGGCCAAATAATTTCTCCGAACCATGAAAGTAGTAATACATCGAGATGGGGGAGGGTACATAACTGAGATGACGTAATTGCTTAGGACAGCTGTCAGCATTTCACAATCAGGGTTTGAACAACAAAATTCTGTTAAGAGTTGACAATCAGAGCTTTCCTTTACAAGTAGGCAAACACCACCACCACAACTGTGGGTACCATTTACAAAGAAATCACTGACTTGAGCAGCAGCAGCGGCACAGCAAAGGCGCATCCTAAACTACATTTCTACGTTTTACAGTGCTCATTGCCTGGCGAGGATCGGCAGCTGTCGCGACGCGTGTGAAAGAGTAGCCGGGGACGGGCTGCGCAGGACGCTGCGTGGAACCCTCAGTCCGCGTCAACTGTGATCAGGAATCGTTGATCGCCAACTTACATGTGCCATTGTAAAGCTGTCGTCAGCAAGCCGTGCGCAAAGGACACCTCACGTGACCACGACGCCCTCCTGCCTTCTAGGAGCTATAAAAGAAAGTTCTACTGACTCCGTCTTCAATTGGGCAGCAGCAGCGGCACAAGAAAGGCGTGTCCTAAACTACATTTCTGCGTTTTACAGGTTTGTGAATCGCATCACTTTCCTATTATTTCTTAAAGGGGCACTAAAGAGAAACAATAAACTGGTTTAGCTTGATAAAGTGTGCTCGGAGCACTCTTGTGTAGTTTATTTCACCACCATAGGTTTATTATTAGAGGAGAACACCAAGTTCAAAGTTTGTTTTTTACATTTCGCGCCGAACTTTGTAATTCGTGACGTAAAAGATTTGAAAGAGCATTTAACGTATTTTGGCGCCACTGGCTCCACGAAATTTCCGATAACTCGTTATGTCAAGTCTCTGGCCCCCTCAGGGGACGATGTACTTCGATTTAACCGATTAGGAACTACGCAGACCCAAGCAGGCACCGTCAAAAATATGTGACGTCACGGCAAATGGTGCGGGAGTTTCAAGGTAGCGTCGCCACCTGTATTTTCCCTTTGCGCGTTTTCTCGCTTATTAAGCGTCTTCGCGCAGAAAGCGTGGTGTTTTTGGTATCGTGGAAGACTACTTTACTAAGCGAGAAAAAGTCGTTTCGCTCTTTAGTGTCCCTTTAAGTCACTGTACACTTAACTTTGCCCTACAGTGTTGCCCAAGTACTGTTGCTGATGTATCTTGCTTTGATTGTGGCTTGTCTGCTGGTTCTGATGATTGGTTGGTGTGCAGTGAATGCCTCAGTTCTTATCACATAGGAACTTGCTCTGGCATAAGCGAAATAATATTTAAAGGAAAATCCAATGCAACGATAAACAGTGGCGTTGTCCCACATGCAGGGGAATACGGGCAAAGAAGGTTGTTGGTCATCCCAGTGTTTTAGGTGTTGCAGAATTAACAGAGACAATGAAAAACCTGAAAGGTGCTGTTGCTCATAAAGAAGCTGGTGTTCAAATGTCTGACAATTATGATAGTGTACAGCAGCACTTAGAAGTCTTATTGCAGCAATTAGAAGTCTCAATAGTGTAGATAAGCAGCAATTAAGGAACAGGATCACAAGTTGTCAGATGTGAAACGGGAAGTTGATTCCGCAGACCCAAGCTCGAACATTAAACAAATTCGAGACATAAAAGGTGAACTTAATGAACTAGAGCGGCATAACAGAAAGCTAAATCTGGAGTTTCATGAGATTCGCAAGACTGAGCATGAGAACCTGCTGGAAAAGGTCAGTGCAATTGCTGCATCAATTGCGATGCCTGCTCTGACAGGAAATGATGTTATGGCAGTACACCGCCATCCTTCTAAGGTGGACAGGACCCCAGGCGTCATTGTACGCTTCTCACGACAGTCAGTACGAGACAGCTGGCTACATAGTCGTAAGAAGCTCAGAGATGCGAAACCTGAAGTTATGATTCAAGAGACCTTAAGCAAGCAAATGCGAACTCTATTTTGGGAGGCAAGACAACGGGCGTGAGAGAATGGCGCCCGTTTTGCGTGGTGTGCGAACGGTAAAGTTCTAATGGGACGCAAGGATGGTTTTGCTGCCGTTCTTGGGAAGAGAAAGGAAGATTTCTCGAAATTGGCTTGAAATATCAGATTCGTTCATAACTTTACTTCTTAGGAACCATATTCATTTTACCATGAGATTTACATAATTACATTGGAGACAACTATATGCACGGCATAAATGTTTTCCAGCTGAACTGTCAGTCCGCAAGAAACCTTGTTTACAGAGCTTCATTTCCGCTTTGACATCATCATGCTGACAGAAACTTGGTACACGAATGATGATAACACATTTTCTATGCCTGGTTATAAGATTTTTATTTTCACCATCGAAATAGCTTGTTCTGAAATCTTTGAACTGACTTTTCTCAGTTTTCACTTTCGGAGAGAACGAGCATGTTAGAAAAACTGTCATTTCCAAACTGCTTCGCCAATAGCTGCTAACAAGGTTGTTTCTAGACTGAAATTTTGTCAGGAACAAGATAAGGTACTTTTGTGATCCTTAAGTGTATTCCAAAACAGGAAAAATTTCAGAGGTATGACACGCAGGGAGAAGGAAAAAAAATATCATCGCTTTCACAGTGAAGGCATTTTTACAGAAACGCTATAAAAATACGTGAATGGCCTTATCATGCATTATAAACCATCTAGAAGGCATCTAACGATAAACAATTAGTGGATTTTCACGATTTTTGAAATGATCGTTTTCGTAAGTTACCATTTATGATTGGTCATCATAACAGCCATATGTGATATTGTATACCTGCTAGGCTGCTGAAATTTGCAATATATTCTGATAACGGAAGATAAGCCATTCCTGAAATTTTCATCGAAATTATTGCAGCAGTTCGAAAGTTGACTCTTCAGGCCCGCATCCCATGTTAAAATAAGGATCATAAATATCCTGATTCTATATATTACTACAATTACTTTAAGCTAAGATTCCATTGGGGCTTACGAGCACTGCTCCTTGAGCGAGTTGTTGCTAGCGCTATGCGCTCGGCAAAGTTGGACACATGTTTACAGGACTGACTGAACGAAAGCTTATGATACTCTAATATGCGGATCCCGTTTATTGCGACTAAGAAATGACCACGATGGAATGAGAGCAAAGGTGCAGTGATGAAGCCATGGCGTTACAGCTCACGTCTTGGCTCATGTGGACCGCGCTTTGACGTGTCGGTCGTTCTTCAGTCCAGAACGTCTTCCGTTCGTCGTTCAGCCGTTCAGTATTAGTCTTGGCCAGATTTCCTTCAATGAACAACTACAGTGTTAAAAAACTCCATTAATATAGACACTGGTGACCAGGCTGTTGCACAAGACACAGAAAAGATGGGAAATGATGCAAGGAAAGCTCTACTACTGAGCTTGGAGATCGTGTAAAAAATGCAAACATTCAAATGGTGGATGACGTGAAGGAGATCATCGGCTCGTTTTACCCTGCGATATCTCTGCATGGGAGCCACCGATACGTTTGAGCTTTAAGCGGTTGGCGTCTACTTAAGTTATACAGTATTGTCTTTACTGCTCCGCTGATAGGACATAATTTGCTAGGAAGAGAAACGATTCTCAGGAGAAGATACTCTGGGCGTTTACGCCCACAGAAAATGGTTCAACATCTTGTGATTTCTTTTAAATTAACCAAGCATGGCTTTGAACGAAAGAAGGAAATTTTAAGGGCTCGTTTTTCTCTGACACAACCTTAACGAAATCCAGCAGATAATGATGCCTAGGAAGGTATAGAGGACGTTCATTGTACTGTTTTAAGTGTATTGTAGTAATCATGATATAAATGTGGTTACAGGATCGGTCCCTGCTGGCGGCAAGCTCTATATTCGTCCACTTTACTTTCTTCACATTTATGTCATGATTACTACAACGCAGTTAACACAGTACAATTAACGTCCTCTATAATTTCCTTGCCTTAATTATCTGTTGGTTTTCATAAACGTTCTATCAAACAAATAGGAGCCTGCAAAATTCCCTTCTTTCGTTCGTTTATAGCGAGGGCCTCGTTCCGGCAGACTTGGTGCCTTCAGGCAGGATGCGAGGGCTTATTGGTCAGCTGTCACCTTGTTAAAATATCACGTGCTTAGTGACGCCAGCTAGCAAAACAAAAGTGTTCCACACTCGCCGTCATGGCTACGAGCGGCGCTGACTAACACTCCGAGGCTGTATGCACATATATGCCCGAAGAAGGTGGCGGGGGGGGGGGGGGGGGGGGACGATGACCGCCACCGTAGCTTAATTCGTAGAGCATCGGGCGCGTTATCCCAAGGTTGCAGGTTCAGTCCCTGCCGGCGGCAAGTTGGCTTTTCGTCCACTTTACTTTCTTCACACTTCTGTCATGATCACTACAACGCAGTTAAAACAGTACAGTCAACGTCCCCAATACCTTCATCGGATTCATTATCTGTTGGTCTACATAAAAGTCGTGCCAAGCATGCATAGGTTACTCTTCCACATCTTTAGCTCTTCAAAAAAGTATGGTTGCGCATATCTACTTTCCACGTGGCCTTGGCGCTTTGTAACTTTATTTTTACTTGGCCTCAATGAATATGCGTAGCACATTTCAGTCGCCTCATCTTAATGGAATCCGTCCATTAGCTCTACCTCACTCACTCAGCCGTCTTCTTTTTTTTTTGTTTCTTAGAAGTGAGCACTCAATTTGCCCCTTCCACGTTGACTGCGGGCAAGATTAGGTGGAAGTTCGATCGCCTTTAGCGCTCGGAGACACGTTACGCTATCTACGATAGACTTCTTTTTCACGCCTTTTACTTATTGAACTGGGGAAAGCAGGGCTTACAGTTAGGAAGGAAAAAACCGAAAGATAAAAAGAGCGCTGCCTGTCTTCTTCAACATGGAGTCCTCAGACCACCCTCTTTCCATAGAATTGGCGCTGTGTAGTTGCCACATCTATTTTGACGCTCCGGAGCGTCACAGCGTACCGGAGCGCGTAGCTGAAACTTCCAATATATTCAGAGGGAAGCGACGAATGAGTAGCGCACAGGTTGGTGCGTCCACCTTATGTTGTTTCGTGCTCTTTGACACCGTTTCTCGGCTAATGGTGTGCTTTTAAGACAGGCTGTCGTACAAGCTGGCTGAAAGCACATCATCTTTCATATGTATGGGCGAAAACGACTTCATTGGGAATACATTTGCGTCAACGGCGGAGACGGAATAGGCACCGACCTGGCAGCTATCTCGATAAGCTGATACCGTCGTAATCACAAAGAGTCGATGTCGCCAATGACACCGACGCTTCGGGCCAACTCTCCATCTTCCAGGTTACGGCCTTAGCGAGGTCGGGACAGGGCTGGCAATGTCCTTTCGTGGCAAATAAAGTTACTGCAGGGACAAGGGTGACTACCGGGATGCAATCGCTTTCTACTCGTGTGCTTTATGCCTAAGACGTAAGAAGCGAAATAGCATATGGAGCCTATGTATTTCAGCGTGCGTCGAGGCCATATAGATGTTATCTGCGATGGTTTCCCGTAAATTCCTGCAGAATTGCCTTACGCTTGCTTCAGCAGGAACTGCTTTGCGGTTAACGCTGTTCATCATCTCTAGATAGAAGCTCCATATTACTCTTTGCCTGCGGGGAATCGTTTGATGCCTGTGACCTTTCTTTTCCGCTTCTCGCATAAAACTGGTTGCCCTGGCCGCTGCCAGCTTCTCCCGATTGGCCTGTGCCGTATGCGGCCTGTGCAAACAAGGCATCTACGGTTCCTATGGCGCAGTTTGGTGGATGGAGGGGGTTATCAAAACACACCGATCAAGTGGGAGATAGGACTGCTACTATCTCAATCGTAAAACCAAGCTGTCAACAGATGAAGCTGTAGAGAGCGGCCTTCACTTCAGTATCTCAGAAGCGGCGACAAAATAAAAGAAAAAGGTGAAGTCGTAACATTTCAGAGGGACACTCGTTTAAAACTGCAATCAGTCGTTAAAACCAACGAATTCGTATCCGTAGTTGTTTGGTTGCACAATCTCCGTATGTGTCAGCACAGAGGACCTTTGTCAAAATAGATGTTTATGCTGTGGTAACTACACTGCCCCCCCTCCCCCCTTTTTATTAGAAACGGGATGTTATGGCGTTGCGCTTACTGCAGGGAACAAGCTATGTGAAGCATATCGTAAGAGAAACAGCGCGATTACAAGAACAGTAAAGGCACACACACAACCACACGTATCGCTGTGAAGCATAAAGTCGATTCCCTTCTTGCGAATGCTGATTACAAGCAACAACAAGAAGGCAAATGTACCTTTCAAGCGATCACCTTGTATACCTAAATAAGGAGACTTTTGCGAACGTGGCGACCGTATAGAAGAATCGATGTGATTACTCAGTGGTGGTGCTCGATTGAACACGAGGTCGCTGATGTGATTTCTTGGAGGAGATCATAGTGGTATCCCCAACGAAGGTGGAATTCGAAGTGTTCTTGTGTCGCGCATTTTCGCATGTTAGAGAGTCACATGCACAATTCTTCAAAATGAACCTGAAACCTGAAAATGAAACCTGAAACCAGGACTTTTTTTATGGTTCCTACTTTTCTTTGGGTGTGTGGACATTTTCCCTCAGGGAGCCTTCTTTACTACTTAAGTTGTTGTAACACGAAGAGATAATTCATGTTTAATATGAGCGTCGCTGAGCATAGAGCTCTGCTGCAATGTTCGTGTCTTATTGCACTAATAAGCATGTCATTGCGTCACAAGAAGTTTACCAGATGTGTCGTATCGATCATGGATGGAGGCGAAGCTACAGACAAAGCGTTGTACAAGAACGTGACGCGCAGGCCAACACCTACCATCGATGAAAGCAAGGAAGACGGGCGCGACAAAACATCTATTGTCGATGATAGTTTGCTAGATCGTGAAACGCACATGCTTAACAACTTTGTGCGTGTGGCATAGATAATAATAATATGTGGGGTTTAACGTCCCAAAACCACGATATGATTATGAGAGACGCCGTAGTGGAGGGCTCCGGAAATTTCGACCACCTGGGGTTCTTTAACGTGCACCTAAAGCTAAGTACACGGGCCTCAAACATTTTCGCCTCCATCGAAAATGCAGCCGCCGCGGCCGGGATTCGATCCCGCGACCTTCGGGTCAGCAGTCGAGCGCCATAACCACTAGACCACCGTGGCGGGGCGCGTGTGGCATAGAGTCCTGAGCAAGCAGCGTCTGGTTTTTCCGAGTGTTTCCTTTTTCGCGTTTGTGATTAATAAGTGTCAGTGCCCTTTTTACCAGTGTGTCTTGTGTTGTGTCTTGCGTACTGATTAATGATTTATCTCCACTTAATTCTGTATCGAGCCTAATCTGAACCGAGCTCCATCTGGACCAGGCTTCAGCATGTAACAAGAGTGAAACGCGGGCTAGTTGGTTGTACTTCATGGATAAACGTAGCGTACCCATATGCAGACAATGAAAAGAGCTCCACAAATACACGGCGCTGGAACACAATACTGGGAGTGCTATCCTGGACCATGTCCAATCCTTGATATTGGCGACATTTACAGAGTCCTGAGCCAATATTAGAGATGCTCCGTAGCTTGCATAATGAACAGCAAGAGGTGATAAATTTCATAACTAAAAATTCGCTTGGTCTAATATGTAAAAAAAAAACATGGTTGATCCCTCCGTCATAGGAATCGGTACAACACGAAAGTAAAACGTGTCCTTACAGAAGTAGTTGAATGTTTACTGTACATTGATATAAGAGGGCTTGCACAATCTCTGTTGGTGTTTGGCAGCTACAGCACCGTTTAACGTGGATGCACCCAAGTTGACGATTAGTGGAACATCTCCAACCCGACGACTAACGTTCATGGTGAATGAATAAACAAACCTTTGTGGCAGATTTACTAGTCAACGGTGAGAGCGTAATCCGAGAAAGCGGTGTGACAGCCAGAAGAGCTTCGCTGATTGGACGCAGAACTTGGGCTAAGGTCGCCATTTCTATTGAACACCACGACCGGACTAGAGGGAAACGAAACGCGCGTCGCGTCTCCGCTCTAGCTCAGCCGGGATTTTTCTCGGGGTGAGCGTAAACGGGGAACGCGGAGTTACAGCCGGGCAAGGCGGGCCAACGCAGGCCAACGTCACCTAGAGCAGGTGCGCGTCGCAGAGCTATTTTTAATATGGATGAATGCTATGAGCGAGGCCGAGGGTAAGGTCGCTACCTCGCGGTGTGTTAAGGCGTTCAAAAAATTGCACTTCTCATATTGGAAACGCGCCGAATGGGACGGACGCGTAGCAACGACGCCTTGCAGGAGTTCATCGCGGAAGCCACGGTCATGATGCATTACTTCACTCTACCGCTTCCTGACGCGGATGCCATCCCGCCGACCAAGAGCACTGCGAGAAGAAAGTGTGAGATATAAAAGGAGCGTTTGTAAACCCTCCATGGTGTGTAACCGTGGCATAGTGGATAGCGCGCCCGGTATCTGTTGTCGCGGACCGAGTGATCGTGGGTTCGACTCTCGGTGAAGGGGCTTTTTTTTTCTTTGCCATCTGATCGTGCGCATTTTTTCACGGCATTTCCGTGACGGAAATTTTCACTGAAGTCTTGGTGGACCCCGGTATAAAACACTTTCCTGTTAAAATGTCACAGTTTCGCCACAAGAGCGAAGCAATGGATGCAACGACCACAAATTGGAATGTCGCAAACCGGTACTGTGGAATCCCGCAAGGTGGCGGAAGGGTTAAGAAAGCGAAATTAACAATCACCCGTTTGTAGCACGAAGCCACAAGCAATTCCATACGGACTTGTCAGAAATAAAGCTCCTTAGTTGCTGTAAAATCCGGCCTGGTCCGGGGATCGAACACGGGACCAACTCCTTTAAGCGCTGTCGAGTTGTCGACCGCCGCAGAGGACTACAAATACAGCGCTGTGTATTTGGGGTTTTCCTGGTCTCGGTGCCGAGCGACGTGGCCTGAAAATATTGCATAGAACATTCCAGTCACTTCATCTTAATAGAATTCGTCTAGTTGTTCTGCGTCACTCAGCCGTCTCCTTCTTTTTCTTTTTGTTCCTTAGGGCTGAGCACTGAATTTGTCTCTTCCGCACTGATGAGGGCAAGATTACGTGACAGGTATCGCCTTTAGCGCCCGGAAACGTGTTAGGTTTTCTACGATAGACTATTTCACGCCTTTTACTTATTGAATTGGAGCAGGAAGGGCTTGCAGCTCTTCAGCCCGCAAGAAAAAAATGAACCAAAGGATAAACGACGAGAGCGACCTCTCTGTCTTCTTCGATATGGAGTCCTCGCACCACATTCTTTCCGTGCGGCACAATCCTTGCTTACACCACAGCAAAAGTCCACGCTCCACAGAAAGCGTAGCTGAAACTTTCATTTTTTTCAGGGGGAAGCCACGAGTCAGTAGCGCACAGGTTGGTGCGTCCACCGTATGTTGTCTCATGTTCTTTGATGCCATTTCTCGCCTATCGGTGTACATTTAAGGCAGGCTGTCGAACGAGTGGGCCGAAAGCACTTCCTCTTTCATATACCTGGGCGAAAACATGTTCATTAGGAATACATTTGCGTTAACGGCGGAAACGTGACAGGCGCGGACCTCGGAGCAATCTCGATAAGCTGATACCATCGTAATCGTGAAGGGTCGATGTCGCCACTGACACCCATGCTTGGGGCCACATCTCCATCTCGGACGGTGCCGCCTTAGCGAGGCCGGGACAGGGCTGGCAATTTCCTTTCCTGGCGAATGAGATTACTGCAGAGACAAGCGTGGCTACCGTGATGCAACCGCTGTCGCCTCGTGTGCTTTATGCCTAAGACGTAAGAAGTGAAATAGCCAAAGGAGCCTCTACATTTCAGCGTATATCTGCGACTCGGTGCTATATGGACGTCTTCCGTATATTTTCGCAGAACTGCGTTACGCTTGCTGCAGCAGAAACCGCATTGTCGGTTGACGTTGTTTATGGTTTCTAGATAGAGGGCGCCATATTACTCTTTGCGCGAAGAGACCGTTTGCCCCCTGTTAACTTTTTCTTTTCTCTCATAAAACTGGCTGCTCTGGTTGGGGCAGGTTTCTCCCGATTGCCCTGTGCCCTATGCGGCCTGTGCAAACAAGGCATATAATACGGTTCCTTTCATGCAGTGGAGCGGATGGTTCGGAATTATCGGAATGCACCGATTAAGCGGGAGAGAGGGTTGCGCCAGCCTGAATCGTAAAACCAGGCCGTCAACAGATGAAGCTGTAGAGAAGGACCTTGAACTCAGTATTGCAGAAGCGGGTATAGCACAAACAAAAATAGAGTGATGTCGTAACATTTTAGAGGGACGCTCGTTTAAACGCCGCAATAAGTCGTGAAAACCAACAAATCTTTATCGGTAGTTATTCGGTTGCACAATCTTCGTATTGATCCACACAGAGGAGTTCCGTCAACATAGATGTTCATGCTGTAGCGGCCCCAATGTTTGCCTTTAAAGGACGAAGACCGGTGCTGCGACTGTGCAGAACCTGTGCTGTTCGTGGGCCTTGCAATGCTTTACTGTGCCGACATTCTTCGTCAATACATGACGATAAACCTCGTCACAAGTGGGATGTTCCGTCGTTTTCCCTACGGCAGGGAACATGCTATGTGAACCACTTAAGTGCTTGTTGCTAAAGCCAATTACAATCAAGGAAAGAAAACAAAAGTACCGCTGAAGTGGTCGCCTTATATATTCAGATAACTCTTTTGTGAACCGAGCAAGCATACAAACGACTCTGCGTGATTACTGAGTGATGTTGTACTCCGATTGAGCAGGATGTCGCTGGTGTGATTTCTTGGAATCGACAATAGCGGCATAACCAATGAAGGTGGAATGGGGAGTGTTCTTGTATTCCGCAATTCGGACATGTTAGAGAATCACATGCACAGCTCTTCAAAGTGGACCTGAAACCCGTCGTCCACGACCTTTTTATGGTTCCTGCATTTGTTCGGAATCATAGACATTTTGCCACGAGCAGTCTTTTTTAACTACATAAGTTGTAATGCGAAGAGACCATCCATGCTTTTAGACATCAGTGTCGCTGAGCATAGAGCTGTGCTGCACTGTACGCGTCCTGGTATACTAAACAGCTTGTCATTGGTTGACACAAAGCTCACCAGATGTGTCACGTATTAACCACGGAGGACGAACCACCGACAAAGCGTTGTGTAAAAGCGTAATGCACAGGCCAACACCTGGCGTGCAAAAACATCTAATGCCGATGATAGATTGCTGGATTGTGAAACGCACATGCTAAACAACTTTCTCCGCTTGACATTGAGTCCGCAGTTAGGCCTACTTCTTTTTTTCGAGCGTTGGGATTATTAGGTGCCAGCGCCCTTTCTTCCTGTGTGTCTTCCATTGTCTTTTACATACTGATTAATAACTAATCTCCACTTATTCCCCGATCGTGCCTAATCTGAACGGACCTCTATCGTGATCTGGATTGTCTATGTGAGAAGGCTGAGACTTGGGCTAGTTGGTCGTACTTCGTGAATAAGCAGCAGCCCACCGAAAGCGGACAAAGAAGAGAAGGACCACAAATACACAGTGTTGGAACACAACACTGGAAGTGCTATCCCAGACTCCGATTGCTACATGTTGACGATCTTTGCAAAGTCCTGAGCCAATATTAGAGATGCTCCGCAGCTTCCCCGTTGAACATCAGTGTATACATTATTACGTGAAGGCACACAGGGAAGCAGTGCGTATTTACAATATATTTACACAACGCTTAAGCGTTAGACAAGATGGCGGAGAGCGTGCCGCACACAGCAACATCACGTCGTCTTCTTTGGTGCCTTCCTTGCTTCGGCAGTGTGAAACATTCTTGTAACATGACCCCCGGGTGGTGAAGCACCGTCTCGGTGCTTTCTATGGTGTTGCTGAGCGGTAGAGCTTAAGGCGGGACACATGAACAGTGTCTGTAGGCAGTCAAACGGAGGCAGATGTAGACTCGAGGGGGCCTATCTCGTAGGTGACATCGGTCACCTGGCGCAATACACGATATGGGCCCGAGTATCGGGAAAGCAGTTTTTCGGAAAGTCCAACACGCCGAGTCGGGGTCCACAACAGCACAAGTGAACCCGGGCTAAAAGAAACGTCGCGATGATGGGCGTCGTAACGCTGCCTCTGGTGGTCTTGCGAAGCTAAAATTCTGCTGACGAGCGACTTCTCGTGCTTCGCGAGCTCTGGTGATAGCATCACGGGCGTATTCAGTCGGCGCATCGACGGCTGCCGGAAAGATGGTGTCAAAAGGTAAAGTTGGGTCGCGGCCAAACAACAGATAGAAAGGCGAAAAACCAGCGGTATCGTGGCGTGAGGAATTATATGCAAATGTAACAAAGGGCAATGCAACGTCCCAGTCATGATGGTCGGAGGAGACGTACACAGAGAGCATATCAGTTAAAGTCCGGTTGAAACGTTCAGTCAGTCCATTAGTTTGTGGGTGGTAGGCCGTCGTAAATTTATGTTTCGTCTCGCAAGAGCGAAGCAGGTCATCAATAACTCTGGAGAGAAAATAGCGTCCACGATCTGTGAGGAGTTGGCGTGGGGCACCATGATGAAGGATGACGTCGTGCAGGAGGAAATCGGCGATATCCGTGGCACAGCTGGTTGGTAGAGCTCGTGTAATGGCGTACCGGGTTGTGTAATCCGTCGCGACAGCTATCCACTTGTTTCCGGAAATAGATGCAGGAAAAGAACCTAGGAGGTCCAGGCCAACTCGGAAGAACGGGTCAAAGGGAACATCAAGTGGCTGGAGGAGTCCGGTGGGACTCATAGGCGGTTTCTTCCGGCGTTGGCACTGGTCGCATGCGGCGACGTATCGGCGGACAGAACGATGAAGGCAGGGCCAGTAAAATCGACGTTGTACACGGTCGTACGTCCGAGAAACACCAAGGTGACCGGCAGTGGGGGCGTCATGTAGCTGACCGATAACGCTCGCACGTAGATGAGAAGGTACGACAAGGAGCAGTTCGCGTCCATTGGTGTGGACGTTGTGACGGTACAATGTGCCGTCCTTAAGCACAAACAGTCGGGTAGACGGATCGGGTGTCGGAGAATTAAGCTTCTCAATTATGTCACATAAGACGGGATCTCAACGCTGTTCATCACGGATGTTGCTTAAAGCGGAGATGGAGAGTACACATGGTGGCGCTTCATCCAAATCCTCAGAAGGGTCCACTGGATTGCGGGACAAGCAGTCAGCGTCATGGTGTAAGCGGCCAGATTTGTAACACACGGAGTAGTTATATTCTTGGAGTCGGAGTGCCCAGCGACCAAGAGGCCCAGTGGGATCCTTCAAAGACGAGAGCCAACAGAGTGCGTGGTGATCGGTTGTGACGGTGAAATGTCGACCATGTAAGTAGGGCCGAAATTTGCCTACCGCCCAAACGAGTGCAAGACACTCCCTTTCGGTGATTGAGTAGTTCTGTTCGGCTGCGGAGAGGAGACGGCTGGCATAGGCAATAACACGGGCGCACCCGGTTTGATGCTGGACCAATACAGCACCGATTCCGTGGCCGCTGGCGTCGGTGCGGACTTCTGTTGGGGCGGAAACGTCGAAATGAGCCAGAATAGGTGGTGTGGTTAGCAACGTGATGAGAGTAGAGAACGCCGTAGCCTGCGCAGTGCCCCAGGAGAACGGGACATCTTTCTTCAGTAAGTCGGTGAGAGGGCGTGCGACGTCCGCAAAATTGTTCACAAAACGTCGAAAGTACGAGCAGAGACCGAGAAAGCTGCGGACATCCTTCGTGCAGGTCGGGACGGGGAAGTTCTGCAAGGCTCGAACTTTATCAGGATCAGGGCGTACGCCAGAGGAGTCGACAAGATGGCCCAACATGGTTAGTTGTTGTCGTCCGAAGTGGCACTTTGATGAGTTCAGTTGGAGACCGGCATTGCGAAAAACAGAAAGGATGGAGGAAAGACGTTCGAGATGAGTTTCAAAGGTCGGGGAAAAGACTATAATGTCGTCAAGGTAACACAGGCAAATTGACCACTTGAACCCACGCAAGAGAGTGTCCATCATCCGCTCGAAGGTGGCCGGAGCGTTGCATAACCCGAAAGGCATGACCTTAAACTGGTAAAGGCCGTCTGGTGTCACAAAAGCGGTCTTTTCGCGGTCCATGTCGTCGACAGCAATTTGCCAGTATCCTGACCGAAGGTCGATGGAGGAAAAGTACTTAGCGCCGTGGAGGCACTCCAGGGCGTCGTCAATGCGCGGTAGCGGGTAGACGTCTTTTTTAGTGATCTTGTTCAGATGTCGGTAGTCTACGCAGAATCGCCAACTGTTGTCCTTCTTTTTGACAAGGACTACAGGGGAAGCCCATGGGCTAGAGGATGGCTCAATTATGTCTTTGGCGAGCATCTTGTCGACTTCCTTTTGACTTATGTGGCGCTCAGTTGGAGATACGCGGTATGGCCTTCGATGGACCGGAGAGGCATCGCCGGTGTTAATGCGGTGCTTCACAGCACAGATTTGCCCTAATGGACGGTCACAAAAGTCAAATACGTCCCAGTATGATTGAAGGAGGCAAAAGAGCGCGTCAGCTTGGTGCGGCAAAAGGTCTGGCGCGATCATTTTTTCCACATCAGGAGACGGACTTGCTAGAGAAGACCAGACAGGCTTGTAGTTGGAGGGAGCAACATCATAGGGGGACAAAGCTGAGATAACGCATTCGTCAGAGGGCGTCAGCAAGGCGAGGGCAATTCCGCGTGGGAGCACTTGTGGACACAGCAAAATTGAGCACAGGAATGCAAGCACGGTTTTCACGTAAGTGAATAACAGTGTGCGGAAACGTAACACTGTGTGTCAAGAGAATGGACGTGATGGGCGCGAGCACATAGTCGCCATCAAGTACAGGTGGCGAGGGTGCTACGGCGATGCAGGTCACTGTTTGCGGTGACAAACGGACATGTTCAGCAGAGCACAGACGACCTTGGGCGACAGTGGGCGGATCAGTCGGACACGGCAGGTCAAGTTGCACAGTACCAGCTGAACAGTCAATAAGGGCGGAATGGGCAGACAGAAAATCAAGACCGAGGATAACATCATTGGTGCAGTGGGTGAGAACGGTGAAGAGAACGGAAGTTTGGTGGCCGGCAATAGTAACGCGCGCTGTGCAGACGCCAATGACGGTAGCTGCACCGCCGTCAGCAACACGAACACTACGTGAAGGGGCTGGAGTGAGGACTTTCTTTAAACGGTCACGAATATTAGAGCTCATAACAGAAATATGGGCGCCAGTGTCAACCAAAGCTGTGACAGGTATACCGTCCACTTCAACATCGATCAGGTTCTGATTGGTAGGGAGCGTCAACAGAGGAATTTGAGGGCAGGTCGTACCAGCAGCGTCACCTCCAGGAGCTGCACCCGTTAGTTTCCCGAAGGAAAGCGTCGGGTGTAGGACGGGGACGAGGAACGACGTGGCGGAGGGGACTGGGAAACTCTACGTCGTGGGGAAGGCGAGCGGCTGTACTGGGCGGTGGTCGTAGTGGTCGGGACGTAATTTGCTGAGTCGTCGCGGCGTGGCGGTACTTGGTTAGAAGTACGGGCTGATGAGTGGAAGTTGTTGAAGCTTGTCCGCGATGGAGAGGTCCAGGTGCTTCGGCAATGACGCGAAATGTGTCCCACTCGTTCGCATCGAAAGCAAATGGGCCTCTCGTCAGGCGTCCTCCACGCATTTGGGTCACGGTTACTCGGAGCAGGGCGGCGGTAGTAGGCGGAGGGGGGGCTCAAGGTAGGCGGATGACCACGTCGGGACGGTGCACAGAGCAGATCGTCTGAAGGCCCGCGTTTGCCAGTTCTTGGCGCACAACCGTCTGTATGAGGGATATGGTCGGCTGAGGACCACTGGGTGCCAGGGCTCTCAAGGGTGCGGGCGATATAGCTTCAATTTCGCGTCGAACGATTCTGGTAATGTCACCGGACAGGGGGGTGGGTTGGGTCTCTATACGAAGGTCCTCACACGTTGATGTCGCAGCAGTGTTAGGAAGACGGGCGAAGTGGTGGGCAATGCGACGGCTTTTAGCCTCTTCGAAGCGTCGGCACTCAGTGATGACATCTTGGACGGTCGAACAGCCTCTGAACACAAGGAGGTTAAATGCATCGTCCGCGATGCCCTTGAGCACGTGCGCTACCTTGTCAGCTTCTGCCATGGTGGCATCAACCTTACGGCAAAGGGTCAAGACATCCTGAATATACGCCAGGTACGACTCCGTGGACGTCTGGACACGCATACCGAGTTCTCTCTTGGCGGCTCGCCTGCTGCCGGCAGATTGGCCAAACACCTCGCGTAACTTGGTCTTACATACGCTCCAGCTTGGGAGCTCTTCCACGTTGTTGTTGAACTATGCCTTGGCCGTTCCTTTCAAGTAAAATATAAGGTTTGCCAGCATCAAGGTTGGGTCCCACCTGTGATTTTCGCTCACGAGCTCGTAGAGTTGAAGCCACTCATCTACGTCCTCGCCGTCAGTGCCCGAAAAGTTGCCAGGACCACGGGGTGGAGCGGCCACAATGACCACAGGCGAGGTGGGTGCCGTTGGTACGGTGGGCGCGGCTGTTGACGCAGGATCCCTGCCGGTAGACATGTTTGAAGTGGCGACTTGGCGGCCGCTGCGGAGCTCCGTTGTGCGTTGCTACCCCGCACTTCCACCAAAATATTACGTGAAGGCACACAGGGAAGCAGTGCGTATTTACAATATATTTACACAACGCTTAAGCGTTAGACAAGATGGCGGAGAGCGTGCCGCACACAACAATATCATAATCATCACCCAGCACCTGGAGTAGCATGTCAGGTGGATAGCCAGGCTAACATCTTTTCATTTAAAACATTTCTCTCTCTCTCACTCAAGGAGATAAAGGCCATATCTGACTATTTGCACGGTCTGAAATCTCGGAAATATTTATTCGTAAGTGTACTTAGACATTTACCGACTGATATCGGTAATATGTCTTTGATCCGTATTGACTGAAATTTTTTGCTGATACTGTAAGACAAATCGCAGCTGAAAACATTTTACAATTGCCCGGAAATGCACATCGGTTGAATAGTGCACGGCCCATAGACATCATTAGCCTTTGAGAAACAATCAGGTAATGTGCGCTGCAGGCACTCGAACTTCAGCGACAACAGCGTCACGGGTTGTCGTACGATCCGTGCCTTTCGAACTGTATATGGGGCACTTCCAAAACGATCAAGAGTACGAATTCTGAAATCCTCGCCTTAAAAGAATGGTGCGACTTTGCTACGGGCTTTCTTTCATTCATCTTGCCTTCTTGCAGACTTGACCTCTTTTTGTTCAGAGAGGGTGCAACGCCTCTGCAAACGTAGCTTCGGTATTTTCTTTTTCTATAGGTTATTCGAGACTCTACCAAAATAATAAACGCTGTACGTACCTGAGCGTAAGGTGCATACATTTGTCCTGAACTTCTGAAACCGCTTCATCCTTGCGCGAGTCAGACAACTTTGCCGAGCTTTCCTACATTGCGTGCCTCTTTTTTTTTTTTTAAATCTACGTTCTACCGCAATTAAAGGAAAAAAGTTCCGTTTTCTTGGCAGCAGAAACACATTCTCTGTAACGACCATTCAGATGTGATCTCGTATTCGTCGGAACAAAACAAAAACAGGCCGATCAGAGTGAATGACCCTCACATCTACACGCTCTCGAACCGTTTTATTGTAATGGATTTTGGCACCGTAATACGGCGCCGCGTTTGCCACCGCGCACGGTGTCTCATTCTAGATGCCGCCGTGTGTAACAACCTTGCGGGTATCTGAGGCCGTGAACAGCTGTTTTTTTTTTCTATTTGCTTTCCTTTTTCGTAGAACGCGTGCGGTGGCAGGCCTACCCGCTGTGTCTCGCTCATACATGCTTATCGCGAGCCATTGCTCCGGCGCCAAGTATGCTCGGCTAAGTCGGATTTCGCACGCTCTGTCCTTAGAGCAGCTTTGTTTTGGAAACTAGCGCGTCTCGATTGCGCTTCATGGCGCCCCCTTTTATGTATCACGCAGCGAGAAGGAGCACCCTACTGACAGCCAAATATTTCACTGCACACTATAAAGAAAAGCGTGCCAAATGCAACTGGTATATGTCCTAGCCCCAAGTATTTAAAACGACGTTTTCGTAGTTTGTGCAGATATGCCAAAATTTAAGAGCTCAAGACAAAGACAACTGAACGCTTAGACCTGGCATGCCCTCTTTCTCTCGTGTCGTCGCTTTCTCTCTTTCTTTCCCTCTGGCCTCCTTATTCGTCACACTTCCTGAAAGGCGAAAATTAAATCTCAGCAACGCTGAGTCTTACTCGCACCGCCTGTCGTGTTGTCCCTGTCTCGCCCCCATGTCGTAGTACGAAGCGCAAGAACAAGTCATGAACAACGTCCACCTTGCCCAATTAATTGCTCGGCTGGACCATTACGGCGTTGCAAGAGTTAATCACCCCTCCCCCTCCCATCGGTATTGGCGAAAAGGAAATGCTACGCCTCTGATGCTACTAAACACATCTGTGGTAACAGTAAGAAGAAAACATGACTTTCCTGCCCACTGTGACAATTCACTGCGTACACTCAAGACATCTTTAATAACCGATGTTCATATGTTAATATGGAAATATGTTCGGTGAGCATTAACCTTGAGGTTTTGATCGGGAAAAATAATACAAACGTTTGTCGGTCATGAAAACGCCCTAGACGACTTGAGCACTGAACGGGCTCGGGCCTACCCGAAAACTACTTCATCCGGCCCGGCCGGACACAAGGGCCGGGCCGGATGATGTAGTTTTCACGGCAGGCCCGTGCCGGGCACGGGTCTAAAGCTCCGGGCTTAGGGTCGGGCCCAAGTGTGAGCTGGTGGGCTCTGGTCGGGCCGCGTTTGGACTCTGTTAAGTTCTTAAGACTGTCCCACATACTTTTGTGGGGATCCTGGCTGACGAGCCGACGAAGCAGAGAAGAAGATGCAGACGTCCGCAATGGCTCTAAGCTGTGTAGATTAAACAGTAAATGCTCATTTCTTCTGTTGGAACTTTATAATTTTATATCGAAAAAACGCTGTTTTTATGTGGGGCAAGCTACTCGGAGATGTTACAAAAGGGACAAGTAGTGAACGTTTGCTTCTTGCATATGTCGCTACTTGATTTATGTGAAACGGGCGTGTAAATAGGTGCTTATATGATTGAGATCTCACTACTCTGTGCTTTATTTGCATCATTCATGATTATTTGATATCCCAAATGCTGTTTAGTGGTCACTGTAATAAATGCAATGTAATAAATTTACACCAATCACTTGTCATCGCACAATTGATCACAGCGCTTCAAAGCGGGGAAGCGTTCTTGAATGTTTCAGCTGTTCACTAAGGCGAAAGGTATGCGCGAAGTCTTTCCGTGGCTACGGACATAAGGGCTCAGTAGTCACATGAAGCGAGATGGGCATGCACAGCCTACTTTGGGTGCCCGCATTTTTAACGTTGAATGACAGCTAACACGATCAAGTCAAGGAAAGTATAGGAGATTCTTCTACCTTCTACCAGTACAACATCGTAAGGAAGGCATACACTATTATAATAGAGATAAAACAGCACGGCGCGAACCCTGCATAACATACACTGATGAAGCCTACAACAAGAAGCCTAGAAGGAGGAGTTTTATAGATGCTTTTTAAGAGTGTCACGACGCTCAGGAACGAGAGAAACGAAGGGTTGAGCAGAACAGCTATATTCATCCTGCAGAGGTGTGTAAAAACACCCGAAATTTGCTCCAGTGGTGGAATTCTAAGGACAACGAGTGCCGACGTCTTCGCAGCTCGTGCACCCCTGCAGCTAGCGCAAACAGTGAGGGAAGCCTTACCGCGGCAGGATATGTGATGCACCAGCACAAGGCGTGCCTAAAGCCGCAATCTCTTGATAATTGCTTTGTTCCATAATAACATATGAGGAAATAAACTGTAAGCTATGCCACACAAAACTTATAGAGCGTAAATGCTGGCAGTGCTGTTACATAATAAAATAACAGTATAACAAATAGCTTTTTTCCCCCTTTTGGCTATCCATATATCTTTCGAAAACAGGGGCGTAGCCAAGGGGGGGGGGGCGGTTCAAACCCCCCCCGAAATTTTTCAATTTTGCTTGCGCATATATACACGCACACACACAAACGCACGCACGAACATACATAAAGTATGGTTGAACCCCCCCTGAAAAAAATTTCTGGCTACGCCCCTGTTCGAAAAGTACACGTCGGGCACACGGTACGTTATAATTTTTTGGCAGGTTAGTGTGTTGAAAGCAAAAGTAGTAAATTTGGCTTTTCCCCTGTATTTCTCTTGCTGTGGCAAGGTGGCACTAAGCACAAGACGGGTTCTACAAATCCAGAAGGGTGTACGATTGGGCTTGTTGGTAAAGCGTGCATTAAATTTCGATAGAGAGCGCAATAAAAACAGAAAGGGAGGAAGCGATCTGTTCTCTGTTCCCTTAGTTTTTATTACGCTCCCTATTGAACAGAAGTCATGCTGCAAATCACTTTCCTTGCTGAAATATCTTCTACAAAACGTTCTTGATGATTCCCATCTGTTCTCGCAGAAAAAATAGGTACAGAATGCCGCTGCCGATAAGTCTTGCATAGCACCCAGTATGTTCCCTCAACTATTTCTTTCGTGAGGCCCTTTTGTACAAGGAATTACGGTACGCTAAAGTGTACTTATTAACGAAGCATGCGCCCACAAAATGTAGATATCTGCTACTTGAAGAGCCTTGCTATGGATTCCATGTTCGGGCAACATCTAGATTGCTGGCGGGCCTCTGTCGGGCTGGATCTGCGGTCGGGCCGGGCCGGGCTGGGTAGGTGAAAATTGTTCTCGGGTTTGGGCCGGGCCCGGGTCTCGCTCGATATCACCGGGCCGGGAATGGGCGGATCAACTTCAACTGCCAGGCCCTGGCCGGGCCCGGGCCGAGATTCTTGGCCCGTGCAGTGCTCTAGACTGAATATGTTGTAAGTCGGGAAGATAGCATGGAGCATTGACGAATATGCCCGATTACGTCCAAAGTCTAATATTTCTGAAGGCCAATAAGAATACAAAGTGGTGAGGGGGCGGCAGGTCTCTTTCGTGTGAGATAAAAAGTGATGAGGTGCTATGCAGGACGGCCCGAGCTTCTCGGGCACACGAGTTCGCTTCCAGCCCGCCCTATGGCGGTAATGATAGGAAGACAGTGCGGAGCGCGCGATAGCAGCGTTGATAAAAACGGCTACAAGAACTAGCATGGCGTCACAAACGCATGTGCGGTATTTCAAAGGAACACTGCCTGCGAACGCGTCAACGCCGCCACGCAGTCAACATTTCAACAGTCCAGCGACGTCAGCGTCATTGTCGAGCTATCTTTTTGCCAACTGAAGATCGCGCCTCCGATAGGCGTGTTTGTAGGCGTTTGTCCTCTTTCGGGTAAGTTCTTTCGTTCCACTTGCAGCATGGCGATTTCCACTCTCGAAGGCAACAAGGGCGCACACGCAGCACTCGCGTGCAACTCGTTTCGCTTCTCTCGAATATTACAGATAAATAAATATACAGGTTACTGCAACTTACATTACACGACTGAAAATTTTTCTCCAGTAACGAATTGGTACAAGCAATGCCTCCACAAACAAGTAAACACTCACGTTTCTCGCCGCAAATGCCACCAGGGGCGCTTGCTTCATGGCTGTGAGTGGTACGTCGTGAGAGCGGTGAAATTGAATGCGAGACATCGTAGCGACGTGATGATATAACCTTTAGTTCTTCGTGCGTGTGTGCATAGTCTGTGCGAATATGCTCATAGATGAATCGTGCCGCTCGCTGGCGTTGTGGCGTGAGCACTGCTCCACGGCAAGAGCAAACGCGGTGGGCGGACACGATCTGCGCCGCGGGCGTCTGTTAATCAAACTGATTGACGTGCGAACTTGGTCACAAACTCGTTGATTCTTTTAATAGGCCCCTGTTCAACTCGTGACTGTCATCGTGCCTGTGTGCCTGTCAAGCGGTTCATGCGGTGGACGCTCAGCAGAGTGCTTTGCAGATAAAATAAATTAGTCAGCTTGCACTACTCCTGCAAGGCTGGAGCAATCGTAGGAGCTTGTGATCACCTAGCTTCTAGCAGCTTTTAGGGGCGAAGCTCCTTAAGGCGGCACCTGTTCATCCCTCGTAGTCGTAGTAGTGCGTAACCAGTCGTAACGCTAGTACCAGATCTTGACCTCCAAGGTGGTGCCGGTGGGAGATTTTTCCTGTGCGTTGTTGAACAATAAAAAATTCGCAGCGTGCGCGTTAACTAAAAGCCGAATTCTTCTGTCTCTCATTCCCCATTAGCAGCCACTGGCATGTTCCAGTAGGAAACGTTAGTATAAGTAGAAGTGTAAGTGTTAGCTAAAAGCCGACTTCTTCTGTCTCTCATTCCCATTAGCAGCCATTGTTTACCTCCAAGGTAGTGCCTGGTGAGATTTCTCCTGTACGTAATTAAACAATAAAAATTTTGTTCAAAACGCCGTTGATTGATGAAATAAACCAACGAAAGACGCCAGATGTTTTCTAAAAGCAAAACGAAAGAACGCCAGATGTTTCTAAAGCAAAACGAAAAGACGCCAGCTGCTTAACGAAAGACGCCAGATGTTTTCTAAAGCAATGGTTTTCTAAACAATGAAAATTCACAGCGTACATGTAAAATTAAAGTTAGCTGCAAGTCGTCATAACTCATCGAACCTTTAGTATAAACGCGCCCGATCTCACGTCGGTGATGATGTACTGGGCAGAATTCACGGAAGATTCACGGTTTACCGATGAACCTCCGCAGCTTCGCCGACTCATCATCATTCACTGCGTGGATATGCTGTGATTTTTTTACGTAACTCGTCTGCTCAGTCTGCTCGGTATGCTTTGGAGGGAAGACCACGTCAGTTCGGTCTCAATTTTGATGGTAATAATTAGCTAGGTCTTAATTAAAATGATATAGTTCTGTCTTAATTGGTTATAATCTAATCAACACGTCACTAATTACTCAGGTTTATTAGGCAATGTTTTCATTAGTTTATAGCTAATTAGCAAAGCCCTAATTAGCACGATTATAGTTAGTGTGGTTTCAGTGAGGAAGGTCGTAATTAGCTCGGTTTGAGCTAGCGCACCCCTAATTAGCGTCGCGTTAATTAACATGGTCCTAATTAGTTTCGGTCTGAGCTCTAAACGGCTTCATTACCATGGTCTTAGTAGATGTGGCTTAATTAGCTCGGTCTTAGCATGACATGGTTTAATTAGCTTGATTATAGCATGTCCTGACTTAATTAGCGCGGTATACCACCCAGCCGGGCGCACGTGCTCGGGGAGCGAGCAGACGACGAGTAAGAGGGCGAAGAGGGCGCGCTCCGTACCGAGCAACGCGCTAGAACGTAGAGGCCGACCATGGTGATTATACACATGGCCTCGGCGGTTAGGTCCAACCGTGGTGTTGTAGGGCACTCGGCCGGAGCTAATCTCAGAGGCAACGGTGCTGATTATTATAAATGATACTCAGTGCAAGCATTAAACGCCTGAAAAGGGATTTAAACAGCCCGTACCTCTGAAAAATGTCGTTAGTAAAAGTTTCTGGCGCTTTTTTTGCACGGGTGCACTTCTGCACTCAGTGGAACGACAAACAAATGAAAGAAGATGCCTCTGGTTTGAAGACACCACCCAAGTTTGTCAACCGCCCTTGACATGACGCCGCGTTTCATCGTAACCAATAAAACGCAGCGCTCGCTCAGGGATGGATTTGACCTTTTAGTGCTGTTAGCTCGTTCAAAAGAGGGTGTCCCCAGAGCTCGGAAAGATTCCGAGTTTCGCCAAACTCGGGCCACCCTGCATAGCACTCATGGTGTCCATATCGTCGCAGCGGTGTTGAGACAGTGGCTGTCAGACATCTTTCGACCAAAATTTTATTGCGCCAGCTATGTCACCCAGCGGTCAACACCACCAAGCGTGGTCATGTGTTATTTTTGTTTTTCTAATTAATTTATTCAGTGCTTTATCTACTTTCGTGTTATATAAGGTGATATGAAAAACCGTGTCTAAGATTCCCCTTCTACAACATGCGGAGACGGTATATGGAGGTATATTGATACGAAGTGTCACTGTCGGTGAAAAACAAGGGAAGCGCGGGTAGAGAAAGAGGACGACGACGTAGCTCCTACGATTTCCGCGGTCTCTGTGCCCATTAAAAACCCCCTTACGCTACTCCAGAGTACGTAACAGATTGGTGGGTGGTGCTGGGTAAGACGAACCCAACAACGGAAGCTTCACTACCTGAACTTCGCCGCAGCCGCCGCCTTGCCGGACTCCCGCCTTCGCCAATCGAAATGTCCCAAGAGCGAACCTCTGCTTCTTCGACGCCAACTCCGACGGGTTCCGTGCCCTACTACCGAGTGCCACCAAACTTCGGCGGAACCTCAGAAGAAGACGTCGACGTGTGGCTCAAGAACTATAAGCGGGTGAGCAGGAGCAACGGCTGGGACTCGGAAGCACAGCTCAGGCATGTTGTGTTTTCGCTAACTGACACCGCTCTCATGTGGTACGAGAACCACGAGGACATGTTTACGACTTGGGACCGTTTTGTCGAAGAAGTGCAGAAGTGCTTCGGTGATTCTGACGCAAAGAAGAAGCGCGCGGAGCAGACATTGGCTCAGAGGGCACAGCTTCCAGGAGAGACATGCACGACATACATTGAAGAAATCTTGAAGCTGTGCAAGATAGTCAATGCTCGGATGTCTGAAGAAGACAAGGTTGGACACGTTCTTAAGGGTATAGCCGAAGACGTGTACAATTTCTTAATTGGAAAGGAAAGCCTGAACTCCGTGTCTGACGTGATGAAGCACTGCCGTACCTTTGAATCGCTGAAGATGCGACGGATCTCTCCGAAATTCGGCCGCTTGTCTAACGTCCCAACTGTGGCTAGCGTCGAAACAGTGTCGCCCAACGACCTTGCCTTCACAATACGGCAGATTGTCAGAGAAGAGCTGCTTCGATGTCAGCAAACATCTCATCACGCCCAACAACTTTCAGGAGGCCTATGCAAGAGAACCAGAGCATGCGCGAACTCCGGCTACTCTTGCTCCATGGCAGCCATCGGTCAACGCAGCTGATCCCGATGAATACCGAGGCACACGGCAGTCTGGGTTCTCACATCGCACACCACCCAATTACGGACGGCGTTTCCGCTCGCCTGGTTACCGTCAACGAACGTCGCTTGGCTACGGTGCCCCTGAAGAGCGGCACTACTATTCCATGCCTTCTGAGAGGAGTGGTTACTCTGAGCAGCCGCCTGTATCTCGACCACATCCGGTGTGCTACAACTGTGGCGTCCCGGGTCACATCGCACGTTTTTGCAACCACCGCAGCCCATACCAGCGACAGCCTTCTCAGCCTTTCGACCGTCCAGTCTACACGCCACGGCCACCACGCGCACCAACCGGATTCCGCTACCCCTCGCCGGCTTCTGATCGAAGTTTGACGCCGCCACCAGCTCCACGAGCTCCGCGATCACCGTCGCCACGGCGACGCACGCGGTCACCGCCGCCGGAAAACTAGTCGGTGCGGCCAATGGGGGTGAGGCCGCGAGATACCAGGCGCTATCTACAGATATACCCCCGTCAGCGTTTATGTTCAAGAACAGAGTTCACGTACTTGTTGATACGGTACCTACTATGGCACTTGTAGATACAGGCGCGACGATCTCTGTGATGAGTGTAAATTTTAAGAACCTTCTCGGACCTAAAGTGATGTTTTGCCTGAGCCCTGGTGTGACATTCCGTGGTGTGAGCGGTGACGCGTTGTGTCCAGTGGGATTTTGTACTGCGGACGTCTCCTTGTGTGGCAAGGTATTTTGCACAGAATTTGCGGTTATTCCACGGTCTACACATGACGTTATTTTGGGTATCGACTTTTTGCGTGAGTGTGGGGCAACTGTTGACTGCAGAGGTGGGCACCTTTCCCTGCATGGTACTTTTCCAGCTGCGCTCTTAGAGAATTCCTATCGTGATGACTGCATCTTTTTCGTCTCCGAGGACACAGTCGTTCCTGCGTTTTCTGCCGTGTGCGTTCCCGTGACTTGTTCTGGTAACAACTGTGCCATGTTTGACGCCACACTCGAACCGATTCCTTTGGCCTGTCTGAAGAAGAACATTCTAATTCCCCATTGCGTGGTGTCTGTTGTTGATGGACGAGCAGGTGTGTGGACAATGAACACTTCCATGGAGCCTGCAGTTTTGCCAGCCGGCATGAAACTTGCATTACTTAAACCTGAATCGTCTACGACGCTGCTTGCGCTTGTTGATGCTACAGACCAGAATGGACGCCCAGATTCGCAAGGTTCAGAGGATTCCCAATTGCTACAAATGATCAGCAAGTCGCTTGGCCAAGGCGAACGTCATACACTGCTGGACGTTCTCTCTAAGCATTCAAAAGTGTTCGATTTTTGTAAAGATAGCCAAACGCCCTCAATTCCAGCGTCCCGGATACGTCATCAGATCCACACCGAGTCGGCGTATCCCATACGGCAGAAGCCTTACCGAGTGGCACCATCAGAGCGCAAAATCATCGACGAGCAAGTCCAAGAGATGCTGGAAAAGGGGATAATTCAGGAATCGGCGAGTCCCTGGGCCGCTCCCGTCATTCTAGTTAAGAAAAAGGATGGTACGTGGAGATTCTGCGTTGACTACCGCCGCCTGAATTCTGTTACCAAGAAAGATGTTTATCCGCTGCCGCGCATCGATGACGCCATTGATTGCCTGCATTCCGCTTCCTACTTTTCTTCTGTTGATCTACGATCAGGTTACTGGCAAATCCCGATGCACGCAGCTGACAAGGAAAAGACGGCATTCGTTACGCCTGATGGACTGTACGAGTTCAACGTAATGCCATTCGGATTATGTAATGCGCCTGCGACGTTCGAGAGATTCATGGACTCTATTTTGCGTGGTTTAAAATGGCAGATCTGTATGTGTTACCTTGATGATATCGTAATATTTGGACGCACGTTTCAGGAGCATAACACGCGCCTAGATGTTGTGCTCACCTGTATTGAAAAGGCTGGCCTTCTACTGAATTCGAAAAAGTGCCACTTTGGCGAGCGACAAACATTGGTGCTGGGCCATCTCGTCGATAAAGATGGCATTAGACCTGACCCACAGAAGACAGCGGCCGTTGAATCGTTCGAGCAACCCAAATCTGTGAAACAACTTCGCAGCTTCATCGGGCTATGCTCGTATTTCCGGCGGTTCATACCCAGGTTTGCGGATGTCGCTCATCCTCTGACGAGACTTCTCCAGAAGAACAGCCCGTTTCAGTGGAGCCCCGAGTGTGATGCCGCTTTTCGCCAGCTGAAGTGCTTGTTAACTTCACAGCCGATACTTCGGCACTTCAATCCTTCGTCGCCAACAGAGATCCACACGGACGCAAGTGGCATCGGTCTCGGCGCCGTTCTCGTTCAGCGCTCTGGTAACAAGGAACACGTCGTGGCGTACGCAAGTCGTTCTTTAAGCAAGCCTGAACGCAACTACACAGTGACCGAACAGGAATGCCTAGCGGTAGTCTTTGCAGTACAGCGGTTTCGCTCATACATCTATGGCCGCCCGTTCACCATCGTCACAGATCACCATTCCCTGTGTTGGCTGGTCAACCTTCGCGACCCCTCCGGCCGCCTCGCACGATGGGCCCTTCGTTTGCAAGAATATGTCTTCACCATTTCGTACAAGAGTGGTCGTCGACACGCTGATGCGGATTGCCTCTCTAGGATGCCACTACCTACGACGGATTGTGAGGCCGATAACTTCGACCACCTTATCGCTTCGCTGTCGCCTGGCTTTCCCGATGCCGTGACTTTCGCCGCTGAGCAGCGCAAAGACCCAAGCTTGAAAGCTCTCTTCCCTGCAACAATCGAGCCAATACCCGAAGGCCAGTTTTGCGTCCGAGGTGGTCTTCTTTACAAGAGGAACTTGTCAACGACGGGCGCCCGCTTTCTGCTGGTCGTTCCTGCGTCTCTTCAAACATCTGTTCTGCGTCTCACGCATGACGACCCGACCTCTGGTCATTTAGGAACCGCACGAACACTTAGTCGCACCAAAGAGCGGTTCTATTGGCCTCAAATGCGCAAGACAATTGAAAAATATGTGGCCAGTTGTACGCAGTGTCAGAGCCACAAGCGGCCCACCTCAGGTCCAGTCGGTCATCTGCAGCCCGTAATGCCCCCCAGTTCTCCCTTTGAAAAGGTCGGCATTGATCTTATGGGACCATTTCCCCGTTCTTCAAAAGGCAACCGGTGGATAATTGTATGCGCTGACTACCTGACGCGGTACTGCGAGACGGCTGCCTTACCCTCAGCCACGGCAGGCCAGGTTTCGGAGTTCCTGTTGCATTCAGTCATACTCCGGCACGGGCCACCTCGCGTGGTGATAAGTGACCGTGGTCGCCAATTTACCGCCGATGTGGTAGAATCATTACTTCGCTTGTGTGCCTCCAAGTTCCGACACTCAACTGCTTATCACCCACAAACTAACGGTCTGACCGAGCGCACAAACCGAACGTTCATCAACATGTTATCCATGTACGTCACCTCCGACCACAAGAACTGGGATGAAGTATTACCGTTCGTGACGTACGCCTTCAACTCTGCGAAACACGAAACTACAGGTTACAGCCCTTTCTACCTGCTCTACGCTCGCTCGCCTCGACATACGCTGGACACTATCTTTCCTTTTGTCGTTCACGACGACTTGTCAATTGCGGAGACTTTGTGTCGCGCAGAAGAGGCTCGTCGACTTGCACGCTTACGTACATTGGCAGCGCAAGACTCCTCCAAAACACGCTACGACAGTCAACACCGGCATGTAACCTATGTTCCCGGTGATCTAGTGTGGGTGTGGACCCCAATACGCAGACGTGGCTTGAGCCAAAAGCTACTCGCACACTACGCCGGTCCGTTCGTGATCCTCCATCGTCTAAGCGAGGTAAACTACGAAATCGCACGTCTGACTACTAGTGGCCGACGTTCATGCAAGACCGAGGTGACGCATGTTGCCCGCCTGAAGCCGTATACACGAAGGACACAAGAATGACTCGCCCAGAGGGCTTCGTCTGAGAGAGGAGGAATGATACGAAGTGTCACTGTCGGTGAAAAACAAGGGAAGCGCGGGTAGAGAAAGAGGACGACGACGTAGCTCCTACGATTTCCGCGGTCTCTGTGCCCATTAAAAACCCCCTTACGCTACTCCAGAGTACGTAACAATATGGTTCACGGAGAAGGCACGTCTCTCGAAGTTAATGTCTACCGTATGCTGGCAGCACGTGATTGAAGACCTCCAACGCTGTAAGCGGCGGCACGACATTTCACGGACGCGAAACGCGCGTGGCGGCACTTAACGCTTTCCCGTACGGCATGTTGCACCGAGCCGTTCTCCCTCAGGACTCCGCCGTTACGCTGCGAGGCCTCCAATAGCGTAGCAGGTAAAGCCGGCGCCCTTAGGAAATTGAAATGGGTGTATCCTTGCGGCCAGCAGCCAGTCGCAACCTCGTTCACTTCCCACGTGATAGCAGAGGCGGTGGACCGGCGGGAAAGCCCACTTTGGCACGCTCACTCGGCTGTTGAGGTATGTCCCACATTCGTATGACCTTCAGGGAGAGAGGGCTTCTTTCCTCTCGACGCCGCGCTCCTGATGGCAGGAATAAAATACCGTGATTTTCGATGATTTAGCGGCGCCGTTCTGCTAGCTTGGCCTAAGTACGCCATGTTTCGTACATAAAACGTGAACATAACTTTTGCTCAAGTGCACATTGGGAAACGAGGTGATCTTGCCCAGGCAACGCCTCTACGGCATCAACGAACGGAGTACTAAAGTTGCTATTACAGAGATAATTAGCCGTTGGGTCTCGGGGGTTCCTGTAACACAGCATAAGCTGTAACAGAGCGTACCATTAACGCGGGATTCCGCAATAATGGGCTCGTAAGATTCTCCAGTCTGGTTGCGCCTTTGGGCCCTGTGTTTAGGCTGCTTTGGCTCCACAGATACTTGTCAGTGCGAGCTCCACTTGTTTTGTTGTTGTTGAATATCGTAGGTGCAGCGCGACAACAGTAGGAAGGAACAACAGAGACAGGAAAGCTGCACCTACGATATTCAGCAGGAACCAACTCTCCCAAATCAAGCTCTTGTTGTTTGTTGTTGTGTTCGTGCGATCACTGTGTGCGTCATATTTATTGCATGGTAACGGTGACAGCATGACAAGTCCGGCTTAAGTCTCCACCTTGATTACACTGGCGATGTCTTTCTCACCCCGAAAAGAAACAGGGCAAAAGCAGCAGAAATTGTGACGAAATAAATTACGAAGGGACGACAACAGCGCTGTTTCGTCTTATTTTCTGTCAGACTTTCGCGCTGTTTTTACACTGTTGTAAGAATGAACCAACTAGCCTAAGCTTCAACCCCAAAGAGCATTTATACAAAAGAGTAGTAACCCAATGGGATCGCAATCCACACATTTTCGCGTCGTCTATCAGCGAGTAAGCTGTTGAATAGCGCTATCACATCACTCACTTGTGCAATAAATGGCCTGAAACAGAACCGAAACTGGAGGGCCTTAATGCTTAATTTAAGCCAGAATATCGTGAAAAAGGAACGTTTTTCCAAGTTCGGAAGTGATTTTGAGAAACAGTACTTGATTTCAAAGTCGAACATTATTTTTTTGCGTAACCTATAGCAACGTAAATAACAATTGAAGACTGTCCGGGCTAAAACAGTGGCGATATTTATGCTAAAACAATCCTGAAAGTGCAGAGTCCTTTGCTTTTTTTCTAAGCCAATGAAACGGACCGTGTTCATAAATGTGTTCACCTATGACGTCGCACGAAATAGCCACGCCACTGTGAATATCCTGAAATTAGATTTTTCATTGTGCCTAGTGTCACACAAGTTTAAAAAATGACATCCAACAACTTTTAGCATCATCCCGGAACATTCGAAGAGAGCCTACGTCACCGTTCTTTTTTTCCTTTGAGAAATCCTGTGGCGAAACTATTCGTCGCGTTATGTAGTGAGGCTTGCAGAAGATTACCAGCTCGTTTTCGGCGCTTGCGTTTTATTTGCAGCAGCATCAAAGCAAGAACTTGCTCAATGGTCGATTTGAAGATCGAAGCACACGCCACAAAAATAACCATCTTTTATGGCATGAAATGTCGACCTAGGCAAGGCATTATATGGTTTTGCAATCTCTTGAAATATCTTCCCAGCACAGAAGAAACGTAACAAAGCAATAGCAAAGAAGACGACGAGCTCAAGAGCTTCGTAGACAGTACACCGGACAGGCACGATTCGGCGCTTGCAGAGTCGCAGCTAGAATGTTCCCCGCAACATAGCCACGCATGCACCCCTGTAACCGACATTAATCTGATGGGAGTAATCAGCTTTTTAGGGGCGAAGCTCCTTAAGGCGGCACCCGTTCGTCCCTCGTAGTCGTAGTCGTAGTGCGTAACCAGTCTTACGCTTTGACCTGCAAGGTGGTGCCGGTGGGAGATTTTTCCTGTGCGTTGTTGAACAATAAAAAATTCGCAGCGTTAGCTAAAAGCCGACTTCTTCTGTCTCTCATTCCCATTAGCAGCCATTCTTTACCTCCAAGGTAGTGCCTGGTGAGATTTCTCCTGTGCGTGATTAAACAATAAAAATTTTGTTCAAAACGCCGTTGATTGATGAAATAAACCAACGAAAGACGCCAGATGTTTTGTAAAAGCAAAACGAAAGAACGCCAGATGTTTCTAAAGCAAAACGAAAAGAGCCAGCTGCTTAACGAAAGACGCCAGATGTTTTCTAAAGCAATGGTTTTCTAAACAATGAAAATTCACAGCGTACATGCAAAATTAAAGTGAGCTGCAAGTCGTCATAACTCATCGAACCTTTAGTATAAACGCGCCCGATCTCACGTCGGTGATGATGTACTGGGCAGAATTCACGGAAGATTCACGGTTTACCGATGAACCTCCGCAGCTTCGCCCACTCATCATCATTCACTCCGTGGATATGCTGTGATTTTTTTCTTCTTTTATTTCCAATATTGGTATTTCTCTTGAATATCTCCCGCAGGCTTCTGAATAAAGTAAACTCATTGTTCAAGATATGTTGCACTCTGCGAAATGTTGTGCTCTGCGAGGCGGTGGCACCCTCTCTTGCGCGACGCCATAGTCACCCGCATGTTTCCGAAACGTTTTTAGCGATTTTAAGTTATTTATTGCGATTACTTCTTGTTTTTTCTGTTAATTATACTAATTTATGCCATGTTCGTTCGTTTTAACCTGGTTTTGAGCATTGCTAGCCTTGTTATGGCCTGTATTGAGCGCTTCAGGGGCGTAGCCAGAAATTTTTTTCGGGGGGGGGGGGGGATTCAACCATACTTTATGTATGTTCGTGCGTGCGTTTGTATGTGTGCGTGTATATATACGCAAGCAAAACTGAAAAATTTCGGGGGGGGGTTTGAACCCCCCCAACCCCCCCCCCCCTTGGCTACGCCCCTGGAGCGCTTTACTGTGAGCGTGAAAAAAAATGAAAAAGACGATGGCTGTCGCCTTCAGTTCGTCTTAGGCGGATGCACAAGGGATCCTGTGAGTTTTCGTACTCAACCACGGCGCATACCTTTGGCGGCAAGATCCGAGGGGTATTGTCGAGATACTACGGTGATACACGCGACTGCTTTGTAGAAAACGTAATTTTGGAACCTGTTTTTCTTCACTGGAAAATATGATGACAGGCTGAAATGAAAGCTATGTCTTCGCACTGCTTACATCTCCGGGCGACTTGCAGGTTTCCGTCCAGCTTTTACGGACGGCCTGTTTTTGTCCTTAAAAACGAGTCATTTCTGTAGGTACCATAGGTTCCTATTGGTTAAATTATACACGTCATTAGAACAGAATCTGAAGCCCCATTGTTAAAACTGCTGCATTTGCGAACTGTGGTACAGTCTTTTGAATGCATCGTACTACAGGCTTTAGGAATTTGCGCCTCTGCGATTTGTTATCGCCGAAAAATGAGCCATGAAAAACGGGAGAGGTTCCAGAAGGTGTGCCCTCTTGAGTTGACGCACGAGCTACCCAGTAATGATTCTTTACGTTTCTTGGACCTAAGCCTTTCAAACGACTACACTTGTTGGCTTTTTGAACCAAGGAGCGGAAAGCCACCCGTGCCCTATGCCTCAGCGCACTGAAAGCTCGTTAAACGAGGTATTATGAAATCAAGTCTCCTGAATATGCTCAAGAAATCGTGCCCGCATGCCATGCAAAACAGCTTCTCAGCACACGTCGATCGCCTTTGCTGTGCGGGATACTCCTTCACCACCATCTCCGCCACTGCAGAACTGCTGCTCAAGCGCACAAAACGCGAAGATGCTGCGTCCCCACATGGCCAGACTGTTGTCATTTCGTTGGTATCCCGTATATTCACACTGTGTCGCATCGACTGAAGAACAGTGGCCAGCATGCGGGTGTCACGAAGGTTTTGTCAGCTCTGGAGAAGCTGACAAAAATTTGCAAGCGAGTCAATGGCCCGGCTAAGCATCAAAGTTCTTGCGCTGTGAAGCACACAGATCCTTCTCTATCATATGCCAGAGGCGGGGTCTATCAGATCCCCCTGTCGTGCGGTGATAAATATGTTGGGCAGACGGGAAGGTGCCTCATTGAACGGCTTAACGAGCACCAAACAATTTTCGCTATAGAGCATATGCATTTGGGTGTTCATTGCAGGGATTGCGGCTGCATTCCCATTTTCACGAGTACACCATGTGTTGGCGAGGAATCATTCTCAGCTCACGCGCGAAATCATTGAAGCTGATCGCATAAGAAAGCTGGGCAGTTTTTGTGTTAGCTTCGCCTCCGTTGCTCTCACTCTTTGTGAAATGAACTTTTTGAATGGATCGTGACAAGACTTTTACAATTCTTTGCAATTTTGGTGGTGCGAGTGCTTACCTTTGACATGTGTGCTGTATCATTGCCCCCCCCCCCCCTTTTCTTCTGCGTATGCACCCTCATGTATATAAACGCATGAAACGGTTGCAGAAATAAAGCTATGTCGTAAGTCGGCGCAGTGTGTCGTCCTCTTCCTCGTCCTGGTGTCTTAGCGCTGGTAGTAGACTGTCATGAATTTCCAACAAGCCCCAGCCACCACCTTTGTGAAGCATAGTGCGCCTGCGAGCGCGTATTTCCCTC
The DNA here is from genome assembly GCF_013339695.2 of Rhipicephalus sanguineus. Classification (NCBI taxonomy): domain Eukaryota; kingdom Metazoa; phylum Arthropoda; class Arachnida; order Ixodida; family Ixodidae; genus Rhipicephalus; species Rhipicephalus sanguineus. Next base: position 153,231,225 of record NC_051183.1, read on the forward strand.
ACGCCGGAAGATACAAAGATACACGTGCCGTTCTTTGCGCGTGATCCTTGCACATGATATGATACAATTGTCACAACCAATAGCCACCGGGGATTCACAGCTGCCCCGCTCCTCCCCAAGAAATGCCGCAAAATCTCGGCCGGTTGAGTAGGTCATACAATTCGGCATCATTATTAATTGCATATTTACAAGTCGTACATGAAAAACGAGACTGCGAATGAAAGGAATCAAGATACACGAAGAATCTCATGACAAATTACGGTCTGTAGACAACATCGTATTCTTCGGCAACGACTGCGACGAATACCCTCACCCCCCTTAAAAAAAAATCGATTCAAGACCTGAACCAAGAAAGCGTTAACATAAGGTTGAATATGAATATGCGGAAGACAAGGGTATTGCTAGCTGGTTGTGGGAATGAACGATAGTTCGAGAGAGACAACAGGACGCTGGAATCCGAGAAGGTATATATGTGTTGTACTCGCGGATTGAAGCGCGAAAATTTGCGGCGATGTAATGCACGAGCTTTGGTTCCCAACGCCGACAGTTCGCTTCATACCGGCGTAATTTTGACTCGAACACTTGCCTCAGAGCCCATATCACATTTTGCGGTCATATTTACAGCGACATGGCGCGGTTATCACGAGTAATCACTCATAGCAGTCATTATAATAAAAAATGACGGCCCGTTTCAATTCGTGAGTACTATACCTAGGTAAAACACTAACCGGGGAGCCCATTCATGCTAAAAAAAAATCACCGAACAATAAGGACGGGCCGGGGCTCCTACGGACAACATTCGCATGTCATGGCCGGTAAGTCACCAATGGGACTCAAGCTGAAAGTGCACAACCATTGCATTTCGGCTGTTCTGACGTATGAGCGGAAAATCGAATTTAAAAAAAAATACAAAGAAGAAGAGCTCGAGAAGGTTAGTATCACACAACGTGCGCTGGAACGAAAAAATATAGGCGTAACAATAACAGGTAAGCTGGATAAGGGCAGAGTGGATCAGAAAGGAAACAGGGCTAGTGTAGTCGTTGCGTTTTAGTTGACATTAAGAGCAAAAGTCATGTGGTCTTTTACGCATTTGCCTAAGACGTCTGCAACACGAAAGCCATCTTCTTCATTTAGGAACAGGCTCGCCAGGTTCTTAAGCTGGGTCTAAGTCCCGCGCCGTAACCTTAGTTCCAGAGGCGACCGCTACAGGCGCAGCTGTGCAATAGTTCATAGGTCGCCGGCTATATGTCGCGCCGTTGCTCGAGGCGGCGTGCCATCGGCGCGGCACACACCTGCTCTCTTCCGATTCCGCACACTCCTCTGCACACTCGACGCGTGCGCTACTTAGCACGGCTACTCCTCATGAATACCTTGGAGGTGATGGAAGCGGCGGCTAGAGCTCGTAGGGCCGCAGCAGCGCGGGCCCGCCTGCATGACCCTGCGGTGCGAGCTCGCGAGGCCAAAGAGAGACGCCAGCGTCGTGCGGACCCCGAGAAGAACGCTCGCGAAGCGGAGGCGGCACGTAGGCGGCGGCAAGAGAACCTCGAAGCGGAGCGGGCGCGGCAAGCGGCGGTCAAGCGCCGAAAGCGGTCGCAAGCCGAAGATGGCGGTGCCGACGCGCGCTTCAAGCGCGAGTTCCTCAATTCATCGTTCGGCCACAGCTGCAAGGTATGCGACCGCTTGTGGTTCGAAAGATTCACGGGTTTTCCCGGTCTTCTCCGAGCCAGCTCCTCAATCATCGTTGGCTTCGTGGATATGGCGTGATTTTTTCTCCTTTTTCATCTGAGTCTACGTATTGATTCTCCACCCCCCCCCCCCCCCGGTGCAAGCTTGCTGCACCAAACGTAGTTTTCCATTGCCTCCGGGATTTGAGGTATTTCAAGCTTTCTGCACCTCGCATGGTTTTGCTGAGCCTCCGCAATTGGCTCGCCCTTGACCATGCGAAATCTACTCATCGCATGTCGTCACGATGACGTAAAAACTTTTTGCTATCTGAGACGTCGTGATGACGGTGACGTAATTGATGGTGTCAAATTACACTGAGGTAATGTGCCTTTTGGTACGCCGGTTGCACGGACACATCCCCTTAATTATCATGTGACTTTTAACCGACTTTTATTTTTTTGCATCTTTCGCACTCACGCCGACGCTATCGACGTGGCCTCGCGATGTACTGTCAGGTCTCACCAAATCTCAAAAAAAAAACGCCAGGCCTGCGCTGAACCCGCAGCACAGTCACAGCGAAAGCTGGAAGAGCGGCGTTTCTAGAGCCCGTTAAGCTCTCTTGGGGTTACAATACTAGTACACTAGAAAGGTGCCCACTACGCCATAAATCACAATTTTTGTGAAGTTCGGAAGCACCTACTAAGCCATTATTCGTCATTCTGCGGAGAAGCGAGGCACCAGCTACACGTCTGTAAGGCATTATGTGCACTTTGTTGACACGACGACTGATGACGATGAAGAATTATGGCTCAGCCCTATGTCATGGGTTGGAATCTTTAAACGGCCCACCAGTTATGTAATTTGCATTGGGTGACGCCCGGTCGCTATTTCCCCCTCCCGTCATGCTGTATAACATACGTTGACGTGGGACAGAGACGGGGGGGGGGGGGGCGAAGAACTTTACCGAGACCCCGAGGAAATGGATCATGCGCTTATGGGCTTCCTTGGCAACCAATACAAGTGCACTTGCGAGGAACCCACTACGCTATAAATCATTGTAATTTTACCGAGACCCCGAGGAAGGAAGGAATCATTGTAATTTTTCAGAAGCAGGGCAGCAGGCACTGTGCCATTTTTCGTCATTCTACGGAGATCGTTGGTACCTGCTAAACGCATGTAAGGCATTATGCGCACTTTGTTGATGATGTGCCTGATGACGATGAAGAATTATGGCAGAGCCCTTTGTAATAGGTTGGAAGCATTCAACAACCTACTCGTTGCGCAATTCGCATTGTGTGACGCCTGGTTACAGAATTCGCGTTGTGCGACGCTTGGTGCTTATTTTACTCTTCTACCACGCTGTATTGCATATGCTAATGTGGTTCCTTCCCGACATGAAGCCTGTATAGGACCTTTTTTCAAAGCAGTTTCAAGCACCGGCATGGCTCAGAGGTGGAATACTGGGCTCCCACGCAGAGGGCCCAGGTTCGAACCTCGTTCCATCCTGGAATTTTTTTCTTATTTCGTTTTTTTTTCTTATTTAGAGCGATACTGGTTACGGACACCGGCGGCGGCGGCGGCGGCGGACAACTACGGCGCCAAAAACGGCCGGTGAAATGATCTCATAACAGCTTTCGATGTAAAACGCTTCGACGAATGAGACACTAAGGCGTTCGTCTTAATAATGAGCCTTGGCAGGTGGCCTGATGAGGACAGATAGCTGCAGGTGAGTTATAGCGACAGTATGTGCACAAAGAGATGGGAAGTGCGAACGAGCACACCAAAGGGTTAGGCGGCGCAACAAAATTAAGAATCTGGCAGGCACAAAAAGGAATCTGTTTACGCAAGAGACGACTGGCTGGAAATCACTGGGAGAGACCGTTCTCCTGCGGTAAGCATAATATAGGCAAACGACGACGGTGATGAATTGCTGCACGCAGCAGAAATCTCCCCATCACAAAAGTCTGCGTCAAGCTTCATCTTGAATATCAAATCTTCAAGTGGCCTCCCTGCTGTTCTGCATCTACACGCTGCCCGATGTGCACTGTTTTTTCTTTAAGGCGAATTCTGTCTTGGATTTCTGAAAGGCAGTCGATTTTACGATCACAAGGTAACGCTTCAAAGGCAGCCAGTTCAACAGCTCCAGACGTGCGTGAAAGACCGATACACCGATATATCGGTCTAATGGAGTTACCAAAATGGTCCTTCCGGCCTGCCATTTATATTCCTCGATGCTATCTCTTGCTTACCGGCTTCACACGGTCGTGTTCACACAGTTGTGTGGTCTCGGCGCTTGATGTGCACCGGCCACCCGTGAAGGAGTTCGCATTGAATATAACTGAACTCTTCCACAAGACGACGTAATTTATGACGTTTCCGAAGACCGCCAGCACACCTGAAGTCACGAGAGATTCGCAGCTTCCGTGCCGAAAAGGGTTGGCGGCAAATCCTAAGGATCGGTGCGCAGTTAACAGCACCGCGCCGCTTCTGCAGTGTCATTAGTGCACGTCTTCAAAGCTTTCATCGCATGTGCAGTCCGCAGAAATGGCCTCCTTTTACGTGATACAGGAATAGAATGGAATTCAAGAAGCGGTGGCAAACAGAGATAGCAAGTGGTACTTCGCGCTTATCTCTTTCACGCTCTCATTTTTTCTTGGAAGCGTTGCACCTCTGCGGCCACCGTTTGGATGCGGCACTAAAAGGGTTGCGACAGTCGTAACGATCGCATGCTTGAGCCGGAGGCGACAGTTGCTTTTACGATGAACCTCAACGCATCGACTGTGGCGCGCACATTGTGTATGCGTTCCTTTCTGTTTACAGAAGTGCTAGAACGCGAAGCCAGTTGGGAATTGGCTACTTCAGCATCGGTTATCTCTCAATCCGACCTCGGCTGCGAAATGGATTCGCTGTTTCATGCGTGTGGGCATTGGGACCTGTTTAGGGGCTCACGCTGAGAAAGATGTTGCTTCATGCGTTCTTATCCATTTGTGCATTTCGGTCACATGCTACGCGGAGTATGTATACGTCTCGGTGCTCGAAGTCTTGGTTTGAAGAGCGCGACAGAGGAAGCCCTCGAGCTGATTTCGAAGTCCAAGTGTGCGCGAGACGTACAAGGCTGAAGACGTACGGCAAACAGCGACCGCGGAAATTGTTAGAAGCTCTTTCTTGGCCACATTTTTAGGTCTTAGGAATTCTCGTACGACTCCTCCCATCCTTTAATAGTTACCGGTATAACATCACAAAAAGTAATATATCACGCTCGCTTATCTCTCGACAGAAGGTCTGCCGAGTGCAACTTTCTTCCTCTCTTTCTCTCTCTGTTCATTCTATTATCTTTCTTGTCTCTATTTATTTCTGTCTTTCTTTCTCTATATATTTATTTCCCTTTCTCGCTCCTTCTTCCCTTTCTCTCTCTTTGATTCTATTTCTTATTCTCAGGTCTTTCTCTTTTTTCTATCTCTTTTTTGCGTCCGTGTCTTTCTATATCTTTCTCTCTCGGTCCATTTCTTTCTCTGTCTTTCTATGTTTTTCTTTCTTCCTCTGCTTTACCTATATTTCTCTCTCTCTCTCTTTCCTTCTATCTCTTTATTGCTCTCCATCTCTCTGTATCGTACTCTCGCCTATCAAAGTTATTGCATCCCAAGCCGGACAAATCGGCACACGTGTTCTGGGAACGAAGCAGAGGTTGAAGAAGAGGACGAAGAAAGCGCGTGCTGTCGGCTCTGCACGGCATAACGAAAAGTTTAACAGCTACGCTGTAAAATCAATACAAAGTCAACATAATTACTATGAAACTTTGCTAAACATGTCAGTCCTGGCGCAGTGCGTGAAACACGAAGACAGTGCGCTCCTCGCTCTCTCCTCTGCTTCTTTAGCAAACTTAGGCACCAACTACCCAAGGAACAAGTTCTTCTAGAGTACTTTTAAAACTTTTCAAGGGGTAAAAGTTTCGATTTTCTTGGAGTCGAGCAAAGATGCAACTGCCCCTAGTACTACACATTGTATCGGCCCCGCCACGGTGGTCTAGTGGTTAAGGTGCTCGACTGCTGATCCAAAGGTCGCGAGATCGAATCCCGGCCGTGGCGGCTGCATTCTCGATGGAAGCGAAAATGTTTGAGGTCCGCGTACTTAGATATAGGTGCAGGCTAAAGCACCCCAGGTGGTCGAACTTTCTGGTGCCACCCACTACGGCGTCCGTCATGATCATATCGTGGTTTTGGGACGTTAAACCCCAAATATTATATTATTATACACATTGTATCTTCATGTGCTGAAAGATTACTATGAAATAAGGATGATCCACCAACTATAAAAATCTATGTTCAATAGAATATTATCCTAAGGTGGCCATTGTTGCTTACAACGGATTTCAATGTGCGGATTTAGGTGACATCATAGTCATTGATATTACGGATCTCATTAAAGCATTAAGGAGTCTTTTCCAGCTCGCCTCGTGGGCAGGGGGATCAATACCATCGGCTGAGAGGAAAAAGAATATGATTTTCGCCTCCACTCGTCTGAGGCGAACGCATAAGGGACCCTGAGAGTTTTTTAGTGTTGGACTAAGAGTCTTAGCACAAGGCTGGCCTTGGTCTAAGGCAACATCACGAACAATTTATTATCAGGTGCGTTACAATCTAGAGACGCTTATTCGTTGATAGACGCATCAGGAAACATTAGTTGTGGCAATTTGTTGTGCTGGTAGAATATTTATTTGAGCAGAACAGATGCGCAGTCATTCATACCACATTGTCGGTAAAAATGATCCATTCAACGGTGAAACATAAGGGGAACACAAACAATTATGCAATACCTTTCAAGGGCTTTCCTATGAGTGTGCTCCGCTATACAATGTATATTGGACCCTCTTAATGCTTGGGCGTCGCTAGGCGCAGTATTTCAGGTCTCAGTAGTGCATGGATACCTATAAATAGAAAATTTCATAGATTGATTTCAATTATTTCCTGCGTATCCCCTGTTGCAATATTTTTTACGCCTTCGCCATTGATTAGCTAGCATGCCGCAGATTACGTCAACCAATTAAGACAACCGATACCTAAAACAAAGCAATTGATTGTAAAAACGCAGTCATCGGACAGTCTTGAAGCGCCTGCGAACCGATTAATCCACGTCACTGCCACAGCTAACGACACGTTTGACGTCACATGCATCTTTCGTCAGAATTCCGCACGCAAAAGCAACCTATGTCCGGGGAGGAATCCAAAAAGATCGCAATCATGCCACCTGCTTGCTGCACGGTGGCCATATATAGTGGCGGAATGCCTGTCCTCTTGTAGCTACTACAGGCATTAACCAGCGGGGGGTCGGTATCGAGTCATATGCCGGACGATGCAGATTGATCAGTTTTCCACAGAGGGTGTAACACGCCGAGCAAAGCACTCCGCTAATCCGTGGATTAATCGGTTCGCAGGCGCGAAGCAGACCACCGCTGTATACATAAACCAAATACGGCATTTTGCCATCCTTGAAGTTTGCAAGATGAAAACGATATCGTGAAGAGATTGCTACATTCACGAGAGAAGAAACATGTTTTTTTGCAACGAACCTCATTTGTATATCTGCTTAGTTCCTGCCTTTTCGAACGTTTCTGCCAATATTGATACCCTGCGTGAAAGATATATCTTGGAGTAGACTCCAAGGATGGTAACATTTATAAGATTGACTAAGTTTTACATGTATTACGAGTGGAAAAACAGCGCTAAGAAGACGGGACAAGAAAGGGCACGTGACCACGGCGCTGTGTCCGCTCTTGACCCGTCTTTTTAGCGCTGTTTTTCCACTCCTAATCATGAATCCACCAGCCAAATGCGTAGCCTACTGTTTCGCATGTAACCGGCGCTCTTTATACAGATCAAGCCTGCAGCCAAGCGATGTTGAGCGATTATACTTTAAAAAATAAAGCGCCCTTCCCCTATCGAGAAAATGAAGGTAAGGGAAGCTTGTCGTGGGTGCACCTTGCGTAATACTGTTCCTCGTACTTGCGAATGTAGAGAAATATAAAAAAACAAAGCCATTACCGGGAAGGCTTCGCGATCTCTGTTAAAACAGCCACTATGCGTTTCAATGGCAAAATATGTGTTTGCAAGGCAATATGCGCGGTGTACACCGGCGGCGGTAGTAGCGGACAACAACGCCACCAAAATCGACTGCTGTTTTAAGCTCATAATAGTCATATTAGCTTACTCTGTGAATTACGAATGAAGCAGAGCATCATCACATAGTGAATCACTACATGGTAACTGAAGGAAAGAAGATGGCTTTTAAGGGCTTGTTTTTTCGTTAGACACAGTATTAATGAGAACTAACAGACAATAACGCCAAGGAAAGTAAAGGGAATATTATTTGTAGTAATTAGAATACAAGTGTGAAGAAGGTAAAGTGGACGAAAAGATAACTTGCCGCCGGCAAGGACCGAACCTGCGACCTTCGAATAACGCGCCCGATGCTCCACCACTGAGCTACGGCGGCGGTCATCCTCCTGTCCACTTTTTGGGGTATACTATATGTGCATTTAAACCTAGGAGTGTTAGTCAGCGCCAATCGCAGCCGTGGCAGCTAGTGTGGAACATTCTTTTTTTGTGCCTGTTGGTGTGACGTAGCACGTGATCTTTTTGCGAGCTGACAGCTGACCAATAATCCCTCGCATACTAAATGAAGGCATCAAATCTGCCAGAACGAGACCCTCGCTATGAATGAAGGAAAGAAGATGGCTTTCACGGGCTCGTTTTTCTTCGTTAGACACAATATTAATTTTGAAAGCTGGGGATAACTGTGTGGCAAAGCCTTCCCTTGCGTTAAATAAGGCAGAGATGAGGTACCTGGATGCGCACATCTGATGTTTTGGTTCTGTTCGTGGTGAACATGTGGTTTTGCGCTTCCCATGTATTTTCGTTTTTCTAATAAATGTTCAGTTGTTAGTATGCGGTTGTCCTGTAGGCTTCTTCGCCTCGTCCTACGTTTTTCCGCGCTATTTTCATTCATCATTGATCTTTCCATTTCAAAGGAGGTATTTCCTATATCTCATACATTGGTCATTTTTAAGGAGGATTTGGCCTGAGCATTCTAGAAACCAATAATATATACAGGATGTTTCTTTAGACCATAAACATTTCTTAGAACAACGCTATGACATCAGGCCCTTGTCGTCTTCGCAAACGAACTCTACGCCGAGGCGGAAACATTTTTACACAGGTAAACTTACACTTAACGTTACACTGATTAAAGTTACACTGATTAACGAAAATCTCTGAATTAACTTGTGTTTTTGCGCTGAATGGAGCACGTAGCCGCTGTTGCAAAATGAAGCAAGCCAGCAATCTGTATTTCGTGAGCCCTCCCGAAGCCATCTCAGCACAAAGTGTAAAAAAATAAATTGTCGCGCACGAAAGAAGGCGCGTAAATTTCCTAATGAAAGGTCCTGCTGTATGCCTGCAACTGCAACAATGTCCTTCACTCGCCTCTTCCACCTCGACTATGCGCACGTTTTGCGCCACGCGTTACTATTATACCGTTTACTGGGCGCCCTTGATCGCAACCAATGAGTCTTCTAATCAGGGCAATATTAATTTACCCACTATAGGGTGCCGACCAGTGTCCATATTTGAGCAACGCACTAACACTGTAGCGCGAGCGCCGCGCATCGATGACTGCACCGACGCGAGCCGTCGCGTGGCCAGCACGCCCCGGGTAGCCCGCCCCGTGCCGGCGTGTCCCGGGGCATCGTATGCGGCCAGTCTAGAACGTGACCGCCATGAGCGATGGCCGGCACGCGACCTCGCCTTTTTCATGGTGAGGTTGCACCGCCGCGGGTGCTAATCGCAGTGGGGAACCGCGATGACGCATTCCGTTGCCGGCTTATGCTCTCCGAAAGGGTTTCGCATGCCAAGAATAAGAATGTCTTGGGTCAGGCGACCTGCGTGTGGCTATAATATCACCGGCGGGATCTATATGCGGACGCAATAAATGAACAACCCCCGATCGACTGCTGAGCAGACACCGGTTTCAGAGCGCACAGTGCCCCTTCCACAGGGTTGAATCCTCGTGCAACACTGTACAGCCATTTGTTTTAGTGCAAAAGCCTTAGATGCCTCATCAAACGCGAGAACTGACCGTTGGCGGTGTCGTCGTCCCACGGTGTTGCCGTGAACACGAGTGATGCAAAAAATCATCATGCGATGAGGTCGCCTATGGTATTATAATGACGTCACAGGTAGTGATGGTTTGGAGAGTTATCATGGCGTCACATGATGACGTTATCACATGGCACCTTGGCTTGGTGAAAGTTGGGCCGATCACGGAGGCATTGCAGAACCAGGTGAGCTACAGAGCATAGAGTTTCCTACAATACTTACTAGAGGGAACTCTGGCGCTAGTGTCTATGGGAGCTGCAATGCATCGCGCTTCAGCCAGCATGGGAATCATGGGTAGTACACGGATTTGTCTAAACTTCGTTCTTTCGGCTCCGTTTGGCTCCGCGTCGCCTGCATCCGCTTTGTCGCAAAACGAAGTTCAGCAAAAATCAGCAGTTTCACTTCACCACTTTGGCTCACCGATTCAAATCTGGTCACGAAGTTCACAACGATCCATTCTTTTATCCGAAAGAAAACGAAAACATAGTAATAAACAAAGCCACAAGTGCGTTCGAAGCCCACAAGCACGAAGACTAGGCAAATCCGTGTACTACCCATCATTCCCATGGTGGCTGAACGATCGCAGCGCCAGAGTTCCCTCTAGGTCATTTTAGGAAACCCTATGCTGCAGAGAGCTTGTATTGCCTCGGATCTTGGAGGCTGTGGAAAACCACGTTAGGTGCAGCGAGCTTACGGAAGGGGCGGGGGCTTATCGCTACATCGACTGGGAAGCAAAGGTAAAAGAAAATGACTTTCGCCTTCGCGTCCTCTGAGGCGAATGCAAAATGAACCCTGTGAATCTTTTTTTTTGTTTCACAGTGCTTTTTGTGATACACATAAACAATACCAAGAACGACAGAGAGAGAATGATAAATGAAAGGCAGGGAGGTTAAGCAGGGCCTGGTAGGCTACCCTGCTCTGGGGAAGAGGGGAGGGGGAAGGAAAGTTGTAGAGCAGGAGGGAAGTCACTCTTTCAGCCCAAGAACAGTTGCGCGTTTGACTTCACAAACGACGACGAATCAGTCCGGTATCCTTGAGAAAACGCAACAGCGGCTTTGTTGCCTTTTGGAACTGTGATGGACAGCGCCATGGTCCTAATCCCTTCCCGACAGTGAAAGCGCTTCCGTCCAGTTGATTTAGCGCAGTGCGGAGGTGAAGCCACTCGTTTGCGTATGTCGGGCAGTAACACAAAAGGTGCTCAATAGGTTCGTCAACAGCACAGTCGTTGCAGTCGGCGTTGTCGGCCATCTCGATCTTAAATGAGATAGGCGTTGGTGAACGCTACACCCAGACGGCACAACACTATCTTCCTCCCTAGAAAGACCAAGTAGTAGCCGCAGTCGTAGAGATGGGCCGAGAAAATATAGTCGATGGTGTGTGAACTGTGATGTCTGCCACTTTTAGATGTGAAGCATCTTATAGGCGATGCGCAAAGCGCTGACCACGCCATCTGCCGCCATGGCTCGGAAGCGCTTGCGGGGCCCGGCGAACAGTGTTTCAGCGAGCGTCTACGCGTGTGCACGGATGGATGTGTTTTTCAACGTGATTTAACGACTCTCTCGGGCTTCAGCGATGTCGAAAAATGACTTCTGCGTTGTCGGCTGCTCAAACACATACAAAAACTCGCCAGGAACGCACTTCTACATGTTTCCGGTGCTATTTCATTAGCGAGAGCGACGGGGACGGTGGATTGCGGCTGTCCGACGCAAAAGGTAAGCAATCGCGCTTTGTTTAGGCAGTGCTAGAACGATTACCGTGTTTTCATTTCTCCAATTATGCCGCTACGTCTTCAGCGAACGCTACTACGTTTACATTTGGTCGCCTCGCCTGCATTGTAGACGCTACAATGCACATGAGGTTGTTATCACTGATAAGACGCGATGCCTAGGCTCTCTTGAAAAACGAATGGCGCGAAGCGCTATGCCAGAGAATGTGGGGCAGGTGGCGGCTCCTTTACAAAAGCGCCGTGGAATCACACGTGTGCTGCACGAAATGGACTGCATTCTACCTAATGATGGCACTGGAATGCGATCACCGGTGCAGAATGTTCGCTGTGCGCTCGCCTCAACTGTATGCATATTGGGTGTAAAACATGGCACCTGTTCGCACTGAAGGCTTTTGACAGGACATTCAACCTCCCTTTGAATGCCTCGTAACATGACTTCATGCTAATAAAAAACACCCTTGATGTATCCCACTAATACTCATTCGCTTTACAGAAGCTGTGTTATGAGTGGGGCCATAGGCGTGCTCACGGGGCGTGGGGGCTTTCCTATTTGCCTAAGAGGGGGGGGGGGGCGCAAAATCTGCCCCTTCTGCCCCAGCTGTCTGTCTGGCGCGGCTAAGACGCCACTCCTCCTGAAGGCGCACGCCAGAAGAAGCCTCATCCATCAGAGAAACCGACATTTTGAGCCAGAACTGTTTCAACCGCTTCAAACAGATCGCCGTAGAGTCTCTGGATGCATCTCATTCTGACGAAAATTTTGTTCCCGAACAAATTGCTGTCGAAGAGCTAAACGTATTCGTGAAGACAACAAAATATATTTTTTTCAGCGAAATTACAGGGGGTCGACGGACATGCACCGACGTTCTTCTCTGAAGACACCCAGCAAATACGTAGCCAAGCTGCTATGACAAGCTAGGTGACCATGTGCACCAGCTCCGCAGTGACTCAGTTCCGCGCCACTAGCGCAAGCTGCCGAGATATTTTTTCGCAAGTTTATCGTGCTGGTTTCAAAGTTTTACCAACGCTGACCATTCGCGTGGCCGCACCCGTGAAATCCATGTGCCGGTGCGACAGTGGTCCCTCAAAATCTACTATATAAACACATGGCACGTAAACGAAGCTACAGTGTCGAGAGAAAACGTTGGTTCATGCGTCAACGCATGCAGGCATTAGTGATCGGGACGTGGTAAGGAAAGCGGTGTACTTACGATAAGCTCCACTTCGTAAGGAAGCTTGTTCACGCTTGTCTGTGGCAAACACTTATCGCGTATAGTGACATTGTCGTCCCACACAGCTGTTACATCGGACACATGTCCGCTATTATAAAGCGCGGCTCCTTTGCGCACACTATCGCCGCAAAAGTAATTATCAGGGACGCGCACAAGCGGCAAATCGCACGCGCGCACTTCCGTCATGCTTGCAGTGAAAGGAGGCGTCCGCTACGCGACCCGTGTGCGGTTCCAACGGCCGCCGCTACGCGGCTTTCAGTGGCGCCCCTATAGGCGCTGCGCATCGCGAATAGCGGACTTCAATCCGGTGGTGGTGGTGTGCGGCGTGACCACCTTACTGCGCATGCGCAAACCGTCCCCACTTCCTCTCTCCACTCCCCCTCCCCCTTTCCCCTCTCCCTCTCCACATCACCTCTCCTCTTCCCTTCCCTTCTCCCTCCCCTTTCCCTTTCCCATCCCCATCTCTGCTAACCCTCCCCACTCCTCCTCTCCCCTTACCCCCTCTCATCCCCTCCCCTTTCCCTTCCCTCTTCCCTTTCCCCTCCCCCTCTCATTTCCCCTCTCCACTTCCCCTCTCCTCTTTCCTCCTCACCACTCCACCTCTGAAACGCGGGCTCTACATGCCGAAACACAGCTTCGCATCGCCTCATGGTCCCCTTTAGCGGGAGATGGTGTGATTTTTTTAGTTCTGCGCCAGCTTAATCAGATGTCGAGCCGCGTCAATCCTGGATAACGGTATAAAAACAAGGTTTGTCTCTACGTGTGCTTTTCTGGTAGCTTCATCGGCGAGGTCGTTGTCGGAGATAGCGCAATGACTTGATATCCACTGAAACACAACGCAGTGTCCTTTTTGAATCGCATAGTGCAGCATTTCTCGTATCTCCAACACAGTTTTTTCGTACGATCCTCGACGAAGTGCCCACGAAAGACATTGAGAACCACCTTTGAGTAGCAGAATACTGCCCATCGATTAGCCGGCTGTTGCTTGGTATAATCGACGGCACCTCGCAAGGTAGGAAGCTCCGAAGGAGTCGATGTGCTTAGATGAGAACAGAAAATGCAGGAACAGAGAAGCTCCACCCTTCTGCCTCCTCACGAAAGAATTTTAAAATGACATCAAGGAAAGCATTCATCAAATAAATGATTTTTTTATTTTCTTTAGACGAAAAGGCAAGTAACCAAAATCTTGAAAATTAGGCGTGGCGAACATCAAGAGTTATATTGCGAACCCCGACATCATCCTACACGGTGGTCCTACAATGCTGGTAATATAGATTTCATGTCGCGAGCACTTAGTTACGACCGGTGTGTTTCTAGGTCTCCAAACATGCGCGGAGGCACCGGCTCACGCTTCGCAGGAATTATTATTGAATATTTCTTTACAAGCGCACATCAAGGCCCATGCATTACATACTATGATACATGCACCTTCCGCCTACAAATGTGACAACTTCGGGCCATAATACCCACTGGTTCGGTTACTTATGACTACCAATAAAATGGCACCGGTGAAATTGCTATAAAACACAAACGTAGGCGTATTAGCTTGGTTAATCAACCTCTCGTGTGGTCACCATCAGAGGAAGAGGAAGGTAACTTCATTAGGGTAGAAGACACTGACAATAGCTACACGACCATCTCTCGCAGAGATGCGAAAAACTCGTTCGGAGGCAATCTGACAACATGGGCTCGCAGATGCATTTTATCCACTACTTTTACGGTGATCAAATTTTCGTCTTCAGGCAGTAGCCTCGTGCTTCTGGGAATGGTGAATGTTTCTCTTCCTTCGAAAACACAATAATCGAGTCGCTGATATATGCGTACAAGAATTTGGTGTCGGAATTCGCGCAGCTCATTCCGGGATTTATTACGATATAATGGTTTTCTCGAAGAACGGAGAGCAACATGTAGGACGCAGAGGAAGAGTGGGGCTCTGCAAAACGTTAACATTTGCGCTCTGCACCGCTCATTACAATCGCACAGTGAACTCCACAGAGAGCTGTACATCCCTGCTTCAGACGGCGTTAGCGCGGTCTTAAATGCAGCAAATTGATAGCGCGGAAAGAAAGTAAGAAAAGTGTTTAATACTTCCACCTCAAAATTCTGTGCGGAGAACTGGGCCACATGTAGACGTTAGAGAAGTAAAATAAAGCGCAGAGCAACAAGTGTTGCCATTAATTGTGCAAAACGGATAACATGAGGGTACAGGAAATGGCAGCCCTATATATATTGATTTGAGGTGATTTTTATATTGATAGAGCTGATCAGATGACTTGCTTTTCAAAACTGTTTGCTTTAAATCATGGACGAATCTACACAAACGGATTGTGCAGGCTGGGCCACCCTATATCGCAAAAACACAGCAGTGTTTAATACCATTTTGAAATATTACCGTGAAGATTAAAAAGTACAACCAAATTCAACCTGATCATCTAAGCATTGCCTCAGCAAACTTCCCAGTCTTTGTTTGGCGTTGTAGATAAGGTACCAGAGTCATAGCAGATTCGTCATACTCATCGTATACGATGAGTATGACGAATCTGCTATGACTCTGGTACCTTAAATTCTCGCTTATTCAACAAAACATGTCGCTGACAAAGCAAGGTACTTCGCAGAAGTCTTCAGGATAAGCCGAGTGCCAATTTCTTTACTGTTAGAGCCCTCTATAAAGTTTTAAATATCTTAAGAAGACCAAGTTCAGTCGATCAATACTTAAGGAAACCACATTGAGCTGGTTGTGTATAGTTAAAAGATTATAAATGACTATGAATTTATCAGCCAGGTGTCGTCCCTTGTCCTCCGACTTTTCCCAGCTTGGGTGGGGGGTGGACGGAAAAGCGGTGAAGGGGCCCTGTACTACTCCTGTCCGGTTCCTCAAGTAAATAGCCTACGTAAACTGTGTAAGCTCGCATTTTCCTTGAAAAATTGTGTGATTATAACGTTAAACTTCCCCGCATTGTTGCCTTCCGTACAGGCCGTTAGCTGTTAATGACTGGTCGAAATTTTCTGGGTCATGCTCACAGCACTTCCTCGTAAAACGATACAACAAATGACGTGTAAGTGATCCGCCGCGTAATTACCACTTACGCATGACTGCGAAAAAAAAATGAACTACATTGAATACGGCGTATTGTTTAGAATGGGTCCTTCGTTATTTGTCGAAAATTTTCAATGTGCCATAAAATTTCCTCCTTGTGACTAGATGTCACAAGTCTGCGAAAACGCGGGTCGTGAAAATGAAGTGTGCACAATAAGCAGCACATTACTGTGCTGAACAATAACTCAATTTTTTCGGAATAGCCAATCACATAGGCAGCGTCTGCTTATAGCAACGGGCGAGGTGGATTCATATGTGCATAATAGACACTTTCAGTTATAGTATAACGATTTGGAGCTGTTGTGCGCGTGTACAACTCTCTATGAACTATCGTTGCTGACAGAGAGGTAGAGAGAGAAAAAATTCACCAGGCCTGCGCGGAAAGCTCAGCACAGTCGCAGGGAAAGCTGGAAGAGCGACATTTAAAGAGCCCGTTATAAACTCCCTCAGGACAAGTACACTAGCAACGTACCCACTACGCCCTAAATCATAACTTTTGTGAAGTTCGGAAGCACCCACCACGACATTATTCCCCAGTCTGCGGAAAAGCAAGGTACCATCTGTAAGGCATTATGTGCACTTTGTTGATGCGACGGCTGATGACGATGAAGAATTATGGCTGAGCCCTTTGTAATGGGTTGGAAGCTTTAAACGACCCACTAGGTACGTAATTCGCATGGTGTGATGCCCGGTCGTTATTTCACTCTCCCAACCACGCTATATAACTTACCTTAACGTGAGAAAGAGAAAGAGAGGGGGACAGAGCTTTATTGAGACCCCGAGAAAATGGATCATAGGAGCCTTATGTGCTTCATTGGCAACCAATAGAAGTGCACTTGCGAGGAACCCACTGCGCTATAAATAATCATAATCTTTTTTTGAAGTAGGGAAGCGGCCACTATGCCGTTTGTTTTATTGTGCGGACAACCGTGGTACCCGCTAAACACCTGAAAGGCATTATGTGCACTTTGTTGATGCTGTGGCTTATGCCGACGAAGAATTATGGTCGATATCTTTGTAATGGGTTGGAAGCATTCAACAACCGACTCGTTGCACAATTCGCATAGTGTGTCGCCTGGTTACGGAATTCGCGTTGTGTGATGCCTGGTTGTCATTTTACTCTTCTACCACGCGACATTACACATGTTAATGTGGTTATTTCGCAACATGAAGCCTGTATAGAGTCTTTTTGCAAAGCAGTTTCAATCACCGACGCGGCTCTGAGGTAGAACACTGGGCTCCAACGCAGAGGACCCAGGTTCTAACCCCGTTCCATCTTGGAAATTTTTTTATTTCGTCTTTTTTTTATTTGGTGCGATAACGGTTATGGACACCATCGGTGACGGTGGCGGCGGACAACTACGGCGCCAAAAACGGCCCTTGTTGTGATCTCATAACAGCTTTCGCTGCAATACACATTATTAGGAACCTTTGGAGGTGGGTAGCCCACCCAAAGGAGGTGGGCTACCCACCTCCTTTGGAGGTGGGTAGCCTTCTTAGTCAAGAAAACCGTGGACACTGATCATCTCGCTGGTGAGGTAGATCAAGTAACGGGGCAAACTTGAAAGCGGGGCTTCTCAATGTGCTCGAGTCCACTGCCTTGTTACAAGCCGCCGCGATCGCTGCAGGCTACTATATGATAAGCAAAGTGAAGTAGGCTAATCGGACCCTAAAGTGGGAATCTATTTAAG
This sequence comes from Rhipicephalus sanguineus, assembly GCF_013339695.2. Taxonomy (NCBI): domain Eukaryota; kingdom Metazoa; phylum Arthropoda; class Arachnida; order Ixodida; family Ixodidae; genus Rhipicephalus; species Rhipicephalus sanguineus. Next base: position 153,248,783 of record NC_051183.1, read on the forward strand.
CTGTGCTGGATAGGCACAACTAAAATACTGGACACTTCTGCACACTCATCAACTCACAGCAGCTTGGATATGGTGCAGTGGCAATGCGGTTCATTTTTAAAGAAAGAAACTGAATTTTCTGAAAAATGGAGAGCGTTTGATCAGGCTATAAACATTTACTGGTTCCCGCCCATATTTGTGTCGCTGATTACTTAAATTTCAGGCCAGGCAGAACAAAATAAAAACATGACAGACTTCTGTGATGTTATAGAGCCCCTGCTGAGCTATAGCCTCTTCGCAATGCTCGAGCGCAAGGAGTGCACGCGTGGAAAAGGCAGCCTATTTTTTCTGTCTATTTCTTTCTCTGTCTTTCCATCTTTCTTTTTGTTTTTCTTTCCTTTCTTTCTTAATTTGCTCAGTGAGAATGCTATCGCACAGCGCCCAGTCAAACCCTCGAACACATTCCTGTAATTCAAGGAGTCGCAGCTGCGGCTTTTTGGGATGGCGGTCACACTGGAACGCATTTTTCGCTGCTGTAGATTTATTTCTGTAGATTTTATTGCTGCAATGTACGAAAACGACATTTTCAGAAAACTAGATGTATTTATATACGATAGTAACGACGGCCGCCAAAGGGTCCGACATTACTCTCATAATAAGGCTGAAACGACGCCGTACAGCGTTTTCAGTATACGAAGGTCAGATGAGAGCTCGCCGAAAACCAACATAGCAAGTTCCCAATGGCAGCAACAGAAAACCAGCAAACTCTCGTTTTTCCCCGCCAGGTGTAAAGATAAGGAGCCCGCCACACGTCTCGCACGCTTCGAGTTCACTCAACCTTCCCAGACCGGCAAACCTTGACAACTCAACTGCGCAAGCGTGTGCGCTTCATATAACGCACCCTTTCTACAAGAAAACTGAGGCAGGTCAGACAGACGACATGAAGTGATCGCACCTAAAATGTGGGATAAAAGTGAGTGATTGTTCGATTGATTGATATTTACGCCCCAAACAAACCTAAGGATAGGCTACTTAAGAGAGATCTCAGTTCAGGCCTTCAGAAAAGCTTCTGCGCAATCTCAGATTTGTTGACGTCACAGCTTTAACCAATTTCAGCATTTTATGAAGTATTCTATGTTTTCACGGCCAACAAACATGTAGTTTCATGAAAATAATGAGCAGAATTCGTATGCGCGAACTAATTCGTCACAGTCATAAAGTTTTAAGGAAAGATGATGACTTTTTAGCGGCTCCTTTTTCTTTGTTAGACACAATATTAATGAGGACTAACAGAAAATAATGCCAAGGAAAGTATAGGGGGGGGGGGGGTATTTGTGGTAATTAGAATGTAAATGTGAAGAAAGTAAAGTGGACGAAAAGATAACTTGCCGCCGGCAGGGATGTTGTCCTGTGGGACACTCTGAACTTGATTGTCACTTGGCAGGCCATGGTAGCGACATCACCTGGGGAACTGTCGGCTGAGACAGATTCATCGGAGTAAATGTGCGCCCTTTGATCGTATTGCTCGTTCAGTAGTGATCAACGAGGTTAGGTTGGGAAGCTGGCCTTCGCCTTCGAGTCGTATGAGGCGAATGCATAAGGGACCCTATGAGTTTTTTTGTTTATAGGTACTTTTTATTATGAAACTCACTCCCCTCTACAATTCCGTGGTTTTAGAGGGCATGCCAAAGAATAAAGTGCACTAATACTTCCAACTCACACATGTTATCTTGACCCTATATACGTTGTTTGCTCTGTTTCAGAGATGAACGAAAATCGCCTAATATCAACAATTGGTCATTTCTTTGCAATCGAGTTATCCAAGGCTTGGTCGTCGCTAAAGCATTACTTCTTGGATGCCTATGTTCATTTTTCTTAAAAACGTGTACTTACATCGCCTTGAAAGTAGCACGGAACCAAATTGCGCAAGAAGTTGACAAGCAATCGACGCGCTAATGTTATTTTGTAGCGTCAATACTGCAGCGCCTGCTCTTCCCCTTCCAGATTGATGCAGCCGTGGTTTAAGCGGCTACATCAATTCATTTCCACTTGCACTTTATATAGACGCCACTTCCACCCCTTTCAAGGAAGCGAAAACGAAGACACATCCGCTATCGGTGTTTAAATTAGCGAGCCCTGCACGGCGTTACCGAACCCCTACAGTTGCGGGACACACCACGGTGTAGCGGTCACGAAGGCGTCAAAAAGCGAGCCGCCTTGGAAGTCGTGTTTTCGAGCCTTAGAGCTGCGAAATGGCATTGGCCCGGTGAAAACCGGTCCGAACGCGGCAGCGACGTGCTCGCGAGTAAAGCACGGCGGGAGTAATACGCACTTTGCTACATTGTAGGCAGCGGGGCCCGACACACCGAGGCCGGCGAGAAACCGATAGCGACCAATGCTTTATTCCTTCTCCGTTTCTCTATCTTGATCGAACTTGATTCTTAGATTTTTATGCCTCGGAATTTCGCGGACACCTGCGTCGATGAGCATCGGCAAATGTGTTCCGAACAACCACCAAGATCTCGGGACGCGTTTAAGTGAGCCCGGTTTCTGTGCTTAGGTTAGGCTTTTCCAGGCCTATGACTGCCTATCTGTACTTTTTTGGCTGGGACGATGCTGCTGGCCCGGCTATCAGTCTCAGCGGATTGGAATGAAGTTCTCGAGAATGCTAAGTGCTAGCAGGGGAAGGGAAACGCAAAGGAACAAGCAAATCGAAAAACGTACTCGCGGTCTTTTCCCTTCGTAAGCCGGGCTTTTATCAGATTCGATAAGCAAAGCACGTTTATTAGCAACGCGAGTCGTTGGTTCACGGTCGTGCTTTGGTCTAAAGACCGAGCAGATTTAGCTTTGTCGTCCGGCGAAGTTTTCGGTCGGCTTAGCGCGAACTTTGATACTCAACTAGCAGCGAAATCCTAAAAGCAATTTGAGCTACACCTTAATATCATAGTTCTCCGTGTTAGAATTATAAACCGTGTAATTTTTCTGTTTAATTCTCTTCCCCATAGTTTCTGATGTTGCAACAATTGCTGCTGCTTCTCATTTGCTTGGTTACGTATACTTGGTGAAATTCCTCTAAATTTAAAATACATCCCCTGCAGAAACTTGAGATTCACACAAAGTGTTCTTACCATAAATCGATTGCGCTTTTAGGCAATCAGTCTGTAACAATATGCACTGGCTGTTTTGTTATAGAAACCGTAGGCGAAAAAATTCGGCAGATCCCACGCACCGTGGGAGTTGATGTTATGCGAATCATGCGGCGGGTAGGCGACTGTGGCGTAACTTTTTTTTATTGAGCGACACGTTACAAAATGACGCTAAAGATTTGTATAAATTTTACACGCACACATATATATGTTGAAGATCCGCATATGTGTTATATAACCAGTTGTTTACGGTTGGGTAACGCTGCCAATGGCAACGTGGGTATTACCAACACCAGAAGCGGTAAGCTGATACGTAGTGCTTATACGTGTCCCGAGAACGCACGCACGTTTCAAGAACCCGTGTGCATGTGTGCAAGACGTTCTTGATAATTCTTGAACAAGGTCATCATCACCGTGATCAGTGAGCACCAGCAGCTGGTCATGACTTAATTGTTATAGGATCCGGTCGTGATCATGGTGACGAGGGGTCCATGTGTAGTGAAGTATGTGGTATAGTAGAGCTGTTAAGATTCGTGGATGCCTCGGTCATTTCGCCGACAAATTGTCTGTCGACAGAGCCAGCGACATGTCGAAACCTGAAGCCACCCTTCGTGTTGGTGAGGTATAGGCCGTCGAGGCTGGTAGGCCTGGATAGTGCTACGTAGACCAACATCAGTGGATGGTGTTTGTAGTATTCGTCGAATACCTGGGCGTATGTGGTCTACGTAGCCTCGTCTGCAAAGCGACTGTCAATCAATCTGGCATCATCCTCGGTCAGCATGAAGCCATTGCCCAGCCTCGTAAGAAATGAAGAGGACACTGCGTCGTTCTCGTGGACGAAGTGCACTTTACGGTGCGGTGGTGTGGATATCATATGTAACGTTCGTTAATGTATTCCTCCGGGGTCGAGCAATGTTTCAATATAGCTTGGCGAATCATAGGAATACAAACGTAATGTTTATTAGACTGCTATAAAAGCGGAGCCAACACTGGAAGTACACACGTTAATCTGATATGACGCCTGTATCGTAGGAGTACACATCGTAGAGCATCATGTAGTGTTTATTGCTTTCTTGTAAAATTAGATAGCCAGCACCACAACTCCAATTGACGTTGCACCGATATTACACCTGCGTAGGCTGTTTTTCCAAACCAGTTCATAGACCTGGCGTGGTTCAGTGGTAGAATGCCTGATTGGCACGCAGAATGCTTGGGTGCGATTCCTGCCGGGATCCTAATTTTCATTATTTCCATTCGTTGAGTCAACGCTGCCGATGTGGGTTTTTCCTTAACGTTCTAGCATTTAAGTTACCAATGTCTGTTCTCGCCGTTCCTGGGTAGATATAAACTGTCAATCACCTGTGGCGCATACCCGTACACCGCGGCCCGTGGCAAACGGGTATGTGCCACACGTGTCTAGTGGAAAGGGTTTGACGACGTACGCGACAGGATTTTACCGCTATTCATGTCATGACCCGGCAATCATATTCGTCAAATCCTCTTACCCTCCCATGCAAATTTGGTCAACAACAAGTTAAGGAGGCGATCATGAGAGCACCCAAACGTAGGCGGCTAGATAGATAGATAGATAGATAGATAGATAGATAGATAGATAGATAGATAGATAGATAGATAGATAGATAGATAGATAGATAGATAGATAGATAGATAGATAGATAGATAGATAGATAGATAGATAGATAGATAGATAGATAGATAGATAGATAGAAACGCTCAAAGTGCCAGAGGTTCGCTAAGAAATGCTTCGCATTTAAAACGCTGTGTTGCTGCGGAGGAGTGAATTCTGCTCATTTCAACACTGACAAAGTTGTGTGCTATTGTAAAGCAATGTCCGAGTAACTCACCGCAGAATCAAGACACAAAACTGTCTCATCAAACGTCATCTAAAAGTTCTGTGTATTAGGAATACTTTATTATTAGGGTCAGAATGAATATTAATCTCCTTATGCACGTTAGCGTGGGCCCGAATTCAATTAGGCCAACGTTCCTTACTTCCAGTAACTCTAATTGAAACTGGCGTGTAGCATAGCGCGGAAACAAAAAGGACACAGAAGTTTTTTAGCGAAATTAGACAGAGACATGTGAGAACACCTCACGGGGTTCACAGTTTTTAAAAAGGGTTTAGGTTTGTGCACGAATTTTTTTAGTGCTTCTTCACTGCCCAAGCATGAGGTTTCAAAAGGAGTGTGATGATGCATTCACAATTTTTCGCGAGTGTTTAAAACCTCTTGACGTGACTTTTGAAGTGCCAGTTGATGATACACTACGGTTTCTTGACGTTCAATTTATGTTAACCCATACCTTACCTTGCTGGTCCTACAGCCCAAGAGCTAACAAACCCCTTCCGCAATATCATTCCACTAATTCCAGGTGGTGAAGAGGGGCATAACTAACCTCTGCTTCAAAAATGCCATCATAAGATTGTGTCACGTCACCTAATGAAGGCAAGTTTCAATCGAAAGTCACACGTCTTAAAGACGCCGGCTGTACTAAAGATGTGATGGTGTCAGTAGCGAAAAAAAATCGCAGCATATCCACGGAGTGAATGATGATGAGTGGGCGAAGCTGCGGATGTTCATCGGTAAACCGTGAATCTTCCGTGAATTCTGCCCAGTACATCATCACCGACGTGAGATAGGGCGCGTTTATACTAAAGGTTCGATGAGTTATGACGACTTGCAGCTCACTTTAATTTTACATGTACAACAGAGCAGCAAGTTGGGCTAGTTGGTTGATGTTCATTCTTCAAAGGTATGCTGCGCTAAAAGGAACAAGGACACAGAAAAGGGGGGACAACACATGCGCAGACTCACAACTGAAATTTTATTGAGGGCGTGTGTAAGCGATCCGTCGGTGCAGCTTGCTGACTGTGAAGTGCAGTATCTAGATTCTAGGTTTTGACATGATGGTTGACGCGTTCACGTGACCAGTTTTTGCCGAATGAGCTCATCCTTTTTTTAATCTTCAGTGTATATATGTCACCCTTCGCTCAATAAAATTTCAGTTGTGAGTCTGCGCATGTGTTGTCCCCCCTTTTCTGTGTCCTTGTTCCTTTTAGCGCAGCATACCTTTGAAGAATTTACATGTACGCTGTGAATTTTCATTGTTTAGAAAACCATTGCTTTAGAAAACATCTGGCGTCTTTCGTTAAGCAGCTGGCGTCTTTTCCTCTTGCTTTAGAAACATCTGGCGTTCTTCCGTTTTGCTTTTACAAAACATCTGGCGTCTTTCGTTGGTTTATTTCATCAATCAACAGCGTTTTGAACAAAATTGTTATTGATTAATCACGCACAGGAGAAATCTCACCAGGCACTACCTTGGAGGTAAAGAATGGCTGCTAATGGGAATGAGAGACAGAAGAAGTCGGCTTTTAGCTACCGCTGCGAATTTTTTATTGTTCAACAACGCACAGGAAAAATCTCCCACCGGCACCACCTTGGAGGTCAAAGAGTAAGACTGGTTACGGACTACGACTACGACTACGAGGGACGAACGGGTGCCGCCTTAAGGAGCTTCGCCCCTAAAAATTACACCATCTCCCACTAAAGGGGACCATGAGGTGATGCGAAGCAGCGTTTCGAAATGTCGAGCCCGCGTTTCATCCGTAACACTTTCTCGCCGACGCCGCCATTTGCGCTGGGCTTCCCTAGCCCGGAGCTCGGGGTCCGCTTGCCGACGTTTACGTCACGCTTCGGCGCGTCGAGCCTTCCGCTGCTCCGCGACCTCGGCAGGCGTTAACGATATTACTGCAACTGGCGCCGACGTTGACGTTGGAACTCATGACACCGGCGCTGCCAGCGCAGTGACAGCGTGTGTACGACCTAACGCGAGCCTTTTATCTAAACGAGGAGAGCGAGGGGAGAGAGGGAGCGGAGAGGAGGTGTGTGGAGAGGGTTTGCGCATGCGCAGTAAGGGTGGTCACGCCGCGCACCGGGTTGAACTCCGCCATAAGCTGCTTCGCATCTAAATGTTGCTGAACGCAGGAACGCTGGAATAATAGAGGTGCCCCGAGACAAACGGGCGAGTTAGCAGCCGTGAGCACAGGAGAACTGCGGTGATACCTTATATCCACCAGTTACCTCACAGCTTGAAAACGTTAGGAGTCCGAGAAAAGGTAAGGGTTGTCTTTTCAGCTCCAAAGAAGCTGAAAGAAGCTGATGTTCTAATAAAAACAGCGAAAATGTCCAGGCTAGAAAAAACGCGAAACACGCTCTCCGACGGGCTAAGTTTCGGGAGTTCCGCGTTTGCTCTGTGTAGCGTCTTCTGGCATAGCAGTCCAGGGGCGTTGTTTCGTCGAGTTTGCGATAGATGGCGTGACGTGCGATGCCGATATGGCGCTACGCATGGAATTCGCTGTGTTCTGGTCTATAGGAAACGCGCCGTATGGGACGGTCGTAGCAATGGCGCGTTGCCGGAGAAACGAAGGTAAAATTTCGAGCCTGGTGGCAAACATGTCACCTACCCGTTATAAAGGGGACGCTCATAGCATCCATCCAATTATCCTAGAGCATTGCGAGAGGAAGGTGTGAAAGATAAAAGGCGCGTCTATATTGCCTCCGTTATGTGTTTGGCGGTAGCTCAGTTGGGTAAACGCCAGCGAGCCATCGTCGCGGACTGGGAGTTCTTGGGTTCAACTCCTGCCAACGGAACCTTGTCTTATAGTTTTTTTTGCCATCTGATGGCGTTCATTTTGCTGAGGTATTTCTGCGACGGAAATATGTCATGAAAGTCTTGGTGGACCCCTGCGTAAAACACTTTCGTGCTAAAAATCATGGACTTCACAAGGGTGTGTTTCGGTACGTGTATGATTATTTAATGTTACTGGATAGGTAAGACTACCACAGAGTGCGCATTGACGTCCTGAAGGTTTTCAAGAAGTGTGGCTCTGGAGTGAACTTCACTTTTGAACTTGCCAAGGACAAACAATCGCAACTTCTTGACCTGAAGCGGCGATTCTCCGCCTGACATGTATGTTGGGGCTGTTTCTCTAGGTCGACTACGCCACTCCTCCAGTATTAATCGGCTCACTCGAAGACTGTTAAAAATGGCATAGCGCTTGTATGTATCAACTCTGTCCTATAAAAATCCTCTCCTCACCCTCTTTGTGTCAGCTTTGCACTACAGATCAATAGACTAAATTCCGCTGGGTTGCCTGATAATCTGTTGGGCTCTGTTTACGAGAAGCTTGTCAGATGGGCGAAATCTGGGTGCCTTTCAGGGCCTCACATTGACAAGGCGGAGAAAGGGAAAGGGAAGGTCACTGTTAGGCCTTACATGCATAAGACCTCGCGCTGGTTAAAAAAATTACACCATCTCCCACTAAAGTGAACCATATGTAGATGCGAAGCAGCGGGGAGATGGTTCGCTTCAGCGGGAGATGGTGTAATGCTTTTTTTAGGAGCTGGCTCGCCAGGTTCTTAAACTGGGGCGAAGTCCCGCGCAGTAAGGTGCATCCATCCATTCAAAGCGTCGTGGAACGATAAGAAAAACGCTACGCGCGTCGTGTCTTCCCTCTAGCCTGGCCAATAATTCTCACAGGGCGAGCGGGGAACGCGGTCGACAGGCGCATGAGAGGGGGCAGCGTAGGAGAGAAGAGACAGGAGGAGGGGACGCGCATGCGCTGGCGCTCAACGCGGCGTTGCGCAGGAGAGAATGAGGAGCGTGAGAGGGGGGGGAGCGTAGGAGAAGAGAGGAGGGGGAGGAGGATGCGCATGCGCAGTATGGGTGGTCACGCCGCACACCACTACCACCACCGGATTGAACTTTGCCATAAGCTGCTTCGCATCTAAAAAATCACAGCATATCCACGGGGTGAATGATGATGAGTGGGGCGAAGCTACGGAGGGAATCATCTGTAAACCGTGAAACTCTTCCGTGAAATGCGCCCAGTACACAATATAAAGAGTGTGAAACATCGTGTATATATTAAACATCAAACTTTTATTGTACTGTTGGTTTACGTGGTCCCTTCATTATCACTTGTGATCGGTGAAATGCAAGGAAGAAGTCCGCTCCCGAGCGAAAGAGCGCCAAGAGCGACCGCATTCCCCGCTCGCCCTGTGCGAATTAAAGGCAAGGCTAGAGGGAAGACAGGACGCGCGTTCCACGACGCGAGGTCGGTAGCATGCCCAACGAGAGCCAACGGAACGCGATCGTGCAAGTGCTCCGGCCTCGCATCGCCTCATGGTTCCATTTAGCGTCCCAAAACCAAACATATTGCTCAAGGTGTGCCTTGCGTTTTCGTAGAAATAATTTCTTTATCATGTACATTAAGACGAAAAGTTGAAAGCTCACTAGAGTGTATCGCCCGCAAAGTATGTCTTTTAGTGTGATTTAACTCTCGTACGGCAGGGTCCTCGCGCCGTTGCCGGTCCACCTCGCCCGTTGACGATCGGGCGAGGTGGCTGCATGCAACTACTACTACTACACTTTAAGAAAAACATCTGGCGTTCTTTCGTTCTGCTTTTACAAAACATCTGGCGTCTTTCGTTGGTTTATTTCATCAATCAACGGCGTTTTGAACAAAATTTTTATTGTTTAATCACGCACAGGAGAAATCTCACCAGGCACTACCTTGGAGGTAAACAGTGGCTGCTAATGGCAATGAGAGACAGAAGAAGTCGGCTTTTAGCTAACACTTACACTTCTACTTCTACTAACGTTTCCTACTGGAACATGCCAATGGCTGCTAATGGGGAATGAGAGACAGAAGAATTCGGCTTTTAGTTAACGCGCACGCTGCGAATTTTTTATTGTTCAACAACGCACAGGAGAAATCTCCCACCGGCACCACCTTGGAGGTCAAAGCGTAAGACTTGTTACTCACTACTACGACCACGACGTTCATAATGAAACAGCGCAAAAGACGAGCACACAGAAAGACTAGACAACACAAGCGCTGAAGTCTTTCTGTGTGCTCGTCTTTTGCGCTGTTTCATTATGAACGCAAACCAACTAGCCCAACTCTCCCTTTTGCTACGACCACGACGACTACGAGGGACGAACGGGTGCCGCCTTAAGGAGCTTCGCCCCTAAAATGCCCAGGCCTGCGCCGAACACGCAGCACATTCACAGCGAAAGGTGGGAGAGCGGCCTTTGAGCCCGTTGTAGACTATCTTGAGGCAGCTAATACCAGGGCACATGCAAGGTGGCCACTACGCCATAAACTACCGTAACTTTCATGAAATAGGGAAGCATCCCCTATGCCGTTATTCGTCATTCTGCGGATAAGCAAGGTACCCGCTACACATCTGTAAGACATTATGTGCACTTTAATCGTGATGTGGGTGATGACGATGAACTATGGCTGAACCTTTTATAATGGATTGGAAGCATTCAACAACCCACTCGTTGCGCAATTCGCATTGCGTGGCATCTGGTTGTTATTTTGCCCTTCTATGACGCTATATTACATATGTTAACACGATTCCTTGCCCGACATAACACCTTTATAGGGTATTTTTGCGAAGGAGCTTCAAGCACCAGCGTTGCTCTGTGGTAGAATACTCGACTGCCTCGCAGAAGGCCCGGGTTCAAATCCGATCTGTTCCTAGAAGTTTTTCCTGATTTCATTTTTAAATGCGAATGCATTTCTTAGTCGGGCTATGTGAGGTATCCGGCGTTGTCCGCGCGCCTCTCCGCTCTCACTCCCTCTCCCATAGCAACAGCTGCGGGCGCGCGCGCTTATCCTCGCCCCTAGCAAACCAAGCAGGTGGTGCGTGCGGAGAAGCGGAGAGTGAGTGGAGAGGAGGAGCGCGCTCTGGCGTGTGTGGAGAGAGTGTAGGAGAGGGTAGGTGCAGTGCTTCGCCGCTCCTTCTCTTGCCGTTCGCTCTCTCTCCTCCCTGCGCCACCGCCTCAATGCAGTGCGTTTGAAACGCGTTTGTAGCGTTTGTGCTGCCTTGGCACAGCCTGAAAACAGCGCGTTCTAAACGCGTTTGTGCTGCATTGAAGGCGGTGGCAACATCCCTGAGGTGATTACGAACGCACGTAGGAAGCGTTCGTTGAAAGAGGCGCCCAAAAGGGAGACACTTGAGCGCGTCGATGTGTCCAGCTTTACGCCATTAAAATTACTACGCCGTGTACTCTCGGCGCAAGAAATGCATTCGCATTTCCTCACGATTCCCTTCGGGGAGGTGGGGGCATTTTTCTTATTCGTGGCGATATCTATTATGGACACAAGACATTGGACAGATTTAGTTGAGCGTCCGCAGCAACGTACGGACGCAGCTTGCCATAGGAAATTGCTGGCAGGCTGCGTCCGTACGTTGTTGCGGACGCTCAACTAAATCTGTCCATTTTTAGTTGGGCGTACGTAACGAGCCTACGTACGTAGCACGGCTGTGGGCGAGAAGTGCGCACGCGCACTACTTAACGTATATATTCCAGGTATGCACGCGTACGCCCGTAGCTAGACGCTGCGTACGTAACGCAACGCTTACTACATTGCGTTCTCGCGAGACCTCGAACAAACCAGAAACGAGAACACATGGCGGCTGCAGTGGCGTTCGACGCAGACAGCAACAGTGAACCCGATGCAAGTCGTGTGTACTCCACATCGAAAGGCCGCGTTTCCTTGCGAGACAAGGCACAATCAAGTGGCACGTTCCGGCGTCCTGAAGCCTGGCGTCCCACAAAAATCCTCAAGCAACCGTCTTCGACAGCTTGTGTGCGCGAACGCGTTATCTCTTTCTGTCAGGCCTCTCGGTGAATGACGCCGTAAAAAAAATCAGAACGTGAGCTTGGTTCGTACTTTTATTCATGCTGCAACATAACGCACCTTGAGCGTTGTGCGAGCTTTGGCTCCTTGAAAGTGCTGCTAGTAGATCTGAATGTCAAGAATACCTGCAATGCGATCAGTTGCTGTAAGGTATGCTAAGCCTCATTCACAGCCGCGCTGTGAATGCTAGGTAGGTGGTGGGTGGACGCAAAGAATAACAGCCACCACCGGTGGTATCTGTCGCTCAGGTTAGCACCATCGCTTCATCTTAAAAAGCGAGGTTGAGGGCACGGAACCTTACCCGCGGTTGGATGTGCTATGGCTTGGTTCGTGATGATAGTCAGTGAGAGTGGCCGACGTTTCAAGAGTTTTTTTTTTCTCTTTTCCTTTTTTCTTATTTCGCGCGATAGTGGTTACGGACTCTGTCAATTTGCACAGCCTGGATAATTTTGGCGGGATAGAGCCTTGCTCCAGTAGGCCGCCCTTCTGCGACATGAACCATAAGGTAAAATTCGTCCAGTGCCAAAAGGGCGTACTTTGCAACACTCCACTTTCTTGTGGAAAGGTATACATAGGGCAAACTGGGCGATACCTTAACGAGCGCCGAAGAGAACACAATGATAATGTCAAGAACGGTTCCAACGGTCATATCGAAACTCACTGCCTAAGGTGCTCGTGCACGCCGAAATTTGATCAGTGCACCGTCTTATCCCGCAACCATAATAAATCGGTGAGACTCATAGCAGAAGCCAAATCGCTTGGGAACGCGCACAATCATGTGGTAGCATAGCTTCATTGACATTATCTAAGAAAGAGAGACAGTTTTTGAGTGCTCAGTAATTTGTAATGCTCAGGCCCTGTGTCATATGTGCTTCAGCGTATATGTATGACGCTCCCCTTGGTTTTCTAATAAACAAGTTGAAAGTTGCGCTCTGTGTATCCCGTCTCTTCTCAAAGCGCATCCACATGATAGTTCTCATGGGCGTTAGTCCTAGCGAAAATCGCATCCAGTGCTCTACCATAAGCATGCCGAGTTTTCCTGGTGTAGATAGGCTTTTCTGGGATCGTAAGTTGGGCAGTTCCGGATAGACATTTATGAAAAAATGCAAGACAGCTATCTTTTCTACGAGATTCTAGGGTTGGAATAGGGTGCTGACTCATTACGGAAGTGACGGAGTCATGTCTTTGATACATAATAAAAATATTACACATTGCCTTCCTCTGGACACGCTCAAACTGCACCGTTACCTTTATTTATGGATCCCATACATTTGAGACGTACACTCTAAGCCGCAAAGGACGAAAAGGGGTCTGTGGTTCGTCCTTTTGGGGGGTAACTGCACTGCCACAACCATTACTCCCTAAAGGATGAACGATTCGTCCTTTAGGGAGTAACTGTCAGGGGACGAACTGTTAGTCCTCAGTTGTTTTGAGGGACGAAATGTCGGGTGTAAAAGTTACCCCTTTTAGGGAGTAACTGATTTATTCCTCTTTTTGCATGGTAGCTGCGTAGGGACGAACTGTTACCCCTGATGGGACTAACAGTTGCTCCTTCTCGATAAAAAAAAATCAATTTATTACAGTTTCTGGTTGGATTACCGAGAATTTGGAGGTTGATACACGCATTTGACGACATATACAATTAATACACAGAAATAAATTCAGAAGTAAACTACAGAACATTCACAACAAACACACAGGATTCGAACTCGTGACCATTGAATCAGCAGTCGCGTACGCTAACCACTATACCACAGGCCAGTATGTAGCAGAGTGATTATTACCGGGGCTATATATGAACAGGCACCGTCTGGAAGCTGCGCGTTCTGCCATGTTAATCAAGGTAGTAAGATTTGTTATATTAGACTTCAGCCTTCAGTGTTTCGCAAGCAACCATTCGGTGATCACGTTCACGAAAGTGTAAATTGCGTTGGATTGGTTTTCCTGCCCGCGTGTTTCGAGCCAATTTGGGCGCTTGATGAATGTATGTATATATAAACGTTCTCATATATGCTCCCGTCGGCGTGCCAAGCTTGCTCGCTTCTCACTGTGCAGAACACGGTTGGTTATATCGTTCAGCGAAAATGTCTGCTTAATGACAAAAAAAAAAACGAAAACGTCTAAAGAAACAACCAAGTTTATTCAACGACTCGTGTCAATTCTGCAGCATCGTGTGTACACATAAATTGAACAACTTTCTTGAATACAGAAAATAGGATGGCTTCCCTGTATTATAGGAGAGACAATGAAAAGTGCAATGTTTTATCCGAATGGATGCTGTCCAGCCGACGTCAGGAAGTGCAACAGCACCATCGACAGCTGCTGAGAGCGTGTTCATAGCTGCAAGATGTTGAAGACGTTTCTCAGGAGGCGGAATGCTCTCATTCATCGATTTCCTGAAAAAGTAATTGCAGGAGCATTAATATTTCCGGCAGAACTGTTCGTGCACTTGCAGTTACGTCACAAGGCGTGTGTTAGAAATGCTGCATGCGTAAAAATTAGATGAAAACTGCTCTTTCACAGAACCTGTCATATAGTGCAATGAAACAGTTCAGAATGTGTTATAAAGTTCGAAAAACCCGTCCTCGAGTTTAACATTTCACGCTTTCACAGCGACCCGCTAGTGGGCCCACTTATTTATCAATAAAGCTTGCTCTTCATTTGAGAGATAGAAAAATTAAATGATTCCTAGCATCGCTACAAACGAGCGAAATCGTTGATGCCGTCGCCGACTGCCCGTGTT